>NW_005842160.1:1594376-1629270 GCF_000455745.1 Alligator sinensis | reverse complement strand
TTCCCTACCGCTTATAAGTCTCTGCATGTTTTCTTGACCACATCTACAGAACTTATGAAAGAATGTTCTGTCTGGTCTTTCACAATCGTTTCCAGCTGGGAATTTTCTTTTACCTCTGTAACCTTTCTTTCTCCTGTTTTTCATGACAAAGAGAATATGATTTTAATTGACAATACATATTTCAATTATTACTCCAGCTGGAGTTCAGCCAGTATGTGATCTGATAAAGAATTTTATGATAGTAGTTGTGAATGTTATTAATTTACTTCTCTTTCCTGTTCTCTGGAAAAACAGTCTGTGGCTCTTCTTGAAATATTCACGTATTGGTTGGACAGGCTAATGGTGGCATTCAGTGCTACCACGGACAAGACTTGAGTGAAACGGATGCTGTTAGCCTTGCAGGAGGCTAAGGCGGCTGCTGTTTCTAGCATCATCAATGTACGCCCACAGCATTCATTGAATTGAGGAGCTATACTGTATACTAAAACCTGGATATACCCTTATTTTGATAGTATGTATTTCAATATTGAATGTAACTGTCAATCAGATAACAGTGGCAGAAAAATCCTAACTTCAATCAATCCATGCACATTAAAAGGTAGAGTTTTTATTTTGTCTGTCAGGTTATAACATAGAGGGTCTGATGGACCAAAGACACAGGCCTAATTCCAAAGCTAAGATCAAGACCTTTCTTGGAGAACTGTCTTAAGCACATTTCCTTTTAAACTTCCACTGATGCTAACTATGGTTATAGGTAGCCATGTCTAAAATGGTTCAGGAAGGGTGCTAGCTAGCTGATAAATGGAACTTTCTTTTAAATCATAATTAAGCAAGGGCTCCAACATCACGTCAGGAGCCCCTAAATTGTTGGAGGTACCATCTTTTAGATGAAATTCAATATTTTTTGCATCAGCAATGGGCAACCTTTCCAGGCTGTGGACTCAGTGACCCAGCTCAGGTCAAAAGCAGGTGGATATGAAGATACTCTCACAGTTGCCACTTCTCTCCACTGCTGAAGCCCATCTCTGTCAAGTGCTACTAAACAATGTCTGTGAGCCATAGGTTGCCAACTCCTGGTTCAGATGATGCTTAAAACAAAGCATCTCACCCCTTTGCACTTTCTCATAGCACTTTCTCCAACAGCAGGGTTATTAACACAGGCTACCAGTCACATTCTAACTCTCTGGAATTCCTTTGGCAATGTGGTTTTTAAATGGAAAGAAATTGTTTTTCCTGCTTTAAAAAGGTTGGGTTAGGTTGTTGGAGTAAAATGACTCTACTTTTCCTGTCAGTCAAGCTGAGGAATGGGAGCAGTTAGGACTAGTGGCTAGACTCAGGGACAGGATTACAGCCAGGGTTTGAAGTTGGCAGTTAAACTAGTGTCTCTATAACAAAAATATGGTCAAGAACAGGCTAGAGTGGTAATCAGGAAAAAGCTAAAGTGAGAATCAGGAAGCCAGGGTTAGGCATGGTAGCCAGAAGCAAACCAAGAGTGAGAAGCTGGAAACAGGAACTCTGAAACAGGGAACAAAAGCAAAGACAACCAAGGCAAAGAACTGACATCAGGTCAGTCAGCAAGCTCAACAAAAGACTTGTGCAGGCAACTCACTATCAGCTGTTCCCACCATCATCTGCTCCTACTGTGTTTGGGGCAGGGTCAACTTTCTGCCAGCACAGCAACCAATGACTGGCTGCCAGAAAGATGATTCACCCCCCCAGCTGGAGTGCTGACTTGTCATACTTCCATACCTAGATAAAAGCATTTCTGGGCTGGTTCAGTGATCCTGTAAAGACGTGTGCAATTTTTAATGGATTTTGTGTTTCTTGCGTATTGAAGAGGCCGTCAGTATATTAAAAAAGCAGCAGAGATGTAACCACATGTTCTGATAGAAGCAGGTGTCTGATAATATGAAATACTACCACAAAACACGGAATCAGTAAAAGCTATATAGTGTGTGTGTGTGCATTTTATACACACACACACACTATATTTTAAAGAGTCGAAATTGAATGTCTCTTGCCTTTTTTTTCAGGTATAGTTTCTTGTATATGAGACATTATTGCTTTTATGTAGTCTTTTACTTAGGAAATATGTTGAGCATTGCTCTCTCCTATAGACTTCTATGCTAGCTGTATCACAGAGTAAGATAATATTTAGTGTAAAGGTGACCGAATCTAGTATTCTATTATCAACATGCATTCACAATAGTGTAAGGATGGGTGGGTGAAAGTACCATCTAAGAGAAGGTGTCACTCCTTTCCCCCACGAAGCAAGAAATGGTGGTGCAGGAATTTGTGCAAGTGAGTGCAGGGCTCTCTGGGAATTGGAGCTCTGCAGGGCAGCAGCAGCTGACTTTGCTGCTGCTAAAAGGGAGGGGGGATGCATTACCCCATTTTTTTGCCACTGAAATCAGATTTTTTTTGGCTCACTAGACATGGGCATCGGCATCTGCAGCAAAAAAATGGAGTGACATATCCCCTTAGCCACAATGAACTTCAGGTGCTACTGTTGCACACTGCCACTCCTGGTGCCTCTGGAGACAGAAGGTACAGGGAAAAGAGGGAGAACTGCCCAGACACTGTTCTGAGGAATTATGCCTCTGTGAATTCATATAATACTTACTTTGTTTATATATATATATTGCTTACCTCCCCATATGGGTCAGTCTGTGGGAATGAGTGTTTTTATCCTACTTTGCCTTGTGGATAATGGGAGAAGAGAGTTTTTCTCTTTCTCAGTGGGAACTTCTGGGGATGGGGGGAGGAGACACACATGTAGTGGGTTACTTTTCTCTTCTGATGGCTAGGGATTTATTTGGTCTCTGCACTGCACAACAGAGGGATAAGATGACACAGAACCCAAGCTACAGGTGCTCTTGGATCAAAACTGCTGATGGCAATAGCAGACAGAAGCTGCCATTTTGATAGATCCAAATGAAACAAAAACCTTGACCAGTTCAATTTCTCTTCCTACTTTTAAATGTTATTTGAAAGAATTTGTATTTAAGTAAAAAAACCTGTCACTCCATCCTTAAATTATGTCATTATATACTACAAAATTTGCATATTTCTACTAGATACTTTGACTTGAATAGTTGGAAAAATTCTTCTTTGCAAGCTTTTGAGTACAAATACCCTTTGTCATGCTGAGGAAGCATCTGCAGTCAGTCTGTGCTCTTCCTGGATTTTACCTGTTCTACCTCTGCAAATAGGAGAACATGCCTCTCCATATTATATATTTTTACATTTCCAGCTGTCATGCTTCAGGAATAAGACTGCCGAAATGACACCAACAAAATTTTGTCATTGTAATTTAATTCACCAAGTACCCTTGAAGTAACTTTGGGAAAGGAAAACGAATGTGTCTCGACAGTGCCATCTAGTGGTAAAATCTTACCAAGCTATACTGTACTAATGCATACAACTTTTTCAGACTCAAGGCACCCCTCAAAAGATTTCAGGCATGCCTTGGAGCATGCCAGCTCTCAGCTTTCACTCAACTTTTGACTATAAAAAAATAATTATTCTGTTGCATAGATCTCAAAGACCACAATAGGTCAGAATGTTTTTAATACCATAGAATCCTAGTTGAACCCCTGGATTTATCTTGTGAATCATGCTTGCATGTCTAACAGTGATAACATTATGTGGTACCCTGTGGTACCCTGGAAAAGATCTCAAGTCACCCCAGGGTATCAAGGACTCTGGTTGAGAATCATTGATATACACGCTTACTGGTATTTTGCAGGATGGTATTTCAGCTGTCCAATAGATTCTTTAACATGCTGATTAACAATTGATTCATTAATTTGTTTTTCTCAGGAGCTGCCCTGTACATGTCATTTTGAGATTTGTTTAACGTTTTCATTTAGAAAAGAATGGGAAGAGCCTGTAACACTTTGCATAAACAGCAGAGATAAGAGGCCATTCCCACTGTTTTGAGAAAGATGGTCCTTAGTCTTAGGTGAGCTAAAAAGAAAGTTTTGCCCTTTTTTATGTCCACTTTTGCCCTTCACAGTCACAAAACAAAATTGCATAGTCCTGTATGGATAAATAAAGCTGCTGAGAGAGACTATAGTTTCTAAGAAGGAAAGGGTTCTGTTAAGTAGCTTAGGTCAATGCCCTAAAACATGTATCAAGGGTTTGAAAGTGAATTTGTGTTCTATGGGCAGTCAGCCACCCTATACGATACTTTAATTCAGCAGAGCTGGTAGGAGAATGTCTATTAATGGAAAAGGAGAAAAAAATCACAAACACTGAACAGTTATCTTGCCTCATTTCCAAACTGGACTGCACCATGGGAGCATCTGGGGACATTTTTTAAAGTTCCCAAAGCATGTAAGAATTCTACCCCCTCTCCCCATTCCCCTCCCTGCCACTTTCTCTCTTTCAGTCCTGGGGTGGAAAAATCTCTCAAACTCACTCTTGCCCAACCCACCAGTGTGGGCAGACCATGCCTCAAGAGCCTCCATGCCTCTCTATGCTCAAAGGCATATCCCCCTTTCCTTCCCCCACCCTCTTCTTCCCTGTCTGCCACTGCTTCTTTCCCTGCTGTGCTGGGGGCAGTAGAAGCCACTCCTGCCCATTCGAGCCAGGCTGTGTGGGGACTGGGGTCAGCTGGGAACAGTGACAGCAGCAGCAGCAATGGACAGGGGCTTTCCCCCTCCTCACACCTGCTCCTATGGGATAGGGCCAGATGGGGAAACCCACCCTCTGCCCTTCACAGCTGTTGCTGCTGTCAGTGTGTCCTGTTAAGCCCAGTCCCCACTCAGCCCACCTTGAGCGGGCAGGAGTGGCTTAAAAATGTCTACTGCCCCTGGTGCAGCAGAGATAGAAGCAGCAGTGGGCAGGCGAGTGGGGGAAAGGGAGGGGGCATGCCTTTGAGAATAGAGGGGCATAGGGGCTCTTGAAACATGGTCTGCCCACACTGATGGGTTGGGCGGGGAGGAGGATGGGAGCAGGGGTGCAGTGACCTTTACAGCACCAGTGGTTGATCCAGCACCTGCCGTTGCCAAATCCTGGGTCTCCTTCTGAGTGGGGCGATTATGTTGGAGACTAATGTTTCTTCTTTTTAAGGTCAAAGTGTCCAGCAATATTTGGAATTGTCTATACCACAGCAGTAGTGAGGCTCAGGGAGGATGGGAATTAGCATGTCCTGTCCACCTGAATCAGCTAACATGCTCCAAGCTGGAAGTTCACCCATGAGGTGGCTGCAGAATCATTTCTGGACACACTCTTAGACTTACTGGAGAGAAGGGGCTCAGCAGTCATGGGAATCAATGAGTTAATTAACTAGTTAAAAAGCTAAAGCAATGGCTAACTTTTAACTTCAACTAGTTAAAAAAAAGGTTAACTTTAACTTTTAAAAAAATATAAGTTTAAAAAAATGAAATCTGGCTTTCCCAGAGTTTTTCCTGACACAGTCACTCTCTAGGACTTACATGGAATGATATTTCTTAGTTGAAACTCTAGGACTTCTTGTGTGAGAGACAGAGAGTAGTGTGCCTTCCTGTGACATATGGTCTAGGAACTACAAGTCCCAGAGTTCCTTAGTTCATGCTGGATCAGAAGTCAACAGGGCAGCCCACTGGCTGCAGGAGAGGGAACAAGCACCACCAAGCAGAGACATTGATCCTAGTAAGAGTGGGAGCAAGTAGTGAGGGTGAAGCAGATGATGACTTTTTAAATTTTAATGAAGATCAGAACCAGCAGCCCAGGGCCCAAGAAGTTGAGCATTACATCTCATCTGTGAGAAACATATCTGAGATGTCACCTACTATGAAAAAAATATTCATCCGCATTATTGTAACACAAGCATTCCCTCTTCTGCCCACGTAGAGCGATTGTTCAGTAGTGGGGGCTTAGTTTTGCAAGTACGGAAGAGGAAAATTGTCTGATGTAAATTTTGAAATGCAGCTTTTCCTGAAGTTCAATAAGCATGTTTAAACAGTTTCTGCTATGCAGCAGAACATTCTTTTTCTCATTTAAACTGATTTTCTCATTTCAGTCTAATTTTGATTTTCAGACACTTTCATTATTTCTAAGTCAGATGTATTTCATACTCTTTTGTTACCTTTTGAGCAATAAAATTGTAACAGCAGAGATTTTCTGTGGGAACAGCTTCCATTTGTCACCTGGCTATGAATATCTCCTTTCTGTTATTCTGGTATTACCTATATGATGCACTGACTTTTACAAAGTACTTCACATGGAGAGGGTGAGAAGGATGTAACATTACGTAGGCATTGGTAAATTGTTATTCTGAAAACTATATGACAAGTGGAACATTGTTTTCAGGTAAAGCAGGGAGAGTTCTGAGTAAATCAGTGTGCTTCTGTGGGCTTATGGAAAAGAAACACACGCATTGCATTTGAAAATGAAAAATGATGCTAAGAGGCAATTCACCATGTTTCACGCATTTCTCACAAATCAACTTAATTTTTAACTAGTTATTCTCTTTTTAACTCATATTTTAACTAGCTGAAAGTGAAAATATTTAACTTTTGAGTTAATTTTAAAGGCTGCTAACTTTTAACTTTAACTAGTTACATTTTTCATAAACTTTTCCCATGACTGGGGCTCAGGAATGAGTCCAGGGGATGAGCAGCTTCTTAGACAAACTTGTGATATAAGTTCTCATCTCAGAATGTAGATTCTGATCTCAACCAGGCAGTAAAACATCGTGCTGATTGTACCAATACTGTGGGAAATTACTGCAGAGTAGAGAGCTGAGCGTTTATTTATCATCTTGCAAATAAGGAAACTGAAACACAAAATGACTTGCCCAAAGTCACACAAGTTGTTGAATAAGTGGCTTTCCCAAGTCCTAGTCCTACACAGAATGCACTTGGCCATCAGACCTTGCCAGTTTTAATTAAGCAACCTACGGCAAGTGTGTGGCAGGTGAGATAAGATGAGCAAAGAAATTTCAAAATTTTCTCTGAAGTCTGTAAACAGTAAATTCTGTAAGCTGTTGATGCTGTTCATGTCATAAAAGTGATCCCTGGACTTAGACTAGAAATGCCACTGCAAAATGAGTGAAAGGCTATTTGATGACTGTTGTGCAGTGTCAGGTCCTATCGCATGCTTATTATAGTAGATTCTGAAATGATATGACTGATGGGACCCAGAGAAGCGAGACCAGTGGGATTGCCCAGTTACATAATGAAGCCAATCACTGTCAAAGAGCCTAGGAAGGTTGTCAATCTTTCATATCCTTTGTGGTAAAAACAAAAGTATAAAATACAGATTAGGAACAGACTTCTCCTGACACATCTGCGACCATGAATGCTGTATAGAAACAGATTGGTTCATGAGCTCAGGTATTTTTATGGTATCCCCCTCCACAGAGGCAGCAGAGTTCTCTGTGCATTGTCCAAATATTTATGTGGAGAAATGGTGCAGACTCTGTGGGCTGGGAGAAAGAGTGGATGGGCAGGTTGGGGATACAGTCTCTGTCCCCATGGAGATTGTATAGTCTGGGTCCCTGCTATTGTTCCCTCCACCTGGGAGTCCTGGTGGCAACTAGACACCTGGGGAATTCTTAGTTGTGCAGCTAGGTTCTTTGGCCTCTTGAAAATCTAGGAGCATGTCAGTTTGGAGATATTGTGGAGTCTACAGCTGATGGGATCATCTACAGCATAAGCAAGAGACAGCGGTGCCTCTGACAGTAGTATTTTTCTGCAAAGGCCTTAGGCATTTTTTCTGTTCTCAGGAACAGAATCTCCCAATCTCATAGTGCAGGGTGGTCCAACTGGTGCTCTACAGCCTGCATCCGGCCTGTGAACAGTTAATGCACAGCCTGTGAGCTCCTGCCCAGCTGCCACTAGCCCTATTGGTCCTGCTTCTAATGTGGTGGCCAGGATCTCTGGAGCAGGGCTGCATGGCTGGAGGTGGCCTAGTAAGATTGCTGCTTGGGCAGTGGTGGGGGAGGTTTGGACTGCCTAGGTAGTAGTGCCAGCAGCAAGGTGAGCCTTATGCTGCTTGTGCAGCAGCATGAATATGAACTCTTCCTCATGTGATGGTGGAGAGTGGTGAGAGTGAGCTTGTGCTGCTCATGTGGTACATGAAGGGGGGAGGGACTCACCTGCCTGGTGGTGTGGCAGCAGCAAGAGAGCTCATATGGTGTGGAGGCTGCTGGGCTCATGCTGTTCTGGTGGGTGGAGAGTGCTTATGTGGCTCACACAGAAGCAGAGAGGCTCCCAGGGCCACAGGTGGGGCTTGAACTGCTCGTGTGGCTGGAAAACAGTGCATTGCAGGGATCCTGAGAGCTTCTACAGGGTGTGCCCCTCTGGCATACAGCCCCCATGCTTATCAGCCAGGGCATACTACCTGTACGAGAAGTGGGTCCTGACCTGTTTGAAACTGTTACAGTGAATAACAGAGTCAGAGGTAGAAGCAATTTTGGAGGCGGTGACTAACAGAAACAGCCTAATCAGGTTCTCTAAGTGCACAGACATTCACTCAAAGGTGAAGGCTTCTTCCTGAAACAGAAGTACACTTTCAACAGTACTTTAATAGGACTTCCATCTAGTCTTTATGTCTTTAGCTTGTTAATGAGAATATCATGGGAGATAGTGTTAAAAGCCTTGCTAAAGTCCAGGCATGCCATACCCCCTGCTCTCCTGTCCACACACCCTCTCACCTTATCACAGAAAGAAATCAGATTGATCAGGCATGACTTGCTTTTGGGGAATCCATGCTGGCTGTTCCTAGTCACTTTGTTTTCTCTAAGTGCTTCAAAATAAATTTCTTGGGAAACTGCTCCCTGATCTTTCCAGGTATAAAGGTCATTCCCTGGACCCTCCTTCTTTCCTTTCTTAAAGATGGGCACTGTATTGGCCCTTTTCCAATCATTCGGGACCATACCTACCTGCACAGGTTCTAGAGAGGATAGCTAATAGCTCTGAAATTACTCCAGCCAATTCCTTCAATACCCCTAACGTGTCCTATTCTTCTCTGGACTGTTTGTTCAGAGGGTTCCACTACTCCTTCCCCATCTTTACTGCGAATTATGCTTGTCTTCTGGCAGCTGCCCCTATTTCTGAAGATGGAAGTAAAAAAAGGCACTAAATACTTCAGCCTTCTCCATATCACCCAGAACTAGATTGCTTTCTTCATTCTATAAGGGACCTATGGTTTCTTTGGTCTTCCTCTTATTCTTGACATACTTATAGAATCCTTTTTAAGTGTCTTTTTGTCCCTTGCAAGTTGAATACGAAAATGCCTTGGCTTTCCTGATTTTCTCCTTGCTTGCCTGTGCAATACTCTTACACCCTTCCCTAGTACTATGACCAAGTTTCCATTTTTATAGGATTCCTTTTTGAGTTTCAGCTCATTGAAGAGATTGCTGTCAAACCAGGCTGGCCTACTGTTGTCCTTCCCATTATTCTGTTGCATTGGGATAGCTTGCTCGTATACCTTTAAAAGGATGTCTTTATGTACAGCCTGTGCCCCTGAACTCCTTTTCCCTTCAGACTTGCCTTAGGGTATCCTGCCCAGTAGTTTCCTGAGTCTCACCTTGGTATCTTGAACTCTTTAATTTTGTGGTCACTGTCACCCAAGTTACCTTCCACCTTCACATTCTCAACCAGTTCCTCCCTGTTTGTGAACTGCAGGTCAAGAAGAGCACCTACGCCTCTCCAGTGTACCTCTTTACTACCTGCCAAAAAGTTATCCCCAACATACTCCAAGAATTTGCTGGACTGCATCTGCACTGCTGTGTTTCCCTCCCAGCAGATGTCCTAAAAAATAAAGTTCCCCCTGAGAACCAGGTCCTGTGATTCGAAAGGTTTCATCACTTGTTTAAAGAAGGACCCATCCACCTCTGGTGGCTTGTTGCAGATGCCCACCAACCCTCCTGCTGCTCTCCCCTCTGACCTTTATTGAGAGGCTTTCAGCAGGGCTTCCTTCCACTTTGTACTGCACCTCAGGACATATGTGCATCTCCTTTATATATAGGGCAACACATCCTCCTTTTTTCCACTGTCTATTCATGTTGAAGAAACTATACCCACCCATGACTGTGCTCTAGTCATGTGAACTATGTTACCACATCTGCCTATCCCCCATTACATCACTTTCTGTTGTCAAAAAGTCCTTGAGGTTTACTCTCAAATTTCATCCATTGTTTCCAAGGACTTATTCAGATGAATGCTAATCCATCCTTTAGTAGAAGGATCTTTTAATTGGTGGCATCTTTTCTATCCTCGTATTTTCATGACTGCTCTGGTGATAGGCCAAAGTTCACGAGAGCGGTTTCCCTTGACTCAGAAACTGAATTAATCCTCATGAGGAGAGTGTCTTGAAGATTAAAAACATTTGTTGAAGGATACTTTTGTGGCATTTCCTTATAGGCTGCCCATTAGTTCAGCAGATCAAGGACTGCCTAAAACCATCCTGAAGCCTGTTGGCTTAGAAATGGTATTTAAAGGTTGTTTTTTAGGAATTGGTTTATAGATATATAGATTATAAGGATTCAAGATGAGCAGCAGGGGTTAATTGATTTGAGTCACACAAAAAGTGTGTCACAGCCTTGGAAGCAGGCAGGCTATCTAACACAACAAGGCCAACAGATGGACGCAGACTAAGAATTGAGGGGGCATGCCATAACATGAGATCACAGCCGTCAGGGCACACAGGTTGCCTAAAACAATAAGGCCAACAAGGACACACAGCCTGGGAAAGAGGAAGATATGGTGCCATAACATGAGATAACTGGCACCAGCTAACAAGGCCCAAGAGCGGGGAGGGGAGGGGAGAGGGAGGGGACCTGAGTCCCGGTTTTGGGGCAACAGGTCAAATTAGGAGAAGGCCCGGAAGGCGATGTGGATGTGTGACCACAGAGAGACAACGAACCAGAGATGGCCACAAGTGAAGTCATCAAGAGTCATCACGAGGGAAGGAGAATACAAAAATAGAGACTTGAGAATAACAAGGGTTTCCTCCCTGTCCCTCCTCACTGTCCCTTCCTTTGCCTTGTCCCTCCTCCCTCTCTCTTCATCCCCATCCCCGTGTCCCAGAAAGGGTCCCTGAGGCTGCCATGGACAGAGGGCACACACCAGCAGACTGTCACATCCACCCCACTGGAGTGGAGGGTGTGGGCCTCGGCATCCCACCTCCAGATTGCTGGCATGTTGACACCTAAGAGACAGCCTCAGAGTGAAGACTGCATCCTGGCCAGATATACTTTGACTCTGATGGCAGCCCTAGGATTGGTAGATATGAAGAATTGCTTGATTGTTTGTATTGCATCTTTTCTGCTATCACCGTGTATCAATAAATTTGCCTGTTATCAAATGGAAAGGTCGTGGTCTGTCTGAGGGTTGGGGGTGGGCCCCTGGACCGGAATCTGGATCCTAAATCCAGAGCCAAAAAAGCCAGTCAGGGATTTTTTAAATAAATCTATTTAGGGCTTGAATATATTCACAGAATACACTGTGAAAAAAGTGATTTTTGTTCTCTAACGGGATTCCACAGCATGTCTTACTGGAAAAAGGATAGACTGTCCTAGACAATCTAACATCAACCTAGTGATTTCCCTGGGTAGAAAATATAGTCTGTCACTAGGATTTTTTTATTTTAATTTGGGTACCATGCTATTCTCAGCTGCTGTCTCTCTATCTTCTATGTCTAGGCAAGCACTTGCTGCCTGACAGGGTTGCAAAATGAGGGTTTCTGTTTTTTTCTTCTTAGGAAATATTTTAAAAATGACTTTACTTTGGCTTCTTTTGATCAGTACCCTAGGACTTTCATGGGCTTTCTGCCACCATTGTCTGATTCTCCCTTGAATAACTGGTTGAATTTTATACATTTGGCTTTAAAGAGTAAATGTCTGATTGTGTAGTAGATGTGGAAGAAAGACTACTGCTTTTCTTGTACTTGAGCACTGATTTTTTTTTGCCTATGTAATGCAGTGTGTGGATGTGTTTGTAAGGTGTTTTCTTCTTTCCTTCAGAAAGCAGACTAAAATCCGAGCTGCCTTATCTTCCTTGCAAAATGTTTCTGGCTCTGTAGGCACTGTAGCATCTATGATAAGCAGCTGTTGCTATAAGGGTAGGAATAATGAATTGTGTAATATTTTCTTGTGTTGCATGTGACATTTGTGTGCCCTTAAGTGAGGGCATCAGTGAATTTGCATCGGATTCTCCTCAGGTTCAGGTATAGCTTCTGAGCTCCTTTGTGTTTCCTGTAGTTAAAAGGGGGTCCTTCAGTTCTGTTTTTATTTTACCTGGACTTATCCCATTTCCCCAGAAAGAAAAAAAAATATATCTTGAAAATCAAAAGAGCCTTTGAACTATTATTAAGGAAACACAAACCTAAGGGAAATAGAGATTTTTTTTCTTTTCTCTTCCAGGATTCAGTGCTAGGCCTCAAGAAATATGATACAGCATGGCTGTAGAAGGCTTCAGTAGGATTTCCCAGAATGTGAAACTTAGGCCATACTCCATTGGAGCCCTGGACTCCTCCAGGGCCAGGAAGGGAAGTTGTTCATGAACAAGGATAGCAAAGCTGTTACCTGGTATTTGCTGCACTTTCACAAAGTGCTTCTGACAACTGTAGGAAATTCTGATTTTGAATAGAGTGATAAAAGCATTAAAAGTTCCTATTTCCCTTTCTTATACCACCCCAGCCCCCATTTTTAGTTCAACTTCAAATATCTTATTTTTTGTGACTGTTTTCTTGACTATTTATTTATTTATTTATTAGATGTATACTTGGGCTGTGCGAAGCTTTGGTCGCTGATTCAGTTTGGCCTGCTTCGAAGGATGAATCCCCAAATCCAAATCGAATCAGGAGACCCTTTAATCTCTCTGAATCTAATTGGAACCCTCTGAATCAATTCAGAGAGATTCAGAAAGATTCAATGATTCACTGTCCCCACGGGCTGAGTCTGAAGCCAAATCAAATACGGCCTGTTTCGCACACCCCTAATGTATACCGCACACTATCCAAAAGAGTATGTTTTCTTAGACCAATTGAAGTAGGCTCTTGGTAGATGGGAGGCATTTTCTTAACACACAAACATTTATTTGGGGGCATGTGGCCATCATTTCAATAAACTGTAAACATTTTTTGTTTCAAAAGCTAATTTTTTTTTCTTTCGTTTGTTTTTTGCAAACACCAAATCTTAATCTTGTTCTGCTGATGATTGCTCATATTATGATGAATCTTCCCCTATCTGTTTTGTGGTGCAAGTTTCAAATGATTTCATTTGGCTTTTACTCATTTAAAGTCCACAAAACAGAAAGATCAGCTGGATTCACAAGCAACTTGTTTGGTATCAGCAGAAAGCAAGCCTACAGTTGATTAAGTTTTCTCTCAGCAGAGACTGTTATTGCTGCCAATAAGAATTATTACTGAAAGCTCCAGAGGACATTGATAATAAGTAGGCCAGCAAAAGCACATACGCAGAAATATGCAGAAGGGAGAAATCTGTCACTAGACACCTCCTGTAGCTGAAAGGAAAAATAATTGCTTTAATCTGTTTGATGTATAGAATGAACCTTTCAATTACTGATTGATAAAGTAATTGTCATTGGTTCTAATGTTCTGACTTTATTCCAAAAGTTTGTTTTTAGATTGTGCCTGTAATAACAAACAGTATCTTTTTCTTACTGTAGGGTATATGGTTCCTTTTATTGCCTCCTCATACCTAAATCTAGTTTAGCAGACAGGCCATAAAACTATACCTCTGCTAGTGTCAGCTATTCTGGATGGGTGAGGCTCTTTTGTATAGGCTTGGACTGTCAAAATGCTGCATAACTTCAGCAATGACCTTGCTGAATTCCCTCTATCATAACAAGTGAGGGAGGGTGGCTGAGGAAGCAGTACACTGGTTCAATGGCAATTAGAAACACTCCCCACGCTGGGCAATCCTCTCTTTGGCTTCTGTACCAGTGGACTGGATCAAAGGAACTATAAGCATGGAAGAAAATGTAAGTGAAGCTGTTCAGTTACTTCCTTAGTGGCCATAGATGTGTTAGATGTGCCTGCTGAGACAAAAGTAGTACAAAGCCTGCAGTTGGAAATGTTTAAAGAGAAACTGAGATATAACAGCTGTTTTCACTTTCTAATAAGCAGGTGCACAGTATTATTACATCACATGGCTTTTCTAGTTTACTGTAGAGATGGAATATGTTTGACAGCAGGAAATAAGTAGAACATATTTCTGTGATATGTAGTTCAATGAGTGCTATTTGTCACCTGATCAAATGCCCAGCCCTTGTTCCAGTTTTATAAGGTTTTAATAAAAACAAATAAAGAAAAAACAGAAGAATTGTAAATAGTCTAATGCAACATTCCCTTTTTTGTCAACTAAAGAGGTTTACAGACCAAGGGTGAGATTCAAGTCATTCAGGCTAGGCTTCAGGAGAATTTATGTGTTAATGTCACAAAAAGCAATCCAGGCTGATTATTCCAGAGGCTGCAAAAGCACTAAGGTGCTTAAATTCACTAGGTGCTTTCATTTTGGCCTAAGACAATCCCTAGGACCCTAGACAGGCTTCTAAGCATGCTCAGAAGTGACCTAGTTTGGTCAGTTAGGTACCTAACACCCACCTAAGTTACAATGTGATCCAGCTCAGAGTTGAAAGCTGGATGCCTAAGTCTTACCTAAATCAAGCTGTTAGGTACCCACAGAGCACATTTAATTCACGCTGGTAGCACTGATATCAGTACAAAGCTCAGCATTTATAACCATTTCCACCTGAGAATACTAATGGTGGTAGTGGTGCTTACTTTGCATAATAGCTTAGTGGTTTAAAGCATGCTCTCAGAAAGTAGGGGGCTTGGTTCTAGGTCCTTCTCAGCCTGGGGAAATTGAACCCCATATTTTCCACCTACCAACAGAGTGCTGTAAACACCAGGCTATAAAATAAGCCTCTAATTTGCAGACACACTATGTTATAAGCCATCATCAAGACCTTCCAATATTTGGATATTTTGTCTGTCATGGAGGTCTCAAAATATTATTTCTCCTTCAAGATGTGTTGCCTAGAACAGTGGAGCATCTGACCTAATGGGTCAGGTGAGTGGTACGGAACTGGTCCATGGGCCAGATGAGTGGCATGGAGCCAGTCCATGGGCTGAATTGTTCCCACAGACCATCCCCACTCACTGAATTCAGTGTGAAAGGCTGGTCTGGAGTGGGCACCATGATGGCAATTATTTTAGCTATAAGGGTGGATGAATCATAGAATCATAGAAAATTAGGGCTGAAAGGGACCTCAGGAGGTCATCTAGTCCAACTTCCTGCTCAAAACAGGACCATCCCCAACTAGATCATTCCAGCTCCAGCTTTGTCCAGCCAGGCGCTAAAAAACTCAAAGGATAGGGATTCCACCATCTCTGTAGGTAACCTGTTGCAGTCCTTTACCACCCTCCTTGCAAGAAATTTTTTCCTAATACCAAACCTTCCTTGCTGCAACTTGAGACTATTGTTCCTTGTTCTGTCATCTGCCACCACTGAAAACAGTTTAGCTCCATCCTCTTTGGAACCACCTTTCAGGGAGTTGAAGGCTACTATTCAATCTCCCCTCAGCCTTCTCTTCTCCAGACTCAGTAAGAGCAGTTCCTTCAGCCTCTCCTCATTAGTCTTGTGCCCCAGCCCCCAGACCATTTTTGTTGCCCTCTGCTGGACTTTCACCAACTTGCCCACATCCTTTCTATAGTGGGGGACCCAATACTACTACTACTGCTCTGCCTTTTTACCCACATAGGCCTGAGCCTTGAAATAGTCTTCTTGGCTATTTCTTTCCTTCATCAAGAGAGGTAAAGGTACAGCAATATTGGTGCAGAAACTGTCCAGCTGGATACTGAACTGTTTTGTGTTATAAGAATATCAAAGTGAAACAGTTGCTTTTGGCAAAAGTGCATTCTACCAACACCCAGGCAATTTCCACAGTTTCCCTATTTATTGTTTCCATAACTGATATATGCAGGGCAGTCAGATACAGCTCAACACAAACCTTGCACACTGAAGTTGCAAAACTCTTCTAAGCAAATGCTGCACTTGATAAGGCAATCTCTCAGTTATTTTTTGACTTGGGGACTCCAAAACACACATCTAGGTATGTGGTCACTGTTTTGGAATCATTCACAGTAAGGACGTGCATATGAACAATCATTCAAAGGATGAAGAAAAGCAAATTACCAGGAATTGGAGGGCTTCCAGATGTGCTGTCCATATGCACATCTACATCCTGTTTTCCTTCCCACCTTCCTTGGAGTCACATATATGATTCTGTGATTGACAGGGATTTGAGGAGTAGAAAGTATGCACTACCCTTCATTTCCTTGTCTTGGAACAGAAGGAGGGGAGGGCCTATGGCATGTGTTGTGGTATGTGGGATCTATGGTATATGCTTTTTGCTAGAACTAGAACCTGGAACACACTCCTAGCAGAGGTGGTGCAGTCGCCATCCTGGAGGTGTTCAAGATGAGGCTGCAAAGCATCTTGTTGAGCTAGTTTGAGCTCTTTAACCTCCTGCCTATGGCAGGGGACTGGACTCAATGATCTTACAGGTCCTTTCTGGTCCATTGACTATATGACTCTATGACTTTATGCTAAGACAAAAAGTTCCCAGTCCAAATGGTGAAGATATACATATGTACAATGCTTTTCCAAAAAGTCCACTTGATAAGTGGAAGTCATTCAACAAAAGATCCTTCTGCATTCTGAAATTCATTACTTTCCAGGTGTTGATTTCACCAAAATTCAGTGTTTTGCCATGTATCCTCCCAAATAGTAAGGAAAAAGCTCAGACACCTCAATCTTGTCATGGTGACACACAAAGACTTAAACTCTGAAGTTCAACTAAAGATCTCTGATCTTGAATTTCTCCAAAAAACATCAAGTTGTATGATACTGGTTTCTGCAATCTAAGAAATATCTTTCCCTGCTCTTGGGGAGAGAGGTGGTAAGGGTATAAGTTCTGGACCTAGCACAGAAGGAAAAGATGGTTGAAGCAGAGAAATTTCTTTTTCCTATCAGATAACTAGATGTTACCAAATACATGTGATAAATCAAAAATATGCAGTGCATAATTAACTTAAGAGGCTTGAGAAGAGCGTCCCACTTAAATGTCAGACCAAAAAGACAGACCAACTGCTTCTAACTACCAGAGACCTATTACTTACCTCAACTGCTCACAAATCTATACAGAGTCTGTTGTTTGGAATGGCCAATTAAAGAGACTGTTGGGTGACTTATTGGCTTTTTCGCTTTTTGTTTATAATTCTCTCTCAAATACTTAAAATAACCTTTTTTCCATACCAACTATGTCCTTTTCCATTTGGGAAAAAATAGTGATTTCTACAGAGAGCTCAGATTAATCTGTTGGAACTGCTTATACTTTAGAGCAGATACTAATATATTATTTTATCATGTCAAAACGTCTGTGAAACAAGCTTTGTCACCCTAATTTTTTAAACAGTCTAAACTGCTTTTGCAGAGGAAGCATAAAACAATGGGCTTTTTGGGGGACACCTATAAGCTAGTGGTAATTAAAAACATCTTAGTGGTAAGAAAAAAAGTAACTAACTTTTTCATCAAAAGAATCTAACAATCAAAAGGCAATAAAACTTTTTTGCGTAGGAACCCTGGCCTGTTTGCGGATGGGTCTAGATCCCTGGACAACGCAAACAGATCCAGCAAGGTCGGAGGTACTTTCTGGCCCAATTTACAGGCCAAATATTTCCTCTTCATTGTTCCTTACTACAATGTTGTATGAAGCTTTCATGTTACTGATAAGTATTATGGGCTGTGTTAAAGAGTAAATGCTGAGGTTTTGTTCAGAACTGACATATTTTTCCTTGTACAAAACCTATTGTTATTATCCTGGGCCTTGTTGTGGATCCCTTGATCTCTTCACAGTACCACTTGCCAGATGTTCCCTCCAGACTGGACAGGATCCTGCACACACTTTCCAGCTTTCTTCATTGATGTTGAATGACTTGGTATAATTTTTGCACACACTGTGGTATCACCAGAGAGGGCAACACTGCTTTCTAGAGCCATCTCAAATCTCACCGTACAAAATGTTCTTGGGGATACGGTCTTCTCCCATTCTTCTGATGTGGCTGATCCATTGTAACCTGCTCTTCTTGACAGCGTGTCAGTCCCACGTGCTCCAGTACCTTTGTGTTTGGTATTCTGTTTTCCCACTTTACTTTCAGGACCTTATGCAGACGTTTCATTTGGAAGCTGTTCAGTCTGTTGATGTGCCTAGCATAAGTAGTCCACGTTTCTGAACCATAAAGCAGGGATAACAGCACACAAGTCTTGTAGATTTGCATCTTTATCTTAGCTGATGGCTTGCTGTTATTTCATGCATATTTTTGTAATAGCCCCAAATTCTTAGCTGCTTCTTTGATTTTGTTAGTTCAGTCTGCAGGTCAAGATTCCTGCTGATAGTAGAACCCAAGTAGCAAAAACTGTCAACGATACAGATTTATTCTGCAGAGTGATGTCAGGTATCTACATATCTACATTCTATCAAATGAATTAGTTAAGAGTAGGGGTGCACTGATAAAGATTTTTATTGGCCAAGGGCCGATTATTAGCCAGCCATATTGGCCTATACTGACTTGACAGCCAATATGAAGCCTGGCAGCTTGGAGAACAGCATCCTGCTGGTAAGTCTGTGGGGGGAAAGGGGCATGGGAGAAGGAAGAGGCATGGGGGCACAGATCAAGGCCCCCACTGTGAGAGACGGAGTGGGGTTGGGGCAGGACAGGGCACAGGATGGAGCCATGAGCGGCTCATCTTGGGGGCAGCTCCCTGAAGCTGCATGCACCCATGGGGGAGGCATGGATGGCGTGTGCCTCCCAGATCTGTGCATGGGGCAAGGGGTGGTGGGCTTGGAGCCAGGGGCTGCTCCAGCCTCTTCCCAGTGGGGGATTGCACCAGGGTTGCACTTGGGAAAGGTGGCGGCAGTGCTGGGGGGAAGGGCTACAGGGTGGGCTGTGGCCACTCCAAAATTTGCCATAGCTCCCCCATTGCCCCCCACTCAGTGCTGCCACCACCCACCCTGTCCCCACCCACCCTGAGTGCAGCCCTTCTGCTGGGAAAAGGCCGGCACAGCCCCTGGCCTGGAGCCCACAGTGGGCAGCCTGCTTGCACCCTGGGCACAAATCTGGTGGGGGGGCACATTCCCCCATGACTCCTGCGGGGGGGTGTGCAGCAGTGAGAGCAGCCCTCCCTCCCTGCTCCCCAGCACCCTCCAGACGAGCTGCCTGTAGGTCCGCCCCGTGCCCCACCCCACCCCGGCTGGACAGTGCGTGCCCCTGCCCTTGCTTCACTCCCTCCCTCATTATGGGGGGGCCTCAATCGGCACCCCCATGCCCCTTCCCCCCCACAGACTGCCCGGCTGCTCTCCAAGCTGCCAGGCTGCATTCCTGGCTGTGTGCATGCTGAAGCTACAGGTGTGCACATGGTATTTATCAGTGGGTGACATTATCGGCCACATTGGACAAAAAAAGCTGATTGCCAAGAATGTTTATTTTCCTTCTACTGGTGCTGATACGATATGGACTGATATACTGATGCACCTCTACTTAAGAGGTAGATTTAAGTTATCTCTAACTTGTGATACTATTAAACAAAGAAGTCCTTCAAGTTCCTACTTTGGTAAAATTCTTAGCTGTTTTAATAAGAGTTTTGCTTAAAGTAAGGACTGAAAACAATTACTACTATATTATATCCTATGAGTGATTAAATAGAATTAAATTGCTTTAATGACATTGTCTACAAATGTCATCATTTTATCACATTGTGCTCTGGTTTAAGACAGCCTCTGGAAATATACACAAACCTCTGAGAAGCTGAAATTCCTGATTTTAAATACAGTGACCAACTGCCCTGACTAAAAAGTTGTTAACTATTTTTTGTCATATACTCTTATGCAATTATTTTGACATCCATTTGCAAAAACAAGATTCCAGTGATGGGAGTTCAAATTATGAACTGAATGGTCAACACATTGGGCAGCAGGGCAGCAGGTAGCACAGGGAAGGGCAGCAGTCATGGGTATGCATGCTGGGCACCACACACCTAGCTAGGCAGGGGAAAAGTTGCAGGTGGGTGGCTCCTGCCCCAGCACACAAGGCTCCAGCTCCGAGACACCTTCCACCCACGTGGCTTATCACACCAGGTGGGCAGGGTAGGTGGAAGGTGCCTGGGAGCTGGAGTCCTACACACTGGGGCAGGAGCTGCCCAGCAGCAGCTTCCCTCTGCCTGGTTGGGTGTGTGGTGCCCAGCATGCATTCCCATGGCTGCTATCTTTCCCTGTGCTACCTGCTGCCTGGAGCGGTATAGCAGGGGCAGCAGGAGGAGGAACTGGTAGAGACAGGGGGAACCAAGGAATACCTGGGCAGTTGCAGCCACACTAGGAGCAGTCCCACTGGGAAGCCATGTGCACGCTGGCCCAGGCCAGGGCTGTTGGCATGTGCAGGCAGGACCATGGTGCAGGATGCTCTGGGTAGAAGAGGGCAGGGGTCTGTCACATATGGAGTGTTATGGGGGCAGCCATGAACTGGTTACAATCAATTGGTGGGCACACATCCAGGGGAGGAATCCAGTCAGTTGGCAGGTTGGATCTGGCCTGTGGGCTGTATGTTGTGCACCCCTGGTCTGGAGGGTAGGGCTAGGATTCATAATGACCTGGATAGAGCAGAGAAATGTTTTGCAACCAACCAGATGAAATTCCACAAGGACAAGTGCAGTTGGGGTTGAATAATTGTATGCACAAATACAGACTGGGGAACGACTGGCTGCTAGGGTGTAGTACTGCAGAGAAGGACCCGAGGGTTACAGCAGACCATAAACTGAATATGAGCCATCAGTGTGTTCGTGTTGCACAAGCCAACAGCCTACCAGGTTATATTATCAGGAGTGTCATTTGTAAATCAAGAGAAGTGATTCTTACACTCTATTGGAGCACTGGTAAGGACTCACCTGGAGTACTATGTCTAGTTTTAGGCCCTGCAATTCAAGAAGGATGTGAAGACATTAGAAAGAATCCAGCAGAAAGCAACAAAAATTATTAGAGACCTGGCAAGCTTGATTTATGAGGACAGACTGAAAGAGCTAGGTCATTTAGTCCGAAGAAGGGAAGACTGAAGGGGGGATTTGATAACGGTCTTCAAAAACCTGATCATAGAGAGGATGGACATAGATTATTCTCTTTAGCTGTAGATAACAGGATTAGGAGCAGTGGACTCAAGTTGCAGTAGAGGAAATTCCTTTCTTAATACTTCCTAACAGTTTGCCTTTTTAATGGCTGCTGAGCACTTAGTTGATGTTTTTAGTAAGCTGTTGACAATGACTCTCAGATCTCTTTCCTGTTTGGTAACAGCTAATGTAGAGCCCACCATAATGTAGGTAGCGTGTTGGTTATTTTTGCTCAGGTGCGTCACTTTACACTTGTTTACGCTGAGTTTCATCTGTCGTTTAGTTGCCCATTTGCTCAAGTGGGCAAGATCCTTCTGTAGTTCCTCAAGGTCCACCCTAGTCTTTATTGCTTTGAATAATTTTGTGTCATCTGCCAATTTGGCCACCTTGCTATTCAGGACCTTTTCCAGATTATTTATGTATTTGTTAAACAGCACTGGTCTCAATAAAAATCCCTGGGAGTCCTTACTGTATACTTCTTTCCACCTGAAAAACTGACCATTTATACTCACTCTTTGTTTTCTATCCTTAAACCAATTTATAATCCTTAAGTGGACCTTCCCTGTAATCCCATGACTATCTAACTTCATGAGCAGCCTTTGAGGGCGGACCTTGTCAAAAGCTGTTTGAAGTCCAGATATACAATGTCAACTGGATTACTAAAATCCACTGCTTATTGGCACCCTCAAAGACCTCTAGTAGCTTGGTGAAGCATGATTTCCCTTTGACAAAACAGTCCTGATTCCTTCCCAGAAAGTCATATTCATCCACGTGCTGAACAATTATTTTTATTATTGTTGCTTCTATCAGTTTTCCATGAACAGAAGTTAGACTCACCAGCCTGTAGTTCCCTGGGTCTCCTATAAAAACCTTTTAAAATATTAGTCACATCAGTCATCCAGTCATCTGATACCAAGGCTCCTTTTAGTGATGGGTTGCATACTACAGTTAAGAGCTTGGCAGTTTCCTATTTGAGCTCCTTCAGGACACTAGGGTGAATGCTGTCAGGTTCTGGTGATTTGCTACTGTTTGTTTTATCAATTTCTTGTTTGACCTCATATATTGAAACCCCAATGTGGGTCAGTTCCAGTGATTTGTCCCTAGAGAGGAGTAAGTGGATCTGGTGAAGGAATCTCTCTAATATCTTCCACAGTGAAGACAGATGCAAAGAATGCAAAGCATTTAAAGAAATTTTTATTGTTATCTTTTATGTCTCCAGCAAGTTTCTTTTTTTCTGAGAATGTCTTATTAAAGTTTTAAATTTTATTTGCCAGCGTGTTTTCTTTTTTATTTTCATTAGGATTTGATTTCTAACTTTTGAAAGAAGCCTTCTTTTCTGTTTTTTCCTCTGCAACTTTACCATTAAATCTTGTTAACTTTCTTTTTGTCTGCTTTTTTTTTTTGTTTTTTTTGTTTTTAATTTTTATTTGTGGTATGCATTTGCTCTGTGGCTCCAATATGGTGTTTTCAAGCTGTTCTCATGCTGCTTCCTACTTCTTCACCTCCTTAGGGGCCACTTATAACTTCTAACTAGCTTCCTCATTTCAGTATAGTTTTAAGTTAAAGGCTACTGTGGTAGATATTCATCTTACCTCCCATCCTACATGGATATCATGTATTGCAGAGTGGCTCAGTAACATCCTGAGGGGGTCTGCACACAAGCTTTACTGCTCATTAGACTAATTTAATGCACAGTAAAGTGTCACCATCTACACGTGTACCACAATTAGTGAGCAGTAAATTAATTTATTCCAGTGTAGGGTAGTCCTGTCAGACACAGGAACTATGCTATGCCACAGTAAATTACTGTGCTTAAATACATGTGTAGATGGTGATGTTGGGATTAGTTTACTCCTGATTAGATTGAGCTAGATTATATTGAGCCACATTAATTGCATTTGTAGACACAGCTGTACCAAATCCTGTGTACTACTTAAGACTATGTCAAGAATAGAGGGACTATATCCCCCTGTAGGTTCCAGGACTAATTGCACCAGAAAGCAATCTCTTATAACATCAGGAAATTTGTTCTATGCATCATGGCCTGAGGTTAGATTGATTGACTCTATTTGTGGATAGTTTAAGGCCTCCATTATTTCTGTTTTCTGCTTTTGCAGTTTCAACTCCCTTAGCATTTCTACCTTGCTGCTTCTAGCCTGGTCTGGTGGGAGGGGAGAGGGGAGTACAAAAGTATATCCCCAGCTATACTTTTTCTATTGAAACTTAGCATTTCTACCACAGAGGTCCTAGGGTACCTCTCTTGTCAGTTAAAAAACAAATCTACCCTAATTGAGTCAATGCAGCATTTGATGTAGAGTTCCACTCCACCACCAATCCGATCTAGTACTGGGGTCGGCAATGTTTTTAGGCAGAGTGCCAAAAACACCCGCAACCTTGACTTGTAAGGTGTGTCGGGGCAGATGGCGGGGGAGCCATGGGGGCCCCTATCCTTGTTGTGGCAGTGCAGCCCCAGCCCATTCCCTGCTGTTCGCCCCAACGTGCGCATGCCAAACAAAATGACTTTGTGTGCCATACTCTGGCACCTGTGCCTGATGTAGTCTAGCTTTCTGTATAACTTGTATTTTGGTATTACATCTTCCAATTGATTTTCCTCATTTCACATTTCTGAGATATCTAGTATGGCAGTATTGTTATTTACTGCTAGGCAGTCAAGTTCCTCAGTCTTGGACCTTAGACTTCTGGCATTAGTATAAAAGCCAGAATCTTTTAAAAAAAATTTCTTGAAATAAGAATAGGAATACATAAGAATATAAATATAAATCTTTTTTATTGTTGCCTGGGTGGCCACTTGTGTATGACAGTTTAATTAGTAAATCTATTTTTTCATGCTGTTCTCGTATTTCACCTGCATACTTCTAGCCTGTTTCTTACGCTTACTGTTCACAGCTTCACCCCTATAGGGTGTTTCAATCTGAGCCCTGTGCTATTCTGCACCTTTTAGCTCCCCATTTATTAGTTTCAAAGGTGTTCTACCACCTTTCTAATGTTTACCCCTTGTCAAGCCAGGACATAGGCAGCCAGGTCTGGAGGATCATCTCAGGGTCAGAAACACAGCTGAGGTCTGAGGGGAGCAGGCCACATCAGAGGTAGGCAAATCAGGAAGCCCGAAGATCCATCCAGGAAACATGTCAGAAATCCATAGTCAAGCAGAACACAGGGCCAGGAGACTAGCTGGGTCACATATCCAGGAGATCAAACCAGAATTGGGTCAAATATCCAAAGGATCAGGCCAAGCTTGGGGTCCACAGGCCAGCCAGGTCAGGCCTGGAGACCGTCAGGAAACCAGTGCCAGCATGACCTAAAGGTACAACCCAGACACAGGACTGAACCTTATTGCTCTGACATTTCCTCTTCCAGGGCAGGGGTTTATATTGGAAGAGGTGAAGGGCCAGCTGACCTAGGCAGACCACTTTTCTGGCAGCGAGTGGGTATCTGCTAGGCCAGGGCTGGGCAAAATATGGCCTGTGGGCCGCATCTGACCTGCCAGGCCATTCGATCAGGCTTGCGGGGCACCTCTAAAATTTAGATAATTATTACCTGCTGGAGGCTGCTTGTCTGAAAGCGGACTGCCCTACCCTGCCCCTTCCTCACCACACAGAGCTTCTGGAGACCAGAAGCTCCTGGCTAGTAGAGACTTCTGCCCTGGCAATCCTGTGGCTGTTCCCCAGCCCTCCCTCATCCGAGAGTTGAAAGTCAGGTGAGAACTGGCGGGGGGAGAAGTACCACTGGAGATCGTCCCACTCTGTGGGGGTGGTGGGACTCTGGCTGTGTGCCTCCATGTGCCACTCCTGGCTAGAGTGCCAGGAGCACCGCGTGTAGGCATGGAGCTTGCTCAGCTTGATGGCATGTGACTTTCCGTGGTTCTGGCACTCTAGTGTGCCACTGGGTCAGGCTAGGTCAGCTCCATGGCACGCTGTGTGGGTCCCGGCCTTGCAACCAGGAACCATGTGCTGCTGGGAGGAGACAGGCTGAGCCAGGCCAGCTCCATGCTGTGCCGTGTGGGCCCTGGACATGCAGAGCAGAACTGCATGCTGCTGGGATGGGCCAGGCCTGGTTGGGTTGTCTCTGTGCCACACTGTGTGGGTCCTAGGCTTTGCAGCCAGGACCTATGTGCCACAGCTGGTTCAGGCTGGCTCTGTGCTGCACCATGCAGGTCCCAGCCTTGGACCTGGGAACCATGCAGCGCAGCAGGGAGCCAGCCCGGCCCATCCTGTCCCCTCTTGGGCAGCATGTGGTTCCCCGCTGCATTGCCGAGATCCATGTGGCAAAGGACAGAGGGCCTGGGCCAGGCTGGCTCTGTTCTGTGCCATGTGGGTCCTGGACTTGCAGCCAGAACTGTGTTGTGCCTGGATGGGATGGGCCAGGCTGGCCTCATGTTGCACCATATGGGTTCCAGCCTTGTAGGCCGAAACTGCATGCTGCAGTCAGGATAGGACGCGCAGGGCTGGCTCTCCACCTCCCACCATACCCCCAACCCATACCAACACCCTCCCACAGCCCCCTACACACTCCCAGCCCCCTCACCCTTCACTATATCCACACACACACTTCCCCCCCATCATACTCCCGAACACCCCACACCCTCTTACAGCCCCCCACTCCTACCATAATCACTCCCCAACCACACAGCCCCCACATGCGTCCCCTTATCCCCCTCCCCCCTGACACAACATACAAGAGTAAGACTATATTTTGAGCTATTATGCAATCACCTCTATACCAACATACATACAGCAGGGCAAAAATATATTTTAAAATAAAATTAAAATAAGTTATAGTAGATATTATTTGATTTTTTTTTAGTATGCGATTTGTTTTTTTTCCAGTTTCACGATCGCAACCCCCACCCCTCCCAAAAAGGAGTACTTCATAGACATTAGGGGCTGGAAGGGACCTCACAAGATCATTGAGTCCAGCCCACCTGCCATAGGCAGGAAGTCTGCTGGGGCCAAATGATCTCAGCAAGATAAGCATGCAAACGCCTTTTGAATGAGCCCAGAGTAGGTGCTTGCACCACCTCTGGGGGGAGTCTGTTCCAGACCTTGGACATTTGGACTGTAAAGAAGTTTTTCCTTCTGTCCAGTCTAAATCAGCCTTCCCGAAATTTGTGGCCGTTAGAGCTTGTTATCCTTTGGGGGGCTCTGGTGAACTGTTCTCCCAGCTCCTGGTGCACAACCCTTATATACTTCCACGGCAAGGGGAGGGACTTCTGGTGGCAAAGGTCAGGGGCAGGATTTCTGGTCCCAAGATAGTGACCAGGGGGCAGGGCACCTGTCAAAGGGCAGGGCTACCCTCACCACCCTCCTTAAGCAGCCCTCCAGCAGAAATAATTGCCCACCTCTTGCTAGGCCCAGCTAGAGGTTTCTGGCCACCTGCATCTGCCCCCTGTGCTGTTGGGAAGGTGGCAGCCTGGGGCCCAGGCAGGGCCCTGGGTGCCTGACACCCCCTGCCGGGAAGCAAAGAAACCCCCAGGCCCCTGCCTTCTTCGCCACAACAGCGGTTTGCTTTCCTTCTCTTACTGCCGCTGGTTTCGGAGCTTTTCTTCTCGCCTGACAACGTTTCCTCTCGCCCTTGCTGACTGGTTGAGGGATGGGAGGGAGTTATTACCCGCCCCTGAAGTCAGCAGAGGCAGCGCAGGGAGGCACCGCATCAGCCTGCAGTTAGTCCCCAAGGAGTCACCTGTCCGCTGCCCCCGGCCAGGGGAAGCCTCTGTGCCTCCGGCTCCTTCACAAGTGCTGGCGGCCCCCTCGCCGCACGCTGCAAAGCCCCGGGCTCCTTAGGCCAAGCCCAAGCTCCCGCTCGGAGCTGCGGGAGTGGGAGGGGCAGCGGCACAGGCCGGCGCGCTTGGTTTCACCAAGGCTTGTCCAGTCCCGGTGCCCGTCCAGTCCCCCGAGCCCAGCCCGTCAGTCCCGCCCGGCTCCGCGGCATTGGGCAGCGCCCTGGCTTCCGGCAGCCAATGGACGCGCGGGACGTGCGGCGCTCCCGCCAATCCCACGCGGCCTTGTTCTGGGGTGGGGTCGTTGCTCATCCCCTGCTAGTGCTAGCTCTGTGCCGGAGCCGTGGTAGTTGCCTGCCGCTCAGGCTCGCAGAGCAGCCTGGCTCGGCGCTGTCGCCACTGAGGATGAGCTCCCGTGAGGCCCAGCGCGCGGCCTGTCCCCCCCGCCCTGGCCCCGTCATCTAGCGACTGGTGAGGAGGCGGCGGGGGGCTGCACGGGCCGGTGGGGGGGACAGGTCCCCCCTCCACCTCCGGCGCCTTAACGGGCCGTAACCGTCCGGGCCGGAGCAGTGGCCTAGCGGCCGCCCCGGGGGCAGCGCTGGCGGCGCCGCTGCTCCTACTCGTCTCTTTCCGCTGCTGTCCCTTGCGCCACGTCGTAAGCACTCCGGGAGCCTCCCCAGGCATAGGCGGGTCTCGGCTCCTGAAAAAGGGGTTCAGGTGCTGCGGTGCCGTTAGCACGTGTAAAACGACACATTTTTCTCCAGTATAAATAAGCTCGAAGCTTTGCTAATGGTGGGAGGGGGCAGGTGGATTATTGGCTTTTAAGATGGAAATGAAAACGAATCGCTGAAGGAGTTACAAAGAGTGCACAGGGCTGTGAAATAGCGTCTTTCCCAGAAGTAGCAAGCAGCCGCAAAGGCCAGCCCCTGAGTACGTGGAGACGATTAAAAAGAAGAGGTTTGTTACCAGTGGTAGGATGAGTTTAGAAGGGATTAGGTAGGTTTATAATGATACATGAAGTCAAGTGTCTCCCTTGGCACTGCTAGGACAGAGGTCTTGATGCTGCTGCTAGGCACTAGATTTTGAAGTTTGAGTGGAGCAGGAATCAAAGTGTGGGGGTAGGGTGCAAGTGCATTTCCCTGGATCCGCCTCTTTTTCCTGCCCCCAGGCATTTGTTTTCACTTTGCTGGATGTTTGGTGATGCATTTACCAGCTTGATTTCAGAGCTTCATGTTTCGGGTAGCACATCTGTAAATCTCCAATGACTGTACAGGGGATCTTTGAAATAATATTTGGGGTTCACAGATCTGACTGTTGTCAGCAGCGTTGAACAATTTGAATGTGGAGAGTTAAAACAAAGGCCCAGCCCCTGGTCCTGGCAAATAATGGGAAGGGAAAACAGCTGTGCTTTTGTGTGAAGTCAGAATGGTTTTGACCATTTCCAGTTGTGCCATTGCTCTTTTTTGTTTTTAACTTAAAATTTCTCCACAGCTGTATCTTTTTTAACTGGCTCATGGAGTATGTATAAAGTGGAAGTCATTCCAGGATGATTTAAATGAGTGTTGTAATTTACATGAATGGCATTTTTATGTTTTGTTATGAATTAAATACAAACCTTTCTATCTATAGCGTGCATTAATAATTAAAAGCTTAACAAAGTGAGGAATAAACGTTGGATAAGGAGACTGGAGTTGCTGGGATGCTGTTACTCTTTCTCCAACCACAGTTATGGCAGAAAGGAGACTTTATGCCAATGTGCTGCTTGGTGACAAAAACAATAATTGGAGCATGTTACCTGGCATTTTGAACTGTTTGTGTTATGATCAGAGAAACTTTAAGCTGAAATAAAACACTACTCTTAGGTAGCAAATGTACTTAGACTACCATGGATTCATGTTTACTTAACCTATTCTTAAAAATCTCAGTCATGGGGACTCTACAAACTCTATAGATAGCTTGTTCCAGTGCTTACATAACCTCATAGTTAGAAAGTATTTCCTCAAGTCCAATGTAAATCTTCTTTGCTGCACATTAAGCTGATTACTTCTCATCCTATCTACAGTGAACCTGGAGGACGACTCATCACTCCTCTTTAATAGAACCCTTTCCATGTTTGACAGCTGCTATGTCCTCAGTCTTTTCTTTTCTAGAGAGAAACTCAGCTCCTTCAACCTTTCTCTGTAGGTCATTGTTTTCTAAACCTCTTAACGCTCATTATTTTATCATTTGGACCCTCATCCATCTTAAAAAGTGGTGGTTGAACTGGCATAGTATTCTAGTTGAGGCATTACAGGTGCTGTGGAGATGATTCCTCCCCCCGTGTGGTTGTATATACAACACTTTGGTTGAAGCATTCCAGAGTGAGGCTTGCTGGTATGTTTTTTGCAACTTCACATTATTGGTAGCTCATATTCTCTTGCATGCAACTATTACCTTGACAGTTACTGCCCATTTTGCATATACACATTTGGTTTCTTTTTAAATGCACTTTTCTTTACCAAATTTCATTTGGCTGATCTTTGGACCATTTATCTAATTTTTCAAAATCATCTTGAATTCAAGTCTTGTTCTCCAAAGTAGTTGCAGGTCATCCCTGCTTGGTCATTTACAAGTTTGGTAAGTGAACATGCTGTTCTGCAATCCAGGTTGTTGAAAATGTTGAATCAAATACTCCATTTGAGAGATCCTTGATAATTTTTCAATGAAAAATCATGTCCAAAGATCTGGTAATTTTTTTTAGTCTGTATTTTTCTGTTCATTTATAAGAACATCCTGTAGGGTGCAGTAGGACAGCTCAGCATTGGGATATAGTTGTTTCAAAATAAAGTCAGGATGTATGCTGTAATTATTGTGTCCCTCCCTGGCTGCAATTTTGGTGATGATTATATGATCCCCCAGTAATAGGGAAGATGAGGGTTAAAGATTTGTATAAGTACTTTTTAATAATGTAGACTAAACTTTAAGGCTTGTTCTTTGGATTGCAGAGTATCAAAGCAGGTATTGTATTTATTACCAAATTACTTTAGAAAGTATGAATCATTCAACTAAAGGGGCTAAAATTGATGTTTATTTAAAGCTACACCTGAGCTCAGTTTGAATTTATAAGAACATTTTATAAGAATTTTTACCTATCAACAAAGAATTCTAATGACAGTCTGCAATGAGATTTGAGTCTGGAGCTTGCTCACTTACTTTCTGGTTGGGGCTGCCAACTCTGTGGAGACAGCTTAGCAGATATCAAAGGAAGGAGGGCAAAGTGCTGCTTCCTGTTCCTTTTCTTGAGGCAGATGTTCTTCCCCTGCAGCATTCCCACTGTTTGTTAAAATAAAATACGAGGAAGGAGATGCACATTCATTTCAAAATCACTTTGGTGTCTCATTTTTGTCTAATCCCAAATATAAAGATCTTTAATCTTTTAAACAATGCAAAGTACTCCAGTCATCTTCTAAATCATGATTGTTGTACATAAGAATTGCCATTTCAGATCATAGATTCATCTTGCCCAGTATTCTGTATCACACAGACAGGGAGTGGATGCTGACTATGGACACTTGTTTATCCAAACTGCTGCATCTTCCCACTAGATGGGGAAGAACAAGTCAAGTATAAATAATATTCATAAGCTTGTAGCTATAGAAATAATTTTGTGAGGGACTTTTAATGTATATATTAAAAGTTAGTTATATTTTTCATTAGTTAATAATAACTTCCAGGCTAGTTTTAAAAGTCCATTTGAACATCAGAGCTTCAAATCTCACTTTAGTTCAAGAACATTAATGTATTATTTGGAAATGTTTTTGAAATTTGTCTAGATACTTTGTGCCTTAGTGTTCCTCAGGTTATGATTGATAGGGTGTATGCTACTTATTCACACCACGTAGAGGCATGATTTGTTTAACCTCATAAGAGTAAGCACATTTCTATTTATTATCTATTGCTTACATTGCAACAAGCATAGGTTATTTGCATAGTAAATGTAAAGCTATTTAAGTGTGTAACATGTTTCAGCTCCATAGTCATCTTTTGTAACCTAATTGTATTCTGGCTAACTTGAGGGCTGCAAATATCACAGCATTGATGGTGCTGGTTAAGTAACATCAGTGCTGTAGTATTAGGCCAGACATTGACTAGTTCTTGTCACTTTCAAGGTTTCCAGTGGCAGCCATGAAACTGACCGACTATTAGGGACTTGAAAATGATGGGAGCTGGTCTATTTTGAGGCTTTTAATACCACCATACTGAAAGTACTGTGTATTTAGGGTGCATTATTTACACTAAGTTTGGATAAGTGTGTGCATATTTTAGGTGAGTGTATAGCTTCTCTTCTGGTTCTGAGGCTGCGTGCTTAAATGCAGTACCCTGTAGGTTACTGTAGCTTGTGCTGAACCTACAACATGGTTTGAACTGTTTGCTTACCATCCTAACAAAGTGTTTTTCTAGTTTAATCTCTGTTTATGGTGCTCTTCATAACATTTTCTAGCCATAATAATCAGAAGGACATGGAGAAGCTTGAAAGAGTCCAGAGGAGAGCCACATGCATGATCAGAGGCCAAGAGAACAGGCCTTATGAAGAGAGGCCGTGAGCTATGGGACTCTTCAGCCTGGAGAAGCACAGGCTCAGGGGTGACTTGGTGGCAGCCTATAAGTTCATACGGGGTATACATCAGGATCTGGGGGAATGCTTGTTCACCAGACCACCCCAAGGGATGACAAGGTCCAACAGTCACAAACTCCTGCAAGCCCATTTTAGGCTGGGCATAAGGAAAAACTTCTTTACTGTCCGAGCCCCCAAGGCCTGGAACAGGCTTCCCGCAGAGGTGATGCTAGCATGTACTCTGGACACTTTTAAGAAACATTTGGACGCTTATGTTTCTGGGCTCCTTTGCCTCTAGCTGACTTTCTGCCCCTTGGGCAGGGGGCTGGACCCAATGATCTTACAAGGTCCCTTCTAGCCCTAGTGTCTACGAAATCTGTTTGTACTGTTTGAACAGTAACTAGAAAAGTTGTTCACAGTGTATATTAACCCCCCCCCCCCGTCTGAAAAATCCCCAAACAACTCTTGATTTATTCTGCTTTTGTTTGGCCTTTTCCTTTCCTTTCCTATCAGACCATGGTTAAGATAATTTTTTTAAAGTCATGTCTAGGATCTGTTTTCTCTCTGCTTTGTGTCCTATATACTTTTTTCCTACCTTTTCCACTAGCTTTATCTTGTCAGATTCTTTTCCTTTCCCTGCTGCTTACTCTTGTCTACATTCAAGATTCATTCTATTTCACCAAATATACTCAGTGTTTTGAATATTACCTGCCACTTAACACCTAAGGACCAAATGCTATTAACCAAAGAAAGTAAAAGATGAAAGAAGTAACAGGTTGGGTGCCAGTGCTTGTGAGAAACTAGGGTAGTTTATCTTCTCTTTTGTCCAATCAGCTGACTGCTTGCAGAGGGGAGCTTAAACTCCTAATCAGTTAGTATTCCTTGAACTCTTAAGTTTTATCCCATTACAGTAAAAGGTTATGTGACAAATCTAGAAAATCCTCTCTCAGTCCAATCCCATCTGACTGCTGTGAAGATTTTGGCTCTTTTTATTCCTTGCCTAAGCCATTTACCCACTACTGAACTAAGTTGGGGATCTTGGTTGCTCCAGTAAGGACTGTATTCTCTTAGTTCGTGGCAGCTGCAAGGTCAAATTGTTATCCAAGTTTAATTAAAAGTAAACTCCTTTAAGTTAGATTAGAGTATATTTGACCTCTTGAATATTGGTGAAAATTGCATGTAGTAGTTAAAGAAACAGGCTATTTGCAGACTTAAAAATAAAGCAACACTTTAAACTCAGTGTGTTCCCAGGATGAGCCCAGTGCATGCTCAGAAGAGGCAGTGTCTTAGTTGGACCTGGCTCACCTGATCAACATCTGTATAGATCGGACACTTTAGTGGGGCTTTTGGCACTTTTATCTAATAGTTGATTGAATCAGCTTTAGCTAAACGTGCCAAAAAGCCTTGCTGGAGTGCCTGATCTATACAGGTGCTGCAAAGCTGGGTCCAAGTAACATAGCACACTGCTTGTACTGGGAAATTGCAGGGTATTTGTTTTTTTGTTTGTTTGTTTTTGTTTTTTGAATGTCTGCGAGCAGCCATGGTGAGCAGAAAGCATTCAGGGAAAAGGGTGAAAAAACCCAGTAAGAATAACTATGTGTAATCTTGCAACTCTTTTTATTTGAGCAGTCTTGAAACCACTTGCATGAATGAAAGTAAGCTGGTACATCAGTATTTGCAGGATTAAAACCCATATTTTTAAATTGAATAATCTATTCTTCTGTGAAACTACCCTTCAGTGGACTTAAATAACAAATCGCATAAAAAATAATTTTTAAAAGGATTTACTTGCTTCTTAACAAGTCATCTGTAAGAAAATCCAAAGAACCCATATTGTTGCTATGCACGTAACTTTGAGAGTGCAGCTTGTACCTTTGTATTTGGAATACTACAGCAGCAAGTAAATACATTATCCCGTCTAATGACAGCATAGATAAATGACTTAGGTGCCTGTTCTAAAAACAACACGCTTGTGTATTAGGAGAATAGTTTGACTTTGCCAAGAAAAAAATTATGCTCTTTTTTTCTGTTAAACGTAAGTATTTGCATGTAGTAATCACATGACAACATATGTCTTTTTTTCCTTGTGATTTACATTTGTTCTATAGTTTTCATTCTTCAATCACACACAGACTAAGTACAAACGGTCAAAAAGTCTGAGGCTGTATCGATTCAATCTGTGCAGGTTAGTCTAAGCCAGTGGCTCCCAACCTTAGGTTGCAACCCAAATCGGGGTCACGGGGGAGGGGGGGTCTGCCCCTTGCCTCACCCTTCCTGCCTGTGGGGCTGTCTTGGTGCATGGTCTGCATAGCTCTCACCGCCGCTGTTTCCCATGATCCCGGCCTGGCCTGGGCTCTGCTGGTGCCACCGGGCATGAGTGAGTCAGTGGCAGAGGCAGGGGTTGCAACCCAGATTTAGGGTTGCAGCAAAAAAACGGTTGGGAGCCACTTGTCTAAACTATGTAGATTGAACCAATAGGCAAGTGAACAGACATTCACTTTTGATTCTGGAAATGCAGCCACATGCCTGCAGTGGCCCAGGTCAGAAGATGGCAGGTGCTAGAGCACGCCTCCGTGCTCAGCTGAAGCAGATAGCTTTGGCCAAGGCTAGGCTGCCCTCCCTGCGAGGCAGCGGGGTTTGCAGGGGAAGGTGCAAAGCATCCTGGGATGCTGGGGGACTATGAGTTAACTTGAATCTTGAGGGGATTTGGGACAAAAGTTCAATAAACTGATTTAACCCAAATCAGTTAAGTCTGATGCTACATCTATCTTGGGTTATCTTAAACTAGTTTGGGCCATTTTGAAAGTGGTTTATGTGCCCTGAACTTCTGTTGTGTTAGAGAATTGAACTGGTTTCTGATGACTTTTACCAGTTCGTGTAACTTCTGTCCATAGCCATAATGCCTGCATTTAAGCAACACTCGTTATTTGCTTCCTGAGCTAGCTTGTTTTTTTACATGCTTTTATTCACAATTCAAAGACTTTTTTTTTTTTATGATTATGAGGAAACTTCAGTCTGAGCTTTTGAGTGTGTGGATAATGTGAGAATGTTGTTCTGTGGTATATGCAGAGAACCACAAGTAAGATTTTTTTTTAATTTTATGTATTTTTTTTAAACAGGACTGAGCTTTTTGAATAGAAAATTCCTCTGGGGTGTACCAAGTGAAAAAACAAAGTGCTGATTTTTATAGGGCAGAACACATGGTATGAGGAAAAAGGATTCAACTCTAAGCTGATTTAAAAATAAAATAAAGTTTTGAGGATTTTTTAAAACTAAATCCTGGGACAGATTGCTGAACTCGGGGCCATCCTGGGCGATGGGGGGGGTTGTGAATCGGGGCAAGTGCCCCAGGCCCTGGGGAGGCCCCGGGGAGTGGGGCGGAGTAGGGGCG
>NW_005842160.1:1537686-1594348 GCF_000455745.1 Alligator sinensis | reverse complement strand
CGGCCCCTGCCATTGGCGGCAGTGGCTTTTTCAGGTCTGGGGCCCAGATCGGAGCAGGGGCAGAGCCCCGCGTGAGCTGATTTGCTCTGGGCCTTGCACCCTGCTCGGGTCAGCTTTGGCTGGACTCTTAGTAAATTAGTCACTTACTGGAGTGCATATGCAAACAATGATACCAGTAGGCTCTCATAAATGGTATTTAATTCTAAAGATTTGAACCTCTTCTCTTCCCTGCTCTTTCTTACTTCTCTTATGACTTGAGATCCTTGCCCTCTGAGCCTAAGAAGCATTTACTAGCCAGTGCTTCAGCATTTGTGTTCATTGCAGTCATAGGATCTGATTCTTCCAGATCTAATGCGAAAGGCATTGATGTGTGCCTGTGTCCTTCAGTCTTTCAAAGGACACTTAGGTAGAAATGAATTCTGGAACCAGTAGCCTTACTTCTTGGTCGCCAGTTTTGCCAGTGCCTGACCCTGCCCAAACATCAGAAATAGCTGATCTAGGTTTGGTTCCTGTTTCTGTTTTAGCACCAAGTCTACCTGCAGGCCCTGGCATTGATACTTAGTCATTTGTTAGAAATGCATTCCAGCAGGAAGAAGACTTGAGATTATTGACACAGAAGGAAGTCTTATGAAGTTGGGGAGAATCTGTTACACATCTTCTCTGCCTGTTATCTCAGGAGTATGGAATCTGGCTCAGCAGCTCTTCACCGCAGAGAAACCAACGCTGAGTATGCTGATACCAGTATTGGAAGGCTTCCTCCTCTGCCACTTTCCATTACCTTACATCTCATCCATATGTCTCCCTCCCCTTTTTTTTTTAAATCAGCATCAGGAATTCATCATCCTTTTTGTGCAGTTGTAACCCATCTACCTCTCCTTCTGCTGTAGTAGTATTCAGCACCTTCAGAACTATTGACAAATTTTGCAGTTGGAGAATACACCTAGAATGGGGCCATCACAACTTTTATTAGCTATTTTTCCCATTCCGGCAAAAGGCAACGTAGTCATCTCTATCAGCCCAAGACTGTTGAATCCCATGAGCATCTAGCTAAATTCTGTATTTGCCTTTGTACTGTTCCACCTCATTTTGAAGAAGTGTGTTTCCGTGTTGTGTTTGAGGGGTGCAATCCCCTTTCCTTCCTGCCTCTTTCCAGTTCCCCGTTCTCAGTCCACTAGTAATTTCTTTGCCCCAAGATGTATTTGAGGGGCTCAGATAATTTAATTTTGCTTCTCTAAAGTAAAGGCAGAGCTTACTCCTCTGGGTCAAGTGGTAGGGGAACTATTAAGTTACCAGGCTATAGTGACCACGCATTGTTACTTTGAGACATCCTGCATCCAACTTCAGTGTCTCTCCTTTCCGCCGCCCCACCTGCCAGTAAAATCAGGTAGCTTGACAACAGTGGCTAAAAGGCCATAAAACCACCAGACAGGCCTGAAAACAGCTTATGGATGGGTATCTTTGTCCTCAGGGCTTAGAAAGAGGCTTCTATCTATTTGCTGCCCTAAGGCAATTTTCACAGTGCAACATAGGGGCAATTCTTGATCAGTACTGGTTATAGCCTTACTTCTGTCCTGGGCTCCAGAGCATGGGCAAGTGGCGCCTCCTGAGTCTGGTGGGCGTCGCCCAGCATGTGGCACGCTGCTAATGTGCTGCCAGCAGAGCCAGTTTCAGGGAGGGCACTACTGCTGTCTGTGCCCTCCTACCAGCTGGAGCACTCGTTCAGGGGGAGCACCAAAGCTCTTGGGGGTGGAGGGGAGAGAGAGAGGAGGAGAATGTGCCCCCTGACTCGTCGCCTATGCTCCAGAGAAAAGTAGGGAGCAAACTGAAACTAACTTGCTGTGGTTGCAAAATAAGCTATAACACTAAGCTTCTTTATGCTGTCACTCTTTTTAAATTCTTTTCTTTTTTCTTTTGAACTATTTTGTGTTCTGGAACAGTTTTGTTATATTTGAAAAGTGTACTTCTAAAAGAAGCTAGAACATTGATTTCCAACAATTCTATTGTAGCAGTAAAACAAATTAAAAAAAAAGAGTACTAGTCATATTATGACTAAAAGCCCAATAAATACAACTACAATAAGGAAGAAAAACAGATTATTATAAATAAAAAATGAGGGTAACAGGCAAAAGAAATGTTAAAGGAGTCTTGGGAATCTGTTTTTGTTTGTCTTTTTTTTTTTTAAACACAGCACAAGGTAGATCTGTAGAAATCCTAATTTGTATGTATTTACTCACTGCAACAAGATGTGTACTTTATTGATTTGCTTGATAGGATTCAGAGGTTTGATCTATAACTTTGTGCCTCTCAAACATTCAAAATGTATTCTGATATACCAATAGAAGTTATTTTGCAGTGCTGAAATAATTATGGACAGGGCTGGGCTGACTTGGAAGGAAATTAATCCATAGAGTCTAATTCTGCATGCTTGCAGCAAAGGTCACTATAGTGACATTAGTGTAACACAACTCTGCTTGTCTCTTGGCTTGTTATACAGGATGATACGTGTTTCTAAGTCAGTAGTTTTCTGTCTATTTTAATATTTAAAGTAGGTTTCTCTATTGTGGTTCGATTTTTTTTTTTCTTCTTAACCTTGACTTTTAAATTCTGGGTCTCTCTTTACTTTTCTATAACTGATTTGCTGCTCTTATTTTGTCTCTGAAGTACCTCCAGCAAAAGGGTCTTGAGAACTTCTGCTATTTAAGATATGCCTGATCATAGAAGAACTTTACCTACATTGACTTTAATATGAAGCCTGGCATGGACCATTACTTCACTGATTATAGACATGAAAAGGTTTTTTTGACTATAGGAAGAGAAGAAAACTTCAGCTTTGACAGTTTCTGTATGTGTACTTTTTTTCCTCTTTTATCATTTCTGACAAATAGATCAGTATCAAAGGGTGACAGATTGGATTATGCATCGTAATATCTAGTTCATACTGCTTTTCATCCTGGATCTCCAGGTTTTATGAAGTGGAATAAGTATCTGGAGGCCTGTTAAAGGTGTAGTTCTGTCTGTCTAGTGTACTGGTCTTCCACTGGCTATCGTAGTTCTCAAAACTATCTTTTTCTGCCTTCTTAGAACAAAGAGGTGTGTTAGTGTCCCTTGAATGAAGGCTTGATAGCCAGTATCTATCACTAGGTCAGTTCTTTTGCATATCATTCAAAATGATACATAGGGCCCTTTCATATTGGTGCAGAATTGGCTGTCTGCACCTCACCTTCAACACACATTACATGGAAAATGCCTGTAAGATGCAGACAAAACCATGGTAAACAATAGTTCTTATCAGTGTTGATCTGTGAAATATTTCAGAATGTCAGTGGTAGCTAGGGTTGAGTGAACAACACCTAACGAATAACTTGCTAAACCTTGTTCCCCCTATTCGTGGATTTTTCCAAAACCAGTTTTTGTCACAATGTCTGGTGACTTAGAATTACTGGGCAGGTGCTATCTAAAAAAAAATGGTCTTATTATAGATGGGGGGTGTCAGATACAGCCCACGGAGCCCTGCAGTCCAGCTTGTGGGTCTCAGACTGACCCTGTGCACCTTATGCAGCACATACCAGCCCCAGGGGTTCTGTACATGGTGTGTGGAGCTAGAACTGGGGCTATAAGTAGTACCCGCAGTGTGGGGGCCAGTACGGTGAGCGTGCTGCACTTGGCACCCACCCCGTGCTGGCCCTGTGTGCCATGTGCAGTGTGATCCCTGGATCAGGGCTGGCGTGTGCTGCATACATTGAATGGGGCTGGACCTAGTGTGTGCACTGCACACAGCAAAGGGCCAGATGAGCCCTGCATGTTGGCTCTGTAGTTTTGTGTACATTGGGCCTACGGACCATCCCTCCATGTTGGAGCGAGTGCACAGGGCTGGGCCAGCAGGTCACCTCATGCAGCATGCACTTTGTGCCATTTTTGTATGCAAGTCCAGAACCAGGGCTGGTGAGCACCTCACACAGTGCACAGGACTGACTCACGGCATGCGCTGCATGGGGCTGGTCTGTGGGTCCAGCTTGGCCTGCAGACTGGCCCTACACCCCTCACCCAGCCTGTGGGGCTGGATGTATTTGACAGCATGCTGTAGATTATTCCTGAATAATGTTTTTTGGTAGTTGATATTTTTGAGTTTACTTTTGTTTAGAGCCCATGTCACAGGAGGCTTACTATATTAATACTGTTTGTTCCGTTTACATTGAGATTTCTTATGCAAGTCCTGTTTATGAGATTAGAATTCGTTTTCTGCAAATGTTAAACAATTTATTGTTTACAACAGTTATTTTAGCATGCTTGATATTTTTAACTTCAGTTAATGAAGTAGAGGGCATGACAATCAGGATATCTCCATTCTTTTTCTTTCATCTGTCAAAGTCTTCCTATACAGTACTGATCCTGGACAAAAACATCAGCCTGTCTTCTCTGTCTCTCTGTGTAATGTAGTGATATCACTTCTTTATGAAGTTATAGGACACAAAGCTGGCGCACAGTTCCATGACAAATGTCACAACTTTCATGAATGCACTGATAGGTATAGCATACTAGTTTGACTGAATCTTCATAAGCCCAATATTATTTTGTTCATCTAGATCTAGCAGATGTTTTGTTGTCCTTTGTTTTTTGGTATATTCTGCTCAGGGAGCAAGCATTTCAGACTCTGATTTAGGTCACAAACAAAAAGAAAGATCTAATTCCTAGGAATGAAAAGCCAAACATTTGATATGTGAGCAAACCTTCTTGAAATCAAGGAGAATAATGTAACATGTAACGGAGAATAATATTTGGCTCAGAGTGAAGCTTGTGTTGGAAAAGTTAGTTTGAACCATTTTTAGGTTGAAGAGCAATTCAAATTTGCTGGGTTTGTTACAGGTAGGTCTTGCTTGACCAGTCTCATTTCCTTCTACAACCAGGTGACCCATCACCTGGACAAGGGAGAAGAGATTGATGTCATATATCTTGACTTCAAAAAAACCTTCGATCTGGTATCCCATGATCACCTCTTGGCAAAACTGGCCAATTGTGGTCTTGGGTCCACCACGATCCGCTGGCTGGGAAATTGGCTCTGTGGTCGGACCCAGAGGGTGGTGGTTGACAGAAGCCAATCGTCTTAGTGCCTTGTGACCACTGGGGTCCCCCAAGGTTCTGTCCTTGGACCCACATTGTTCAACATCTTCATTAATGATGTGGACGTTGGAGTCAGAAGCGGACTGGCCAAGTTTGCCAGTGACACCAAACTTTGGGGCAAAGCATCCACGCCAGAAGACAGGGGGGTGATCCAGGCTGACCTGGACAGGCTCAGCAAATGGGTGGACGAGAACCTGATGGTGTTTAACACTGAAAAATGCAAAGTTCTCCACCTTGGGAGGAAAAACCTGCAGTATCCTTATAGGCTCAGCAGTGCTACACTGGCTAGCGCTACGGAAGAAAGAGACTTGGGGGTCATCGTTGACCACAAGATGAACGTGAGCCTGCAGTGCGATGCTGCGGCTAGTAAAGCGACCAAAATGCTGGCTTGCATCCATAGATGCTTCTCAAGCAAATCCCGGGACGTCATTCTCCCCTTGTACTCGGCTTTGGTGAGGCCGCAGCTGGAGTACTACATCCAGTATTGTGCTCCACAATTCAAAAAGGATGTGGAGAAGCTTGAGAGAGTCCAGAGAAGAGCTGTCAGGAAAACAGACCTTATGACAACAAGTTGAGAGCCATGAGGCTCTTTAGCCTGGAAGAGTGCAGGGTCAGGGGTGATCTGATGGTCACCTATAAGTTTATCAGGGGTGACCACCGGTATCTGGGGGAATGTTTGTTCACCAGAGTGCCCCAAGGGATGATGAGGTCGAGCGATTATAAACTACTGCAAGGCCATTTCAGGCTAGACATAAGGAATAATTTCTTTATCGTCCGAGCCCCAAAGGTCTGGAACAGCTTGCCATCGGAGGTGGTTCAAGCACCTACATTGAACACCTTCAAGAGTAAATTGGATGCTTATCTTGCGGGGATCCTATGACCCCAGCTGACTTCCTGCCCTTCGGGCAGGGTCTGGACTCGATGATCTTCTGAGGTCCCTTCCAGCCCTAATGTCAGTGAAATCTATGAAATTTAGAATGAGCAGCTGTCTTATTTTCCTGAGAGGTGTATGTAGGTCACTGTGCCTTCCTTCCCCTATCTCCCCATCTTATTACCTGCTTATCTGAGTATCTGTTTGAATGCTGCCTATACTTCATGTGAAGCATAATTTTTATTTTCATGCTGTATCTGGGAGTCTAGACTAGGATATCTCCCATTCTTATGAATCCTTTTAAATCTCATAAGAAAGCATGACATTTGGAATTATTTCCTTATCCTTACTAAATTTTTCTGCTGAGATGTTTTGATCACTTTGTTAAATTAAAAGCACATCTTTAAATAAAGCTTTGTGTTTCAGTGTGGATGTAGATTGTGGCTTATTTGCTTCTAAAACTTAAATTGTTGGAGAAGCAAGGGGGCTATTGGTATTTCACTCTGTGCGTGGGAAAGCTTAGTATTAAAAGGAATCTATTAAGTAGGGCTTTTCTGGTACCTACAGACATCGTTATAATGCATATCTTATTGGGACCTTCAGCCTTTGAAGATGTTTTATGTTAAATGTTTCATAATCCTTTCTTATTTTCTCTTTTGCAGGACTCCCTTGCAATTATGGAGATTTAGAGGAATTAGACAGTGTGGAGGGGGAATCCCCCTCCCCACTTTTAGTTGACTTCTGGATTTTTTTCTTTGGACAATAAGAAGACTTTTGTATAAAATGGAGTAATAGAAGACTTTATAAATATAACTTTATATTTATAAAATATTTATTTTGTTCAAGTGCCAAACCGAACAGCACAAAGATTCTCATGGCAGCTTTGTAAAACTGAGTCTAAATACTTGGAATCATGAATTTCCAGAGGCACTGTATTATAGTGTACTAAAATCTGAGTGCCTTGTTATTCTTATTAGCTGTTACTTTTTAAGGAGGGAGCAGTTCTGAAAAGTAAAGATGACTACTTCCATGCCTGACTGCACTTTGAAGTGTCGCTCTTTGCAGCATGCTTTGGATGTTATTTCTGTAGTTACCAGAGGCAGCGAAGCCCAGGTGAAAGCCTTTCTTTCTTCTCATTGCTACAATGCAGCAACTATAAAGGATACTTTTGGCAGGAATGTCCTCCATCTTGCTTCATCCTGTGGCAAGAAAAGTGTGGTAGATTGGCTTACAGAGGCCAAAGGAGTGGATTTACTGGCAAAAGACAAAGAGTCTGGATGGACAGCTTTGCACAGAAGCATCTTCTATGGCTACATTGATTGTGTTATGTCATTGCTTAAGGTTAGTATCCAGCTTAAGTATGTACTGTGTATTAAATTGATGTGTGCCAGATATGTGCAGTTTGGTCTGGTATCAATGGCTTTTTCTATATTCAGAGTTTTGTTAGTGTAACTGAAGATACACTTTTACTCTTTTTTTAAACATGGTACAAACCCTTTGAGGAAACCTTTAATTCTGTGTAAACCTGACAAGCGTTATATAGTTAAATTTAATTCCTAATAGCTAACGAAAAATCATTTCAAACTGTGCCGGGTTAACTTTGGATTTCACACCTCGATCCTGGATGTGATTTCATGCAATCTGATCCCTGAACCTGCAAGAAGCCCCTTCGATAGGCAAGGGGCTCCACCAGTATTCATTTAGCACCAAATTGTAGATTGCAAAATATATCAATAGAAGTGTTTTGTAATAATGAAAACAGTTAAACAGAGCAGTGAACTTTATCTTGTGGTGTCTGCAGCTCAAACACCTAACATCGTATTAATACACAAATATGGGAAAGTGAAATAGATTGAAACTGACTGTTTAGTGGGGCTCTAGTTCTGTCCTGTTGGCCAGTTGGAAAAAGGACTAGATGGAAAAAGGTGGGAGGGGTCCTGTCCTTTTCTTTTCTCCCTTAGTATTGCAGCAGTCCCTGGTGGCAAAGAGTGCAGAAGAGAGCCAGACACGAAGAAATAATGTTACCCTTTTTGGTATAAGGATTTGAAGCCATTCATTCCCAATCTTCCTTCCCTGGTACCAGTGATATGGAAGAGAGGAGACATCCTGTTTAAAGTATGCTTAATTTTTGCTCCAGGAAGCTCTCAGTTTGTGGTAGTATGCCACTTGAGAGAGGTTTCTCTCTTTCTTGGCTACAGTGGCTTAGCTTCTTGTGAAATTTGGGAAGGAAGCAGATTAGGGTTGCCAACTGTTTGTAAATTACTGAATTTATAGACAGTAAAAAATCAAGCTAAAAATGGCTCTCAAAGTTAATAAAAATCAAAACAAAAAACGTTAGCTTCAGTAAACACACAAAGCAGCCAGAGCTGCTTCACTGATTCTCTGACAGAGCACAGCAGTATCATGTGGTGTCTGAGTGGGAGCCCAGCATCCTGCAGGGAGTATTTTTTTTTTTTCTTCAGGGCTTTGTAAACCCCTTCTTTCCTTCCTTCCTTCCTCCCTCCCCTCCCCCCCACCATTCTTTGAGGGTCTGTGCTGAGATGGAGAGAGTAGTGACTGGGTGTGGTGGGGGGGGCGGGGGGACATCAGGGTGTAGGGGTGAGTAGGCAACCTCTGGTGTAAAACCAGTGCTGCAGTCAAGCTGCCTTTCTAACTGAAGAAAAAATTAGTTTAATGCAAACTTTACTGACAACCAGTCTTATTTACCATGGTTGATGTTAAACCCTTAAAACTGAACCCATCCCTTCTAACAGGTCTGGAAGCAGGGCATTTACATTTTATGTACAATGTGTATCAGTAAAAACATGTGTTGGTAGCAAAGATTTTGGTTATCAATAAAAAGTTTGTATCCTGTCAGTAGAGAGAGATTTCTTGGGTTGGCTACCCCGGTATGGGCACCATCTCTTGAAACCCCTAAATATTGTTTACCCATTATTACTTTCTTTTCTGCTGTATGTTTCTTGATGACCTAGTATCCTTACTCACCATTTACACATTGAGTCCAATTACCAGGTCAACGTATGTGATTAACAAATTATTACAGAAGAGCAGCTGCCTTCATTGAAGGCACTTGGTGTAAACAGAAGATTCTCCATACTTTAACTAACATTCTGCTGTACTTCTGCTTTTGAAAGCATGCGAACCGGTTTCCTTGTTTTAGGTTGTGGGAGCTTGTGACTGCTGATGTGTTTAGTAATAATTAAAGTTCCGTAGGCAGTAAGATGGTCTGTTCAGTTGGGCCTTCTTGTAGACTTATTTTTGGAATAAGTACATTTCTGTTAACCCTAATTTAGTCTTAGAAAGCTATAATCATCTTTAGAATTTTGCATTTAATATCTTGTTTGTGAGACTTGTTCATAGAACATAGTGATTTTGAAAATATTAACTTTAACTGGAACAATGGAGGAATATTTATCAAATTCATTTCTTTCCTTTTTATGAAATGAGAAAAGAATCAGTAAATTTGTTTTTTTTGGTTTTGTTTTCATTCAGCATGGAGTTGGTTTGTATATCCAAGATAAAGAAGGTTTATCTGCCTTGGATCTTCTGATGAAGGATAGACCAGCTTATGTAATCTTCAAGAAAACTGGTAGGGCATCAAATAATAGCTCATTCTGCAGGATTCTCTGTCTTCTACCAACCTTGCGTTTCTGTATGTGCATGCATGCTCATGCTTCTGTATAAACCATACTATTTTTAATTGACTAAACACATCTTGAAGTACCATATCATTAGTAATCATTATTGTGCAAAATAATAGTGCAAAATAAATTGAGTGCAAAATAAAAGCTTGTTCACATGTGCCAAATGTGAAACGTTTGATGCTAGCAACAATTGAAATGTTAGAGTAAGCAAGAGTGATTCTATTTGTTCCTTTTAAATTTGGGTGGACAGTTATTTTGGCCTGAGAGCTACTTAGGGAGTTTTGGGGAGTTGTTGTGGGCCAGGTCCGCAGCCCAGCCTCCCCCACAACCCCTCTGCTCCCAACAGGTCACCAAAGCTCTCTAAGTGGCTGTGCTCTGCCCTGGGCCAAGCAGCTGGTATGGGGCCATGGGTGGGTGGGCAGTGGCATCTGGGAGTGGGATGAGTAGGCTGGGCCTGGTCTGGGATTGTGTGGCTGTGACAGTACTGAGCCAGGGCCGGTGCCTGGGGCAGAGCTACAATCCTCTCCCCACACGCTGCTGGGAAGAGGATCATGGCTCTGCCCTGGACCCTTGTCATGTGTTGTCACCATCCTGGGGTCTCAGTGGAGACTGGCGGGGATTCCTTGTGGGCAGGGTGCTCAGCCAGGTGGATGGGATGGGAGGTGTGGGCAGGTGGGGAGTGGCATCCATGAGTGGGATGGGGCTGGGTCTAGGATCTTGGCTTGCTGACAGTGCGGGGCCATGTCTCAGGCCAGTGCGGGGAATGGATCACAGCTCTGGCCTGGCGCTACACTGTCACTGCTCTGTGAACCTGGCCCTACCTGCCCAGCTCTCAGATGCTGCTCTCTGCCCATCTGTGGCGCCATCCCATCTGCCTGGCTGCATGCCCTGTCTGCGTGGGTCCCAACGCTGGGTGTGGGGCAGATGGGCTGGGTGTCTGGGCAGTAGGTCTAGTGGTGGCTGCGGCAGCTGGAAGGAGCTGCTGTTGCCAGGAAATGAGTCTGGCTGATACACCACCCCGGTCCTGCTGCGTGTGCCTGGGGGTGGTGGGACCAGCTGCATGTGCCATGGCCTGGAGTGACCCCTGTGCCTGGGCCAGGTGGGAATGGGGTACCTGTACCTGTGGGCCATATTTTCCCCACCCTTGTTTTAGATCCTCATGTATTCTGGGGGAGGGGAGGTGGGTAGGGAAGGGGGGAATTGAGACCTTAATGACTTAAGAAGTAATTCTGTCTATTAAATTAAGTTACTCCTGGTTTTCAACAGAATTAAGAGCAGAAATAGTATCCTAATTATGTTAATCTTCAAAGCATTGTTAGAGCAGCTTTTCAATTTCCTTTTTTTAAAAGTCAGTAAGTATGATAGCTAACACGTTAACTAGGATACAACTGGCTCCTTGAGAATATGGATGTAAGAGTATTCTTACAAGTTAAAATCTTTGGAAATTTCTCCTTATCTACATAAACATCTTCTTAGATTATAAGTTTAAAAATATTAATTTATGTACCTTTATTGAAGCTCCTTTTTCATGGGGTTTTTTCCCTCAGCTTTAGTTAACTTGAGCAATGGAAATAATGTATCTGTTTGCTCTTCTACCTGGTTAAATATTTACAGTGTTACAGGCTGCATAATGTCTTAGGTTATTTCTGTTATTCCTAGAGTACATTTAAAAAAAATACTAAACACTATTTCATGATTTATTTATTTTTTTTCTTTTTTTTGCCTCTAAGCAGTACTGGATTATTTGGCAATCTTGTTTTCAGATCTATATTTTCACTGCTGATTTTGATTTTTGTCAGAGAAGAAATAGATTTTTTGTCTTTCCCCCCAACAAAGTTGTTCTTGAACAAGAAAGAGCAAAAGCTCTTTTGATGCAAAAGTTACTTTTTTTTACAGACCTTCAAAATTTAAATACCCCATCATCTGTAACTACAATGATCCTAGAGTATGGATTCTGATCTGTATAACAGTTCATGGTTGTAAAATTAGTAGGGTAATTTGTACAGTTTTGTATTAAGACTTCACATGTACAGTAAATGTTTTCACTGGTGATTGCTTTATATGAAAAAATATTAAGAAATACTTGTGAATCTGGGAAATAATGTAAGGGAGGGGACACTCTTTGGTCTTGAGTCTTTCTTGTTTAATAATGTAAATTGCCATAATTTTTCTTTTTTAAAAAAAGACTTGTTTTAATAAAATCTTATTTATTTTAAAATCTTATTTTAAAACTCCATTTAAATAAATCTTTTTTATTTAAAATGGAGTTTTAAACATAAAATGGAGCTAAATTTAATTTCTCTCTCATACAGCAGCTGGTTTAGGTAGAATTTTGTCATTGCATTGTAGATCCCACAGAAGTCTACACTTGGGGAAACAACGTAAACTTTACTTTGGGTCATGGTGGTCAGCAGAGTAAACACCATCCTGAATTGGTGGATCTGTTTCCTCGGAATGGACTCTATATCAAACAGGTATTCTGAAACCTAATACAGATACCTTATCTGCGTATTCTTGCGTAACCTGAAAGACAGATAATTTATATACACCTACTGTAATGAGTCAAACTCATCTGCAGAGAAGTCTAGACCAGTGGTGCTCAAAGTTTGTTGGTCCAGCAGGCCTGATAAGCAACATGGGGCCTGTTTGTGGGCTGGATAGAGCCCTGTGGGCCTGGATTAGTCCTGGCCCCTTCTGGTCCTGCGTGCCGAGCACAGGGCCCAGGATTCCTCGTGAGTTCCAAAATTTAGCAGCAAGGGAGCAGTACCAATGTTCCCTACCACCGAATTTTTGGACCTGTGAGGAGCTGAGGAACCCTGCTGGCTGAGGATTGAGTGCCTCTAGTCTAGGTAGTGCACCTGATCTTCCTAGCGCTCATATGGACAGTCCTTGCTGCATTGGCCTACCATATATTTTCCTTTTAGTACCTGGACGGATCATTCACAGATCTTTTTATAGATGCTGATGAATATAAAAGCGTGCATTACCGTTTTGATTGGGAGCCATGACAAATTCTTAAGCTCTGATGCAAAATTAACTTTCATGTAGGTAACATGGCTAAATATTTCAGTTCAGGCATATGAAGCTATTTTAATTTCCTAATAACCTGTGTCATTTAGACAGTGAGCTGAAGTTAAGGAAATAGCTTGATAAAGTTTTTCTCCATTCAGGCTTCATACACCGGTCCAGTATGTTGCAGGATAATTTATCACAAGGAAAAACTGACAGTCACCTGGTCCTTCATATAAGACTGTAGTTGCCACAGTATATCATATCATACCTTATATTTACTCTTTAGCCTGGAGAAAAGAAGGCTCAGGGGGGACTTGGTGGCAGTCTATAAGGGTGGTGCACCAGGATCTGGTAGAACAGTTGTTCACCAGGACTCCCCAAATTATAACAAGGACTAAGCCACAAACTTCTTGAAGGCCGATTTAGACTGGACATAAGGAAAAACTTTACAGTCCGAGTGTCCAGGGTCTGGAACAGACTCCCCCAGAGGTGGTGCAAGCACCTACTCTGGATTCATTCAAAAGGCATTTGGATGCTTATCTTGCTGGTATCATTTGATCCCAGCAGCCTTCCTGCCTATGGCAGGAGGGCTGGACTTGATCTTGTGAGGTCCTTCCAGCCCCTAATGTCTATGACATCTATGAACAGTTTGTCCATGAAAACCATTATTGGAACTTGAGAATTATCAGTTGAACCAGCATACTGAGGAAATAATTTTGCTGTATTCTTATGTTGTAGTGTAATTCAGTGTGTTTTATTATACAGCTCCTGTGATTTAAGACTATAGTGGTGACCTTGACAAAAACCCAACAGAGCAATGTTAATTTGTTAGGCTGCTGTTGTTTAAACATAGACTTGTATATTTATTAAAGCATTAGGTCTGGTCCGCTAGTTTTGTGTGTTGTTAGATTACTATAAATTTAAAGTGACTTTACAAGTTGACTGGTAGTGCCTATTTTATAATTTTAGCTATGAAATTACTAGTGATTAAGGTATAAAACTTCATTTAAAGTAAACAGCTAACAGAGTGCAATGCAGCTATGAGAGAGCTAAATTCTTAACCCTTATTTATCAGGACTTTTTTTGTAAATGCTTTATCACAGCCTGAAAATGATGAAAATTAACTTGCTTATGTGTCAATGTCTTGTGGGTATGGCACAGGACTGGGAGGTAGGTATTTATGTTGTTTGCTCTACACTACGTTTCCTAGACTGTAGCAAAGGACATTAGTTGTTCAGTGCTCTTTGGGCTCCTAGACCTTTCTAATCACTAGGTTGTTTCTGGTGGGAGGGTACCATCATTTCCAGCACCTGTTCAGGTAGCCATGAATCATTGACAAATAGATGCCGAAGCTGACCTCACTTTCATGAGGTGCAAGATTATTTTGTCTTCTGCCTCACTTTTATGGATGTTCTCCCAAAGCTGGAGGCGGATGCAGGAGGCCTGTGCCACCTAAGGGAAATCTTGCATGGGCAAAATGAACTGGTCAGGTCAGCTTGCGAGGAGGCTTTGTGCTTTCATAGATGGGCTATAGAATTGGGGTCCTGTGTGAGCCCAGGAATTATTTTACATTTGTAACTGAGACAATTTCAGTTCCTTAATATTTGTAGAAACAATTTTGAAATCATTGCCTCTTTCTTAGACTTAGAAACTAATTGATCAAGGTAATTTTTCTCAAAATAGTGCTTTAACTCATTTGATTATGTTCATAATTGGTTCTATAAATGTTTATATAACTTTACAAATAGCTACTCCACACTTCCTTTATAGTATGTTGTACAATATTTTTCTGTGTTTTAAACTGGACTTCCTGTAAACTTGCTGTCTGTTCTAAATAGTAATAATAAAAAAAACCCAAAGAAAACTTGAATTGACATTAAACAGTAACATATATGTTATTTTTTCAGGTGGTCCTGTGTAAATTTCACTCTGTCTTCCTTTCCCAGAAAGGACAGATTTATACTTGTGGACACGGTCAAGGAGGACGCTTGGGTCACGGAGACGAACAAACATGCCTGGTATCTTAGATTACAACTATATATTTAACCAGAGAATTTTAATTTCCCATAGGGAAGCTAAGAATGCATTAAAGTATTTCCCAAGTACACTGTCAAGGTTTTTATATTTTCATTCATTTGGGGATTTTTTTAAGGAATAACAATATTTTTTGGAAAACAATGGATAAATCACATTTAAATGGCTCTTTTCAATTTTAATATTTTAAATTTTTCTTTAAAGTTTTAAAATGCTTAAATATATTCTTTGCATAGTGCATAATTGCACTACATAGCAGGGAATAAAAATTGGGAGTTCATTTTGGTGCTGTGCACCTCATTCGCAACTAAAATTTTACTGGTCATTTCCTATTTATTTATTTTTTCTGAGAAACCTGTCAGTAGAATGAGAGTGGGCAACGTTTTGAGAAATTGTGATGTGTAAGCTTGTATCTTGCAACATTGTGTTCTGTGAAGTCTCTATTGCAGAGCTTTCCAAACTGTGTGCCGCAACACATTAGTGTGTCGGCGGCAGTGTGTAGGTGTGTCGCGCGAAATGCAGAAAATTTTGCGGAAGGGCACCGCGGAGCTCCCTTACTCGCGTCTGCTTCCCTTGGCCCCTCCCACGGAACTGAATTACTGTGTCGTGAAATGATGCATGTCTAAAAAGTGTGTCACCAACATGAAAAGTTTGGAAAGCTCTGCTCTATTGGCTTGATTTAGTATAACCATTATGACGTATGAATGGCAAGCCATAAGTGACTAAGTGCCATGCAAGTACCAGTATAATTTTAGACCATTTATATTCAATAAATGTTGCACATCTCACGAATATAGGCTAGCAGAATTATTTGGGGAATGTTTAATATCTCTTCTAAAACCAGGGTTTTAAATACTAGCTATCTCATGAAAAGTGTTAAAGACTTTCCTGTGGGTTTTGATGTATGATGGATGTTGTAGAAAAACTTAAAACGTGTTGTGAATTGTTGTTTTAGTTTTAAAATTGTTTTTCTGAGCAGGTGTAGAAGCAATTATCTTGGAGAATTTGGATTCTTCTCTTTATGGGATAATGCTGTAGCTCTACATGTTTTTGACATTTTTGAGCCTGCACCATTATAATCTAAGAGGGAAAAATCATGTATGTAGGAGAAAGATGGAAGCCTTTCCCTGACAGGTTTTGATTCCTCCTGTCTTTCCTGTCCTTCCACTCATCCTGGTTGTTTTTTTGTTTTTTTTTTAATTTCTCCTAACTGTGGCTGTCAAACCATTCAGATGTACTGGTGTATTTAAAAAAAAAAAAAAATTCTTTCTGGACAGTTGACTTAGTGCAAAGATTGCTGTAGATGTGTTTCAAAGTAATGTAAAAAGTATCTTTTTGTATTAATATGATCTCCATGTGATAGTGATACACAATGTAATATAGAAATAAGGACCTAGTTAATTTATGGATTTCACAGAAACTACAACATCTGGGATTGTTCAAGAAATCGACCAAAACCTCACTGCTGGGATCAGAAGGTGCTGGCTGGTGGGGCGGTGTGAAGGGCATCTGACAAGATGACGGCTCCGCCTTTATCCCTTTTCCCCCTGGTGGGGCTTCTCTGCCAATCAGAGCTGAGGGGTGACACACAGAACAGCCAGCAATTAAGATGGTGGCCTCCCCCTTGTCCCTTGTCCCTCCCTTGGGGCCTCTTTATCAGTCAGTGCCGAGGGGCAGGGCTGCTGCAATATACCTGCAAAATGGGCTCTGTGTGCTGTGAGCGGGCCGTGAAAAACCCTTTGACTCACCACGATTTAAGTAGATCCCTATTAAAGGTGCTCCTATACATCTGTCCCATATTGGATCAGCAGTGATATAGGGAAAATTGACAGTATCAGCAACCAGCTTTTTTTGGCTGAAGTGGTCGATAAATGCCCCGTGCATGGGCACAGCTGCAGCATGTATGTGGCCAGGAGCCTAGCCCGGTGGCTTGGAGAACAGCATCTGGTTGGTAAATCTGTTGTGGAGGAATGCAAGGGGTGTGGTGGGGGCAGATGGAGGCCCCCACTGTGAGGGGTGGGGAGTGGAGCTGTGCGAGGGGCGGGGCAGGCACTGCACACCTGGGGAGGGGTGCAGGACAGAGTTGTGGCTCGTCCGGGGTGGGAGCAGCTCCTGCTGCTGCATGCACCCTGGGAGGGCATGGAGTAGGAATGTGCCCCTTGGATGTGCGTGCGGTGTGAGGGCAGGTTGCTGTTGCAGGCTGGGGCCGGGGCTGTGCTGGGCTCTTCCTGGGGGGAGGTGGGGGCTGGGTTGCGCTCAGTGCGGGCGGTGCCAGCACTGGGGGTGGGGCTTGGGGGCTACAGTAAATTTTGGGGTGGCTGAAGCCCCCTCATAGTCCCCCTCCCAGCACTGCCAGCCTCGAGTGCAGCCTGGCCCAGGCCCCACTGGAAAGAGTCTGTCCCTGCTCCCACCCTGTGAGCAAATCCGGGGGCACATGCCCCCATGCCTTCCTAGGATATGTGTAGTGGCGGGAGTCACCCCTCCCCCAGATGAGCTGCTCACGGCTCTGTGGAGTGTCCCACCCCGGCTTTGCAGTGCCTGCCCCAGCCCTGCTCCCTCACTGTGGGGTCCTTGATCTGTCCCCATCCCCCTGGTTCCCCTTCCCTTCCCCTGCCCCTTCCCCCACAACAGACGTATCAGCTCAACCTAGTCTCCAAGCTGCCCAGCTGCATATTGGCAATCAGATTACTATCAGCTGATGTGGCTCCTTAAAAATTGGCAATTGGTATCGGCCCCAAAACTCTCCATTGGTGCACCCCTAGTAACTACCATATTTCCATAATTTCTTAAAGAGTTAATTTGGATTTATTGTTCTTGTGAGGATTTTCTGTGAATTTTTATTGTTTGCTTGTTTGTTTTAACTTGGCTCATAAGTAATTGGCTTTATTTTTAACACTCGGTCAATCTTTTATAGGTTCCTAGACTGGTAGAAGGTCTAATTGGCCATCAATGTTCCCAGGTAGCAGCAGCTAAGGACCATACTGTTGTTTTAACAGAAGATGGATATGTTTATACCTTTGGCCTAAATACTTTCCACCAATTAGGCATTCTTCCTCCTCCTCCTAACTGCAGTGTTCCCAGACAGGTAAAAAATAACTGTTAGTCAGTTCTGGGATCTTTTTCTCACTGAAGGCTCTCAACATTTTAGGGATAACGTAATTGATTTGTGAGGTCAAATTAAAAATATATTCTCTAGATTCTTTAGTAATATTTAGTCTTAGTTTTAATTCTTTATATCTTTAGATGCTTGAATTTGTGGTCTGCCCGCGTTCTAAGTTTGCGGCAGTACTTGACCCCTTTCCTAACGCAGGATTTAAGTATTTAAGAATGATTGTGTTGTATTTTACAATTTACTGGTTCTATTTTAAATTAAGGGAATTTATTTTTCTTTTATTACTTTGTACCCTTATTCATGGATTGTTGCTGGGCACTGCAATGAGTCCTCTGTCGTATTATGTTAGGATTGCATCCCTCTGCTTTGGGGTATTCTGTTCCTAGAAACTCTTTTAATTAGGGCTGTCAATGAATAGCCATTAACGGGTATGATTAATGCGTTAATTTATTTTTGCGTTAATCACTGCTGGTGCTGAGGGAAAAGTGGCTCCTCCCCTTTGCTGTGTGCCTGGCCCTGCGTGCTGGGGGAAAAGCGACCCTTTCCCCCTTGCTTCTGCTAGCCCACACGTGTCCAGCAAGCAGCTAGGCAGGGTCCTGGGAGCAGACTTTGCAGTTGGATGCAGGTAAGTGTATGGAGCGGGGCAGGGGTTGGAAGGCCAGGTCTTGGGGACTGTGTAGGGTGTGTGTACATGTATGTGGGGGGGGCTGGTGCCTAGGGGAAGCTATCCAGGCGCTGAGGCTGTGGCAAGGCAGGGTGAGGCGTCTTCCCGTCCAACGAGGGAATAGGGTGGACCCTTTGGTAGCAGGGAGCTCTGTGGCCGATGGCACAGGGGCTGGTGCCTATGCTTGCAGGGGTTGGGCAGGGTCAGGAGCGCGGGGCTCTGTACCAGGGGGCTGCGGGTCAGGAGTACAAGGCACTGGCAATTATAAATAAATAATAGAATTATCTAATGGAATAAATGGAGATTCTGTTATTGTTTAACTGCACAATTAAAATTGCACTTAATCACAATTATATATTTTTTAAATTTTGTGATTAATTGCGATTAATTTTTTTAATTATTTGACAGCCCTAATTTTAATGTCAGAAATGGGTAATGCTTTGAAAAAAGTATTAAGAGGCAAGAAGAGGAACAGTGAACACTGGGTAATTTTTCACAGTGAATGACACTTCCTGATGGTTTCACAAAGTGAGTAGTGGTTTCAAGCAAACAAGTTTGTCAGAGGTGGTAATTTTCTTCTGAGATATCAAAGCATCTTTAAAGCAGTACGTGCATACTACTTTACATACTGCTTCAGGGAAGCTTTCTTAGGTGTGAAACACCAAGGAAAGCACTCAACAGTGCTACAACATGCAGCAGTTAATGACCCAGAGTGAATAGCAGGTCTTACAAAACTGAAAGGAGAATTTTGGGAGACAGAAGTGCCTCAAGGAATGGTGTAACTTCTATGCGTTTGTAGTATTTACCTTAGGATCTTTAACGACCATGAATAATAATGACTTAGTATTATTGTATATTTTTACATACCCCACATACCTTGTTTTGGGCAAGACAGAATGAAGAAAAAAGATTATTCCAGTGTTACAGCCACGTATAATGAGGATTGAGCCTAATCTTCAGTTTGCTTCCCCTTCCCTTCCCTTGCTTCCCCTTCCCTTCCTGGTCAAGCAAAAAATAGAGTTTTAACCATTTCACAGCTGAATTGTCATCAGCTGGGCCAAAAAACTGAAATTGTAGCTGCTGCTGAAGATTGGAGTCCCTGGACAGATCTATGATTTTGAAAATATCTAAAAATAGTCTTCAGGGCTGTAAATAGGAGAGAGGCCAGGAGTAGTTAAATTATAAATTCTTCCACCAAACTGCCAAAGAAAGGATAGCTTGAGTGGTGCCATCATTAAGACCATTACAGGCAACCCCTGCTTAGCACTATTTCGCTTAGTGCAATTTTGCTATAACTCTCATTTGAAATACCTGATTTCACTTAGTGCTCAGTGAGTTTCATTATAACACTTGCGGTTGCCATCTTGGGTCATCAAATACTTTCGGTTTTGCTTAACACTCGTTTCGCTTATTGCTTTTTTTTTCAGGAGCCAGTTAAGAGCGCTAAGTGGGGGTTGTCTGTACACAGGAGAGTATGTAGTTGACATCTGTTGAGTGAAGAACAGTTAGTAATTAGAATTAGAGTCTAATAAGCCATGAGGTCAACTGACTTCTTCCATGCTGCCTGAATAGAAATGCCAGTGCTGCTATTCTTGGCAGAAAATCACTTTCCCTGCCCCCATACCCCTAAAGATATGCACCCCTGTTTGGAAGGCTGATTTTTGGGAAAAAGGTCCGTGTGGTATGCAAGTAAATATCATATTTTGCATACGATGGATGGAATTTTTAGCTTTCCTTCTGAGTACTTAAAATAGAAGCTTTCAGTACTGTGAAAATTCAATATTTTGTGGCATTTGAACTTCCTTTGGATGCTTTCCCCCCCCTACATGTTGTGCCACGCCCTACCCTGTTTAATGTTTTAGATGTGATTATAGCCTAAGGTAGCATCGCTAAGTTTTGACAGTTAGAGAAAATAGATTTCCACCCCCACCCCTCCCTGTCATTGATGGAGAAGTGTCTTGTTATTTGAAAATATCCCTTTCTGAATTTTTAATGTTGTAAGAACTTTGTTATTGTCAAATAAGCAAGTAACTTTGATGTATGTGGACAAACTTAGGACTTGAATTGAGAGAGGTTTTGCTTTTTTATATTTAGGTAAAAAATCTCAAAGGTAGAACAGTGGTTGGAGTGGCTGCAGGCAGATTCCATACAGTGCTATGGACTAGAGAAGCAGTGTATACCATGGGACTGAATGGTGGGCAATTAGGTAAGATAATACTCTAAAAATAAAAATCAGCCTTTAAAATATGGTGCTTATTATGGTATTATAATTTATTAGAAAGGTAATTAAATTTTGGTATGTATGTTGTCTTCTATTTTATTTGGCTGATAACATACTCTTTTCCCTTCCTTCCTCTCCTTTGCTGCTGTTAATATTTGAGGATAAGAGTGTGACCAAGGAAATACAGTGTTATTATATGGATTTGTTTGGCCAGGTTCTTGCTCCAATGTCTTGTGTGGTCTGTTGCTGAAGGCTTTCAGGATATTGTTGTTTTCATTTCAGTGTCCCTGGGGTGTGCTTGTGCCTTGTGCCAGCTGTCTACCCTCTGCTGCCCTGAACAAGTTATAAATGAGTCTTCAACTTCCCCTGTTTGTGAACATGCTACTAATAATTCTTTCCTCTAGTAACTTTTAGGAAAGGAAATGCATACCTGCTTATACTATTTTGAGGCAGGGGTGGGGGAAAACTATGCTACAGTGAACTTTTCCTTTTTTATTTCTTTTTCTTCTGGGTGCCAGAATAAATCTTTTAAGTTAAAAACAATAGCTACTTTATCATATCACGCAGGAGAGCAGTTTTTAAGGAGAACTGCATGAACCAAAATACCTTAATCACTTTTTTAAATGTTTTTATTTATTTATTTACTTATTTTTCACACCTTAAAAAATTTCAGCTTGGATTTTTCTTTCTCCAGTTTCCTGTGCAGACTAAGAGGGTTAGTTAACTGATCAGACTACCTCACTTGCACATTCATAAGTGTGCTAATATCCTGTTGGAGGCTCTGCAATGTAAACTGCTTTCTCCATTTATTCCTATGGTATAAGAAAGGAGCTGTTCACATTTGTGTTTTAGCAAAAGAAAAAAAAAGAAAAATTTGCTATTAAAAAGAAATTTATGGTGTGACTATGCTGTTCTAAATCTCCTTCCCTCTTCCCCCACCTTTTTTTTCCCCCATACCCCACCTGTGTTCTGCTGTTGCATGGTGAGGCAGTATGTGGTATGATCTTTGCTTCTGGATTAACAGCCTGCTCCTGGTGCTGCAGGAGAGCATAAATTATCACTGGGATTTCTGTGGGGAGACTAATTCAAAGTTGTCCTTATTTGCAATTTAAGAAGAGGTTCAGTTGAAATTGTGTAAGGTTCTTTCACAATTCTCCTGTCTGGCTTCCCCTGCCAGTATTTTAAATGTATTTGAAGAAACTAAAAGTGGTTTAAATGATACAGAAAATCTGTACAATTAAATCTTAATATACACCCTAAAAATTAAACATAAACCTCATTAATAAATGGTTTCTCTCTGTAGTCTTTAATCTGGTAAGTGAAAGCTAACTCTCCAAGGGTCTATCTATCAGTGTCTGTTCTAATATTATGAAGGCAATGATTGAGGAAAGTGCCTGAGCTGGACTCTACTAGGCAGTTTCCAGAAGGGTGCTGGGCTTGCTTGCAAATCCTTTTTCTTTTTCTGAAGTATTTGAGGAGGGCCAAAGGGCTGTGGAGGAAATGGCATGATAGATTTAGTTCATCCAATAAAGAATTTTTATTTCTACAAAATGTGGTTGGAAAATTTTGTTTTTCAGATTTGATCCAGATTCTATGAAAAAGGTAGCTTATAGTTCTATTTTAGTGTTTCATGTCATCTTCTTCATGGTGACTTACCAGTAAAATGTGTTGAAAGATCACATCTAATTAGTAACTGTTTTTATATAACTGGTAAACCTGTAGCAGCAGTTTTTTCTCCATTAATTTCTGAAAGCAGAGGTGGGCAAGATTCAGCCTACAGGCCAGATTCAGCCTACCCACTGATTGTATCTAGCCTGTGGGCTAGTGACCACCAACTATGGGATCTGGTCCATGGGCCCCTGGTGGCTCCAGCTCCAGCAGTCACGTGGTGTCAGGCAGGTGGGGCTATTTCTGTTATGCTAGGTGAGTGGATGAGACTTTGCCACATCAGCACTGGACAGGTGTCAGCTGTGGACCCGGGTTGATGCCCTGATCCCCACTTCAGAATCTGTTGGCCATGTCCACAGATGACACCAGCGCCCACCTGGGCTGCTTCTGCTGTGCTGGGCAGGTAGTGGCGTAAGCTGCAGACAGGGCTAGCAGGTTCTGGGTTGGAGATGAGGATTAGCATGTGCTGCAGCTCTGGGTGGGTAGGGGTTGGGGGGAAAAGAGAGAGAAGGAGAGGATTGAGGTGTGCTACTACAGCTCCAGGGAGGAGAAGAAGGGGAGAGACAGAGGTGGCCCTCTAAAGCAGCTTTCTCAACCCATGGGTTGCGACCCAAAAGTGGGTCTCAAGAATATACGAAAGGGTCATGGAGAAACTTTAAAAATGGATTCTCCTTTAAAGAAGAAAAACGTGAGAAACCATGGCTTTTCCCTTGCAGGCTGCTTGGGGCCCCCCATGTCCCCCCTTACTACATGCACCTACACCCTGCCTGGCACACTGGGGGGTGGGGACCTGGGGGCAGCGGCTTGGGAGTGAGGGGGGCTGGGTCAGGACTAGCCATTGATGTTTACAAATGGGTCCTGGTACAGAAAGAGTTCAGAACTGCTCTAGACACCAAAACTCATATGGCCTCTGAGGACACCAAAATGGTTACATGGCCCTCCAGTCAAAATAGTTGTCCACACCTGTCTTAAAGCAACACTTTAGCTATGATTGCTTTTGCTTGGTGAGTTATCCTGGGAGGTGCTGATGTAGCAAGGTAATACAGATGTATTTAATACTAATTTCTTTGAAAGAAATTAGTGCTCCTTTTGAGGGCTTATCTTAAAGTCTTAAAAGAATTAAAAAAAAATTGTTTGGACCAGGAAAGGCAATATGACTTCAGCTGCTGATCTACATTCCAGTTAAAGCATGATAGATCTGACCTGTGATCCCCACAGTTGTCTCCCATGTGCACGGAGGGAGTGTGACTGTGGAATTGGGCATCGTGATACTGGCAGGTGATGCTCCCATGTCTGGGTGCATTTGTCAGTTCCTTGTGGGCTCTGATGCTGGCCACATGGTCAGTTTATGGTGCTATGAGAACCGGCCACAAAGTTGTTATGCATTTTTTTGTATAATAATTATGTGTCTTTTTCCCTGTTTTATTGTGTCATTAATTGAATTCATGTGTGTCCAGGTTACTATTTACGATGTGATTAACTTGTTAATCATGTTTTAAGTGTAATGTCTTCTAGGGGCCTTCTGCCTTGACCTACAGGAGCCATTTTGGATAGGCTGACACCCTGCTAGAGCTCTGAACAAATTAGAAACAGTGATTATGGGCAGATGCTCCACAGATTAGCTAATACCTGCAGTTGTGTTGTGATAGTAGCTATAGTGTTGCAGACTGTATCTTGACTTAATACAATGGAGTTCATATGCTGTGTTGTCTGCCTTACCAATACATTTTTAGTTCAAAGTGCTGCAAAACAAATGCAGCTTCTGTTGTGGCATTGTAATGGCTATCTCTACTGAATTATTCTTCCTCTGGTATGTTTAACCAGAAATCCATGTTGAATGACATCTGTGTTGGGTGAAAAAAATAGCAACTTCATTATAACTAACATTTTATATTTGCCTAATTATTTGGGGGAGGTAAGTTATTTTCCTAGGAAAGGTTTTAAAATTTAATTGGTGTGTTGGGAATCTTTAAAGGAATGAAGAAGATATTGTTTTTAAGTCAATAATTATACTTTCTAAAGTAAGATTTGTGGGTAACTGTATTTTGTAGGATACTTGCTGGATCCTAATGGAGAGAAATGTGTAACTGCACCTCGTCAAGTCTCTGCTCTGCATCATAAGGGCATTGCTGTGTCCTTAGTCACTGCAAGTGATGGTGCTACAGTATGTGTTACTGAAAGAGGAGATATTTACTTGCTTACAGATTATCAATGCAAGAAGATGGCTTCCAAGTAGGTGTGGTTCTCCCTCTTTTCCCCTGGGAAGTTCAAAAGTTGAAATATCACAGTCTCTCTTCCTTTAACAAACTGTATTGGAAGGCCTTGCACATTTAAAGGTCTTTAGGTGCGTGTCAGTCTTTGACCTTAACATAAATTGTCATAATTTATTTTATAAAGGCTGTTGGAGAGGTGTATTAAAAGGAAACATCTAATTTAAATAAAATCCAGTTTCTTTAAAAAAAATAACCATGGATTTTTATGCTGAACTTTTTGAAGAAGATCTAATAAGGGTGAAGTGCAGACTTTGTTTTTAGTTGAGTGTGGTGGACATGATTTTGAAGGTAGAGGAGGACAACAGTGGATTTCTATTATGTAAAGTTTGATATGTGCATCCTGTTGTTTCCAAAAATGTATTCTAACATAGGAGAACCTAACTTGTTACTTTATGTTCGGTAACCACATGATTTCTTGGTCACTGAATTCAAATTTCCAAATGTGGCATGCAAATCTTTTTGGGGATGGGCAGAGTTTATGAGAACTATATGAAATGCAGGTTAGGTTTTTGCTCAGTTAAAACAGAACTGTTAAGAAATCATCATGTGATGTACAGATCCATCTGATTATCTTGTACATCCCCTTCTACCTCCTGTGGGAACTTCCTTCTCTTCATCTGGGTGAAGTTGCTTGGATTAGATAGTGCTGAAGAAATGCAGCAAAATGGAAAGCTAAATCAATGACTACATTTCATATTCTAATATGAGGGGTTTTTTTCTGGAAGCAGAAAGAACTTTCATTTTTAACAATGAGAGATCTAATTCCATTTCAGGGCTCTGGTGGCATGACCTTTATTCTCATGGGGTTCACTTGTCCCCTCCTTTCTTCGCAACATATTACTTGTGATTTATTCTAACTACAATTTTTAGTGGTTCTCCAAATATAATGTCAACTATTGTACACCTTAATATTTGCCCTAAAATACATATTAATTTATATTTTCATTTTTGTATTCAGGCAGCTGAACCTCAAAAAGGTTCTTGTTAATGGGGGATTTTTGGACTACAAGGTGGATCCTCAACACCTTGAAGAAAATGGGGGTGAAAAGATTTGCATTCTTGCCCTGGATGAAGCTGGAAGAGTAAGTTGTTTGCTGAATGCAGTAGTGTATTTTCAGAGAGCTGTATATTGATAGTAAACAGAGGACAGAACTAGTTGAGGTTCCCAGTTGTAATTTTGTCTCTCTCTTTATGGGTTGCTAAATGGGAAGAGTGTGGCACCTGACATCTGAGCAGGTGTTACCTGGCTGAAAAAAATAATGAAATAACTACTCTCATGGGTTTAGTTGTATGAGAACTCTTGTCTGCCTGCCTTGCAGCTCCCTTACAAGCTGTGTTCATCCCTTTCATCTAGTTGCAGAATAATAATAATAATGATAATTATTATTATAATCTTGTGAGCAATCCTGACAGCAGCTTTGTGAGTAAGGTATTAGAATAAGATGCCTTGAGCTCTGCATTCTGATAAAATAATTAAGTTACATAAGCATGTGCCATTTGTTTGTAATTCCTTGACTTTTCTTTCTTTGTACCCTGTGCCTTAAAGGAAATGGGACATTAAATGTAATGAGTTCAGACCAGCATTCTGTTTAGACAAACCTGATTCTGTATAGCACTGCTAGTAGTCTTCTGAAATGAAAATGACATAATCAGTGCTACTACAGCTTATCTTTAGACCGTCCTAGAGATCCTATGCATCTTATAGCCTGAGCACACTTTGGAAAAATTTACATTCAGACCCAGTGAATGGCTCTATTGTTTATATTTAATTACAGACAACCGTATTTTCTTACAAGTGTGTAGATGCAGAGAATTGATTGAAATGCTCATTTATTTATAGAGTAGTCATTTGTACAAATCCTTAAGTCCAAGGATTTTTGATCTAGGTCACTAAGTTCTAACCGTGTTCTAACCGTGCAGCACCATCTAGTGGTGTGTGTGTGTGTGTGTGTGTGTGTGTGTGTGTGTAAAATTTATGGATGAAAATAACTATGGTAGTGAAGAAAGCACTATTCTGTACAGCTGATAACAAAGAGGGCAAATGTGGTGTTCCCACTTAAGTTTTTTTTCTTTCCCTGCTTTCACAACTCATTTTTAGTCTTCATCAAGGGCTCTTTTTCCCATATCTGTTTAGTGTTATTTAAAATTTAGAGATGTAATTATCACCAAAAATAGGTTATCGTGATGTGTTTTTGTGTGTGTGCACTAGAATGGCCATAATAAAGGACAGTCTGGGTTGTCCTCTGTCCTCTATTGATACAAAACCCGACGCCTTTATGTCCTCTATTTTTTCTCTTGAAGAAAAGAGTATTCGGGAGTTATTAGAGTTACAGCCACAGGTGCACCTATGGTGGCCATCATAGAGGACATTGACATAAAGGCGTCAGGTTTCGTATCAATGGAGGACAGAGTAGCAGAAAACTGGAATGTCCTCTATGATGGCCACCATAGGTGCACCTGTGGCTGTAACTCTAGTAACTCCTGAATACTCTTTGTGGCATTAGTAGTGTATTTGCAGTATCCTTCCCCGCCCCCTTAAACCTATTGTGTCAGTGCTTCAGCAGAGTTTTTGGAGATGACTTGAGATATAAGCAGTGTAAATGCTGCTGGGAGTGAGGATGAGGCAGGTCTATGTATGTGCTTGTGCACTGAAGTAAAAGTCAACTTTTCTTGACTATTAGGTAATCCCTTGTAGTATTTTCAGGAAGGACTTCCACAGGCAAGTATCTCCTGATATCACAGAATCTTCCTGTACTGCTCCAAGAAAATGTTCCAAAGAAATCCAGATCATTGAAATGTTTGTGTACTGGATTGCCTTTTATCCAGTTTTGAGATGTGATGTGGTTTTTGTGCAAATGTTTTGCTTGTTTCCTATTAGTTTCTCCATTTTCTAAAGAACAACGTTAATGTTACAGGTGTTCTGCTGGAAGTCATCTACCAGTCCTATGAAACAGTGTCGATGGGTCTATGGCCGCCAAGTCTTCATATCAGATCTTGCTTCAAATAAGGATGAAATGATGTTTGTCACTCAGGATGGTGAAGCCTTTAGAGGAATGTGGATAGAAGAGGGGAAAAAATCTTCAGAAAGAAAAGGTTAGTATTACTATGTGTTTTTTAGGATGACCTTTTAGAAATGCTGAAGTACAATCAAGTGGTAGCAAAAGTTCTAATTTGACTGTCACTTATGGTTTTTATCTCTCTCCTAACTGTTGAAGGAGGTTTTAGAGGGGGGTTTTTTGTTTGTTTTTTTTTAATATTAGGAAAGGGAATCTTCCATTCTTAGTCTCCTTCATTTACTCACAGTTTGTGCTGGGGTATCTTTTACATTCTGCTTGGCTGGAATACCTGGCTCAAACCAGAAAGAGGAAGCTGTAACAATTCTTTTAGTTTTTGCTTTGTTGCACTGATATTTGGTTCTGCTCATTTCTGCAACTTTCAACGGCCTTCTGGCAGATATTGACCCACGCCTCTCCCATCCCTCTTTCACTTGGGGTGTTTCCTCATGTTGCCTCACCAGAACAGCAGTCTAGTTTTATAGAAACTGTTTCTTGAAGTCCGAAGGTTAATCAGGCTTCACCAAGTCCTTGACCTCTTGACTCACATTGCTAACAGAGTTGTGCGTGCATGGTGGTTTTTGGAAATGGAAACACCCGTCCATTAGGATTTGATTGAAATCACCAAATGTGTTCAATTCTAGTGTACAAACATATAGACTATAATAGGTTTTGTTACAGTCAACTTGGGATGTATTTGAGCTTTATGGCCTTCAGAAACATGTCTTTTGAGTCTCATTTCCATTTCCTTTTTCAATAGCCAGTTTCTTGCTTCACTTTTAAGATTCTAGTCTTGTATTTTCCAAAGTGAGATATTATCCTTCCCTCCCCCTCCTCCCCATCACTTCCAGTACACTGTGAGTTAACCTGTCAGTCTTTTATTTTACTTCTCTATTTTCCCACTAGGCATCACAACATAGCAACTTCCCTCCCTTACAGAATCATTGAATACAGCTTCTTTTTGAAGCCCACAGTGCTGTTCATTGGCTAATAGAGATGATGGGACATAGTCCCCAGATTGGTCAGTAAAGGGATCTGTTAACTTGGATAGACTGCTGGTTTGATCCTGTACCAGGATCTTTATTCTTGAGAATTTTTTTAATTCTTTAAAAAAGTTTTTTTAAAAGGCTTTTAAAGTCTTGTGTCATCACTTCCTGGTAACCTGAAGTGCTCTGGATGAGTGGAAAGAGCCATCTTTTTGCTTATTAATATTCTCTGTTTCTGACCTAAGACTACTTAAATGCAGAACTTTTACATCTTCAAGCATGCATCAGACTCTGATTAAAATATTTTAGTAAGATTTCGTGATATAATGGTAAGAACTCAAGTGCTACAAATTTATGGTTAAAAAAAACCTTATCTGTTTTCTAAGTTGTCCATTCTGCAAATACATTGACCGTGCATTTTATTTACAAATCTTATACTGAAAAGTATTCTGAGAGAGAGAAGTTGGATATAACTCATTAGCCTATAACCTTGCTGAGGTAGTGTGATGCTGTTACATCTGACAAGCTTAGGAGGGTTGAACTGGCTAAGAACTTAGGTGAGACGTATCCAGTTTCAAGTTCTGTGATCAGAATGTCTTGGTCAATCACTAGGTGGCATTTGTGTTCTGTGTCCAACAAGTTCCTCCTCATTGTGTTAAGACTGGAGGATATTGTGCTCCTGGAATGTTGCCTTTTGGATGACTTTTAGCTCTTATATATATTTTTTTTAAGTATAAATCTACAGTTTTAATCAAATTTCAGTTTGTGTAACTATCATGTGTCTCTCGATTCTCCTTGCTGCTTTTTTAACTTCTTGTCCTAATATGTGTTGTATAATATTGCTGCTGTACAGTTTTCTGTTTCACTTCAGAACTGGCCACTTCTCACTAGTAGGTGGAGTGATTCCAAACTAGCAGTCATTAATTTTGTCCTTTGTTTTATTAGTTAAATCTGAATTTACCCTTTCATGTTCCCCCTGCCCCATATCTTTTTTTTTTTAAACAGATGTTATAACAAGTCTTCAGAATTGCTCATATGATGCATCTTGTCACAATGATACAAACAGTGTATATGAAAAAATTCGACTTGAGAAGCTTGCTTTTGTCCACAGAGCTGTTAGTGTTACCACAGATCCTAATGGAAATAACTTTGCTGTTTTACAGTCGGATCCTAAAACAAGGTATTTTTCAGATACCAAACCTGTAAATTCAGTTGCTGAATGTGGCTGTAAAGCATTTTCCCTGTTCCATCAACTTTTTTTTTTTGTGATTTCTACTTAGCTTCTGCCTGACAGAGCACCACGCCACCTTTTTGGCTTCTGCAGGAGTCACTTATATATGGTGACCTTAGCTTCTGTGCAGAATATTTGCATGTTATTAAGTACCTACGCACCTTAGTTTGTGTAGGCAAAATGCTTTTAATTATTTTGTGCAAAGGCAAAATAGTCTGATAGATAATCATGTAAAAATACTCAAGCCAAACTCTGCTAAAATAGATTTCAGGGATGATTGTGTCCTAATGTTTGCTCTGAATTGCAGGAATTGTTATAAGCAACATGTTTAAGAATGCTTTCTGGGAAGATGTCTCGTTCTTGAAACACAAAGATGCTCTGGAATTTATGAAACTGAACGGCATATTTTCATTTGAGAACAAAAATTAACTCCTGTTTTTCATTTGTGTGAGAATAAATTAAAACATTGAAAGGTTAATTGTTTCTTTCCCAGCTGTTTTGATTCTGAACATACTTTCTTTAACATGACTTATTTACTTCCATTTATTTTAACTTCACTGTGGAGCTTTTCAAATGGTTTTAGAATTTTTAAAAAATTATTTTAAGTACTTCTGTGTTGGAAAAATGATACAACACTCAATGCTGATGCTTTAATAGAAGAATTGCTGGCTTATTATTTTAGATATAAAAATACAATATTTGATGCTTTAGAAAATTGTACTTTTTCATGTAATTCTTAATGACATATTAGTGGTTTATCTGTGTAATAAAGCCTGTACCATGAAACTTTAAATAGTGAAAAAAGAAAATATCATATTTATTTGAAAAAATATGAAAATATACGTATTTATATTGTATTTAGTCAAATAGAAGGCAACCCTGATTATAAGATGACCTTCCAAAAATTATATTCTATATGTGGAAATTTTATTAATTTATATTATAATTAGATTCTATTCCTGGAAAATTATTAGAGGTTTGCCTTGAATTTGTCCCTCTCTGACTGCTACAGCAAGGAAAATAAATCTGGGGGGTCAGGTATCTCTTTGCTTTCTCTTCCCCTGGCAGTCCCTTCCCTTTCTGTTTACTGTCAGACCTTGCTGTCCCTGGACATACGGAAGTGAAAAGCAAATTTAAAAACAATCGTCTTGAAAGTGAACATTGCTGCAGCAATTTACGTATAGTACCCATGCACTTAGTTTGCATGTTATCTTTTTTTGGGGGGGAACAGCTGCAAGTTTTAGTACAGGTACTCTGTAAACACACTTTTGAGCAGCATTTTGAGACCTGCTTACATTAGTCCAAAACCAAAGGTTCATGACTTACTCTAGCAGGGTCAACAGCATTTCAAACCATGGTGATCCGTAGCTCAGCACAGCTCAATATGCGTGTGCACTCCAGATCCCTTTCTTCGCGGCCCCCCCCCCCCCGCAAAAAAAAAAAAAAATCCATGTACTAATTAGCCCTCACTCATGCCTGGAATTGCGTTGTCTTGTCACAAGTCCTGGGGTGCTCCAAAAGTGTATATGCAGATAAGGCATAGGGCAACCTGGTCTGGCTTCACATCATGGAGGGTGGAACTACACTAATGATATGTACCAGATTTGAGCGAGGGGACAACAGAAGCATTCTGGGTGAGCTGTATGCAATGTTGTGGCTCACCGTGACTTGAAAAAAGAGTTGGCACTGAGGGGGACAGTGCTCAATGGGCACTACTGTATATCTTATTCAGATGGGCTGCATTAACCTGTCCTTTCGGTAGGCATCCAGGAACATGTTTGCCCAATGTGGGCCATGTGTTTTATAGTCATGCTCAGTGTTGTTTGCATTTAATCAGCTTTGTAGTTGGTTTTCATTGCTGAGCACATGGTGGTTTTGACAGCAGTTTAATGATAGACACTGTATTTAGTGAGACTTCCTTGTAAGTGATTGTAAGGTGGGGGGGCTTTTTTCCCTATGCTGATTTAAGGGGTGGGGGGAGCGCACACATCTTGTATTCAAGTAAATACAGTAGTTAAATATTGCGGGGGGGTGGGGGAGGGAGTCCTTTTACTTTTAAAATAGCTCTGATGGGATTCAACCAAATAAAAATTATTTTATTGTATTCTAGTCTGTATGAAATTCCAAGCGTTTCCTCCTCAAATTTTGTTGAGGACTTCAGCAAATTGTTACGAGAAACTGATGAAATGGACAGCGTTCATGATGTGACTTTTCAGATCGGCACTAAGACATATCCTGTGCACAAGTACATCTTGGCCATGCGTTCTGACTTCTTCGAGAAACTATTCGTTTCTGATGACAACTGTCTAGACACTCCGGAAGTCTACCATAAAGATGAAGATGTTGTAGGATGTGATCTTTATGTGATAGAGAAAGTTCATCCAGATTTGTTTGTGTACCTTCTGCAGTTCATGTACACTGACACTTGTGATCTTTTGACACCTGGTTACAAGCCAAAAATACTGTATAAAGAAAAAACAGAAGACTACCATGATACCCTAATTTCTAACCTGAATAAAATGAGTTTTGATGGAGATGTTAATGAGAAGTCTGCATTTGACGTTTACAGAAGTAATCAAGTCCATGTAATAAATGACAGACAGAAAAACAAACCTAAGTCTTCTAAAAAAGGCAAAGTTGCTGGTGAAGAAATCAACCCAATAAAAATTTTGCAAGTTGCTGCAAAGAAATTTGGGCTTGACAATTTAAGTATAAGGTATGTTAAGGGAAATGTATGCTCTTTTTTTTTTTTTTTTTTTTTTTTTGAGTTCTCATCTTTGTGCTGCTTGGTGAATTATCCCTCTGACCCAAATGTCAGCCTGCCCAGAAAATGGAAAAGTTTCTCATGACCAAACCTGTTTAGATAGATATGTCTTCTAATTTGGTACTTTCACATATTCTGTAAACATGTCAGCTGGGAGGAGTTTGAGGTAGTTGTATCATGATATTCTTCAAGAGACAATGCATTTAACAGTTACTAGTACATGTACAGTGGTGTGAAAACAAACAATTTTAAAGTGCCCTCTTATTTGGCACTGTATTGCATTTGTGAGCCTTCAGTGCTTTTGTGGTTCAAGAAGCTGCTTTGTGAAGCTCCTACTTGGAAAGAAGCTGTACAGCCAGAGATTGATTTGAAGGACAGACAGGGCACAGCAACACCACCTGGTACCTGAGTGAGAGTGCACAGCACTGCAGGAAGCCTTCTCTCAGGGCTTTGTAAATCCTACCCCTTCTAACCATGGGCACAGACAGAAGTGCAGCTCCCGGATCTGAATCATGGTGATGTATAGAAATTGCCATGAATTACACTGATTCCTCCGATCCAACAGATGTTGGTTGTTGGTTCAGGAGAGTAGAAGATCGGCTCCAATTTGGAGCCAGTCCAGAGAGAGGGGCTGCACCTTCCCCTGGCTCCACCTCTCAGCTCTGTTGCAGTTTCTGGTTGGGAGTGGGGAGAAGGCAAGGAGTGAGGTCCCTTCTGGGGTTATCTCAGTCCTGCTGGAGTGGGGTGGAGGGGTGGGTAGATCAGAGCCCCCTCCCCCAAGTTGAGCTCCAATCTACCAGCCCCCCCACTCCAGTGGAGCTGAGAACCCCAGAAGTGACCTCCTCCCCTGCCTTCCCATCCAGAGACAGTAGCTGCAGCTTACTGTGCTGCAGCTGGAGCAGACCGAAATTAAGTTGCTTCACTTAGGAGAAGCTTCATTTGAACCCTCATTGAATGAGGATTAATTTGCCATGGCTATCGCAGGGCTCTGCAGCTGTACTCTTCTGTTTGGGCATGGCTTTAGAGCGATTTCAAGGGGCAGATTTCACGATAAATGTCACTTCTGTCTGTGCCCTGTGTGCTGCTGTTGTTTCCCATCCTGTAATACTGTTGTGTTGTAGGTAGGCTTCTCTGGGAGTTGGTTGGGTTGGGCTGGAGGCAGCAGGACCAGTAGGGGTAAGGCTGGGGGTTAGTTGGGAGGGGCAACATGGTTCAGGGTGCAGTCAGGGTATGAGGGTGAATAGGGGACCCCTGGATTGGAGTAATATGGTTACCTTTATTGCGAACGAGCAGGTTTGCCAGCCCAAGATTCTCTTACTGATAACTAAGCTTTAGTTAGGAGTTTAACCCCAAGCATAGTAAAAAACTAATTTGAATCCAGCCCTTCTGAGGCCTGGTGGCAAAGCAGGACCTGGCAAATATAAATTATGTACATTATGTAAAATATACACTAGTAAAAACATGTATCAGTACAACAAAAAAAAGTTTGTCAGTTAATTTTGCAGTACAAAACATTTTTGGGTTGGGAACCCTACTTCCAGCCCCTTCAGCTTCCCTTAGCTTCCTTGCCACTTTGCTAGTTGGCAGAGATGGTGATTTAAAAGCTGGAGTGGCCAGGAGCCAAGCATGCAGAGGTTTTCCCCAGGCCAGCCCCCATGAGCTTCCCCTTGCTGCCTTGCCACTCAGTTGGGCAGCATTTAAAAGCCAGTGGCTGGGATCAGGACTCCAGGAATATGTCCCTGACCTGGCTTCTAGCTTTGCCCAGTTGAGTGGTGGGGCACCAATTTTACAAGCCAGCAGCTGAGAGCAGTGCTCAGGGACCTATGGCCTGCTCTCAGCCACTGACTTTTAAATTGCTGTCCCATCACTTGCTGGGTGGCCAGGAGCCAGGAAACTTTCCCAGAGCCCAGCTCCTGAGTGTTGGCTTTTAAATCATCACCCTGCTTCTCAGCTGGGTGGCAGGGGCAAGAAGCAGGAGCAGGCAAAGTCCCCTGCCTCTTCCTAAACCAAGGGCTGCCTGGTTTGGGGAAGAGGCAGGGAGTCGTGGCTGCTTCTCTTCTCCCCTCGTTGTGTGGGAAGGTAGAGAAAGCAGCTGCCCTCCACACCTTCTTGAAACTGGGGTGACCTCAGTTTCAGGAAGGCAGGAAGCTTTTTCTCTCTTGTTTATCCAGGGGAAAGCATATAGATGTTTGGTCTCCTGGGTGTAACTCTCAGGAGCGATTTAACCCTGATTCCCTGGAGTGGCTTTTTTTTTGCTTCAGGAGAAAAAGCCTGAACATCTATATAAACTTTTAGTTTCTGCCAGGAGACCAGTGATTCTCCCCATAGGCTACCTACAGATATTCAATTTTTAAGTCGTATTGTTTTTCAAATTTACCTCACCCGTGTAATCTAACAATAATTAGATAATAGTTGAGATATGCATTTGTGCTTTACAGGTTGGATGGAGTCAGATTAGAAAATGGGAAAATTAATGTTGTCAACAAGAAAAATGGAAACAAACCAAAGTTAAACCAGAAGAAATGGTGAGAGCACTAAAACTGAAAGCTTAAATCTTGAAATGTGACCTTACTTTTAGAATCTGGCACTTACACACGCATACATACAACATTTTTTTTTTGTGTGTGACATGCATCTCTTGTACAGTTAATGTCTTGTAAAGTGAGTTCATACACTTACGCGCATTTCATAGTTGGTGACAGGAATTCTTTTATTTCTGTATATACTGACTTTTAATCATTGACACTTAATTTGTTTTCTGAAACTCGTGTGTTTTCTTATTTATTCACAACTTTCACAGATTTAATTTATTTTGTAAAATAGTAATGTCTAGAGAAAAATATCCTGGTTATTCTGTTTGTAGACAGACAAAACAATTGCACAAATTTTAAAAAGGTGGGGAGCAAAGCAAGTTAGCTGACTCTACCATAACTGCCTGCTTACAGGTGCACAGTTGCAAGTAATTGTCTGCTTAGTTTAGCAGTAAGTGGAAGCTAAACTATGGGGACATATTGCCTGTTATGTTGAAGGACGAACTATATTGCACTTTAGTGTTAATTTATTGTAGGATAGGAATGGACAGGAAAAAAAGGTAAGACAGAGCAGCTGTCACTCATTCATCACCAGTAAATTCTTTGCTCCCTCTTAATGCAGTATACTATATTTACTTGCATACCACATGTATTCTACCCCCCTTCCCAACAGGCAGCACTCTACAACTGGGGTACATCTCAAAGCAGGCATTATGATTCATGGCTGCTAGGATGGCCATGAGGGTGGGGGAGAGATGGGGGACAGTTAGAAATGTACAAGTTTTACTTAATGATATCTGAAACATATTTTCCTTTGGGGGAATATGCCTGAATTGATGCTTTACTACTATTTGTGCTTGGAAATTGTTTTTACATAGTAAAAGGTAGGCCTGCTCTCAGGGGAAGTCCTTTTCACAGATGTTACTTCTTTTGTTATCTTAACGCTGAGAAACTTGTTCTGCTTTGGTTACCTTTTGCTTACTACTATTAATGTTAGAATTTATATAAGCTACTGTATTTCTAGCTAAGTGTTTGTATTTCCATCCCTTCTTTGAAATATAAGTCAAAACCTATCAAAATATCTAGTTTCATGTATCAAAAGAAATTTAATTTCTTGTAGAGTTATATTTACTCAGTAGCTCCAGGATTGTCATTTTTCTAAATCGTGTTAAATGTCTTGTAGTTCATACCTCTGTGATGTGACCCTGAAATCTGTAGATGGAAAGGAATTCCCTTGTCATAAATGCGTACTCTGTGCAAGACTTGGTACGTATATAATATTTTTAGCCTGTGTTGTTCACAGTAACTTACCTATTATCGTGTCTCAAATTGACCTTTTTTCTTTACAGACTATTTTCATAGCATGTTAAGCAGCTCTTGGATTGAGGTAAGCTTGGCTAGCTGAAAATATATGCTATATTGTTTGTGTTATAGCTTTGCATGAGTGAATGGTTCCTACTTCTAAAACAGCATATTCCAGAAAACAATGGAAAAACTTAAAAATTCTTACAGGAGCTGTGTTTTTTAATTTTATAGTGAATAATTATTCAGCCAACAATTCTTATATTGAGCCATTCAAAAGCTGTTTCACATCAAACGATGTAAATGTTATGAATATGGCAGGTTTTTTTTAAATACAAAAGCAAACTTCTGGGATAATAGCTATTGCTATATTAAAAAAATCTACTGCAACTAAGTTTTGTTGTTGTAAAAATTCTTTCTTTGAATTTATAACCTTTGGAAGAGTGTTAGTTTCCATCAGAGCAAGTCTTAATATTATTTACATAAGTGTTCTTATAGTACAGGTATCTTCTCAACAGTGCTGAGGCATACAGACTCATTGCAAATATGTGGTTAAATTCTTCGTTATTTCATTGTTGACAGATTGCAGTCGACTGAATATGTGACCAAAATACTGTTTAGCTGTGTGTGTAATGTATTGAAAATATATAAATGAAATGCATATGATGTATTGAAAACTTATACATTTGATTGGTTATCTGAACTACCCTTAACTTGATGGTTTTCTGAATTTACCTAGTAGCAAAAGCAACTTTTTTGCTCGTCAGTTCCTTGTTAACATGAGCTAAAACAAAACAAACAAAAAACCCAGCACCTTTCTTTTTCCCATTCCTTTCTTCAGTCCTAATAAAAGTAAAGAAAGTAGCATTGTGAAGCATTATTTTCCTGTCAGTAATTTCCACATTAACTATGCTGAGTTAAGTAGATAGATTTTCTTATCTTTTAAGTTACTGCTGCTTCCTTAGGCCAATCAGCCCTAAATCCTTATTTAAATGAACTGAGAATCCTCCTGGCCTTTGCGTGGTTTTCTCTCATTCAATCTAAGTAAATTTTGTCTTATCTTAAATTTAAATATATGAGTATCAATAGCATTTCCCCACATAGAAAAAAAAGCTATTGTCTTTAGTCTCAAGCACTGTTTTACTTAACTTTGAAATGCATGGAGGTTGTTTAGTAATTTTAGATGAAGGAACTTGAGCAGTATTTGCTGCATGAATTAATGACTAATCCCATTCATCACCTAGATTGCAGTTCCCTCCTTGCCGTTAAGCACAATACAGTTATTTCGGTTGGTGGTATTTACTGATGTCTTGCTCTTTTCTTATGGATTTAACAGCAGGAGACTAAAGAAATTGTTTTGCCTAAAACAAGAACATTTGTTTTACTTTAGTTTGCTTCTGGTTAGAAGGTTTTGGGCCTCATTAGTTATTTTTGCCTTTGTTGCCTGAAACCTGGTTACTATAATGCTTTCTTCATAGACCCAAAGAATATTCAGAGCTTCAAATAACACAGAATTCAGTAAGCCACTTTTTTACAGTATGCTTGTATTGCATATTCTATAGTATAGTGTATACAAGGGCTTCAGTTTTCAGTTTCCACGTACAATTCAATGTCTCATTTTTAATTTAACTGACAGTAGGTGATTGGAACCTGATGGTCATAGGCTTCCTCTCTCAATTTGAAAGTGCAGTTAACATCAGCTAGCAGTGTGAAGAGAAGGGAAGCTATTGACAAGATGGGGCTGTTAAGGGTTCATGATTCTGTAATTACTTCCTCACAAAACTTCATGCCTGTTTGACCTCCTCATCTTGTGCCACAGTCTACATTTTCTTAAATTTTTAAAGCCATGTACAGACATTACACTTTGACTGGTTTAAGTGCTTGGAAACTGGTCTATATCTGTAACAGAGCAGAAGTACAGCACACACAACCTGGTTTAAAAATGGCAGAACCCAGTCTAAGATCTGTGCCCCCCTGCCCTCCCCACAAAAAGGGGTGAATGTGTATTCTGTTTGCTACTGATCTAAATTACTCTGCTTACAGAAAACTGTGCAACTTAGATCAATTCCACCTGAAGTTTTTTTGAACATCTGTACCTAGCCTTAAAGTTCACCAATTTAGAGTGGAATTGAATCTGTCATTCAAAAGATGGCATTTTGCAATGGAGAGGTGAAAGTTTGGTATGTGTTAATCTCTCTGGAATACTGTATCCAGTTTTGGGCCTCCCATGGTAGAAAGCATGTAGACAAATTGGAGAGTCCAGCAGAGGGCAATAGAAATGGTTAGGGGGCTGGGGCATATGACTTCTGAGGAAAGGCTGAGGAAACTGGGCTTATAGCCTGGAGAGGAGAAGACTGAGAGGGGATTTAATAGCAGTCTTCACCTACTTGATGGGTGGTTCCAAAGAAGATGGAGCTAGACTGTTTCTGGCAGTGACAGATGACAGAACAAGGAGCAATGGTCTCGAGTTGCAGCAAGGCCAGTTTAGATTAGTTATTAAGAAGATATTTTTCACTAGGAACAGGTTACTCAGAGAGGTGGTGGAATCTCCATCCTTGGAATTTTTTAAGACCTGGCTAGACAAAGTCTTGGCTGGGATGATCTAGTTAGGGATGGTCCTGCTTTGAGCAGAGTGGTGGACTAGATGACCTCTTAAGGTCCCTTTCAACGCTAATTTTCTATGATTCTTCTTCCCTTCTGTTGCTATAGGTGTCAGGGTTTTGGATTTTTTTTTTTGTTTTCCTTCTTTGGAAGCATTTGGTGTTAGCTGTAGCCAAGAATGTGGACTTTGACTGTGGTGTCTGTATGCCCCTGCAAGAATTAAGATTCCTGGTTAGAAGGTTTTGGCCCAACACTCAGGCTATTTGTCACATTTGGAGTCGGAAAAGAGTTTTACCCCACAGTCAGATTGGTATGGACTTTTAGAGTTTTTGCCTTCCTCTGTGCAAGTGACATGGTCCTCTTCCTTGGGTCTCTTGAGTTTATTTAAAAACCCTCTAGTGGCAGAACATTAACAGCGCCCTTGACCCTACAGTTTACTGTGGCAGGTTAGGGTGCTCTTGGTGTCTTCGTGCTATGTGCTTGGTAGTTGCATGAAAAAGTTGTTTATCTACCCTATCCTTAAAACTACACAAATACATGGATGGTTTGGATAGAATTGTTTGCACTTTGAGGAGGAGGTTGGGCTAGATGACCTTTTGAGTGCCCTGCCAGCCCTACTTCTTTTAAATATTCTGTGATTAGCAGCAGTTGATATAAAAATGTGTGACAATAGGGTAAAAAGAATGTTACTTATCTTCTGTAAGTTAAGATGTAAAGACTACCTGGGATCAGCAGGGGAGATCTAGAATTTGTTGAATACCATGAGACTGCTGAAAAGGATATTTAAAAGTTGAGCTAATTTTAATTGGCTTTTTTAGGAGAAAGCAGTTCTTAAGGTAGAATTTAAGCAGCTCTTACACAATTATCCATCTATAATGTAGATTTTCAAATCTAAGCCATATTAGTGTTTTAATTTCAACTTTCACCTCTTTAAACGGCCATTTACTTTTATTCCTGTTGCATTTAGGCTTCCTGTTGTGCAGCTCTGAAAATGCCAATCCATTCTGACATACTACAAATAATACTGGATTATATCTATACAGATGAAGCTCTTGCAGTAAAAGGTGACAACGATAATAGAATTTCAGAAAATTGTAAACGGAACTGGAATATATTCGCTGCATGTCTGCAATAGCAACAAGCTCTTCAAATAGCAAAATACAGTTTTGTTTTAGTTGAATTTTGTCAAGCTTTTTATGATTAAAGCAAAAGTATATTTCAGGGTTGTTGGTTGTAGCTGTGTTGGTCTAAGGACATAGGCAGACAAGGTTCTTTGGGCAGAGGGGATACCTTTCATTAGACCAACTAAATACAGTACAAGCTCTCTTATCCAGCATCCCCTGGGAATGGGGGATGCCAGATAACAAAATATGCCGGTTAATTGAGCGGTTCTGGCTGCCGCTTCTCCCACTGTGTCTGGGGCGTCCCTCCGCTCCTCCCGTGGCATCGCTGCCCCTCTTGTGGGCCCCGTGGGACAGGGAGGCGGGCCCTGCACAGCCCCACACAACCTGTTATGCCCCCGGGCCATGGGGGCTCGGCAGTGCAGGCTGCTTTGTCCCAAGCCATGGGGGCTTGGAGAAACCGGAAGTGCCACGGTGGGCACTTCCAGTTTCATTTTATCTTACAAGCTGGCATGCCGGTTAGTGGAGCATGCCAGCTTGTAAGATGCTGGATAACAGAACTTTTACTGTAGTTGGAAAAATTGTTCTTTGCAAGCTTTTGGGCACAAACACCCTTCTTCAGGCATAGGGAGACTCTCTTCAGACTCTTCCTGTGTCTCAAGAAGGGTATTTGTGCCCAAAAGCTTGTAAACAACATTTTTTTTTCAGCTATTTAGTTGGTCTAATGAAAGATATCGCATCTACCCAAAGAACCTTGTTTGCCAAAGTATTTGATAGACCCAAACCAGTGTGATGTCATTTAGGCTAGGGACTGAAATTACACACAAACTGGTATAAGTGATCATAAATTGGTTCAAACCTGTAACAGGACAGAAGTTCAGTGCGCATAAACTGCTTTCAAAATGACTGAAATTGGTTTAAGATGAACCTGGATGGATGTAGTATCAGACTTAACTGATTTAGGTTAAATAGGTTTATTGAACGTCTGCCCCAGATCCTCTCCAGATTCAAGTTAACTCACAGCCCCCCAGCATCCCAGAATGCTTTGCACCTCCAGTGCAACCCCCCTGTGCAGCCTGGGTGGGCTAGTCTTGGCCCAAGCTGTCTGCTCCAGCCAAGCAGGGAGGCATGCTCTAGCAACCCCAGCTTCTGGTCTGGACCACTGCTGGTACTTGGCAGCATTTCCAGAATCAAAAGGGAATGTCTGTACACTGTGCAACTTAAAATAACCTGTGAAGATTGAATCGATTTAGCCTTGGGCTTTTTGACTGTCTGTACTTAGCCTTGTGGCCAGGCATTTAATCCTGTATTTTGTCTTCCTCTTTTCTTTGCTTTGTCATTATCATGTTTCCCAGAAATACCTTAATTTCTTTTATACAATGCCATATGTTTTAAGAGCTCATCCTCAGATTTTTTTTTTAATGTTGCTACTAAGTTGTCATATTTTAAATATTGCCATACAGTCTACAACTGCCATGGTGCCCAAAACAGTGATGTTTGCAAGATGGATTGTGTTGAAACTTCTCTAAATTATTTTTCAAGTTTGCAACTCCCATTCTGTTTCCAGAATCTCAAAATGTGGAATTTATATGCAATGTCCTTGTGGTAGCAGACCAGCTCCTTATATCTCGCCTAAAAGAAGTTTGTGAAGTTGCAATTACAGAAAAACGTGAGTTTTACCATTCTCTTTAATGGAGGGAGGGGGGGAAACTAACTATTCATTAAGTACTTGATTGTTGAAAGATTTTTTTTTTTAATTGCACTATACTTAACTTCTTTTTTCTCTCCATGGACACTGTTGTTACTCTCTCATATCTGGACAGCCCTAGCCATGTCCATTCAATCTTTCTGGCATTCCAGAACAAAAATAATTCTGCTTGCAGTGTCATCTGTCTCAGACTTTCACAGTAATCAGTCTCTAACATGAACAAATTTAAGTGCCTTGCCTTTAAGGCACTACAAAATTATGCCCAGGTTTGTTTCTTGCCTCATGCCCTTTTGCTAATTCTTGTGCTGCTCTTTTTTCTCTCCTTTTTGTTCTTTCATGTCTCTTCTCCGTGATGCTTCTCTGCCTTTAAGGCTGGAAAGCCTTCCTGGTCCAGTACCAGCCATCTTCCCTCAATGTGTACTTCTTTCTTTTGCTTTGCTTTTTCCTCACTTCTGTCATCACTCCTCCCCTCTTTCATTTTTCTCAATTACAGGAAAATATCAGATCTTCAGCTTCATTCACAATGGGAAATGACTGCTGTTACTTCTGTTAGTTTTAATCTTTCTATCCCCACCCTCCTCCCCTACTTTGCCTGTTTTCACCATATTTGGGGTTGCTTTCTGTTAAGACTAAACATTTTTCGTAGCTAGAATTGTTCTTTTTTCTGTAAAGCAGCAGTCACTTTCATGTTATATAAAAGTATTGTCCTTATCCTACACAGAGCACCACTTAAGTATTAGTCTTTTTATTTATAATAGTCTAAGAAGGGAGACTTCATTTTTTAAATCTTATGTCTGTATATCTCTGAGTATCAAATGAATAAAACAGAATTGGAGCATGTCGTCCAATTCAGTCTCTCACATTTCCTTTTTTTCAGTTACCTTGAGGAATGCTGCTGAGCTGTTGGAGTTTTCAGCAATGTATAATGCTGAACAATTAAAACTTTCTTGCTTGCAGTTCATAGCATTGAATATGGCAGCTTTACTTGAAGCAAGGTAAGAGGAGGTGTTTAAACAGCATACTTAAAGGTTCTGTTGTCAAAAGATGGGATTGTTGGAAGAATGAATAAGAATTTTGTCTGCTGTATTTACTCTAAACTAAGAAGACCCCCAATAATTAGATGTTATATGTGGAAAATGTATAAATTTTTGTTATCATTTTCCAGGTGTAGAATCTGTTTATTGGAGGGTAGTCTTAAATCCCTCCCACCCCTAAACCTCTAAATACAAACTGTTTAGAGTTTGACTTTTTGGGGGGAACTTTTGCATTTATTCATGTCTAAAGATAATTTATCATTTTAACTAGTAGCCTAACTATGTGTCTTGGAGCTATAATTATTAAACTTATTGTATTATATTTATTCCTAATTAAAACATGCCACATCTCAAATCTGGAAGGGCCAGATGCATCCCAGTTAGAAATAAGAACTTACTGAGTTTCTTTTGAGAAGCTGAAGGTTGGCACTATTCATTTGTACAAAGTGTCCTTTTCCTACTTACAGCTGTGATAGGGGTGTAGATTGTAAAACTTGTTGGAAAAACTTGATTGGAAAAACTTGTCACTGCTGCAGGATTGTATTTTTCTCACCCTGAACCTGGGTCTAGGGCAATTGGGGGGGAAAATGTAACGTTTCCAAAGGATGAAGAGCAAATATTTATGGTCAGTTGGTTAAAAGATATTTAGCATGATACCGTGCAGTGCTTTACACACCTTGAAACTGCTTCAGGGCTTGGAATGTTTGGACAGATGCCCCACGCACGTGATGCAGTGCTGGGTGCTTTTAAAAGCGCCTAGTGCTGCATCGCATCCGTTTATATAAATGGTGAAATGTGCATCAGTGCTGAGAAAATGGCTGCGGTGCCCTTTTCAACTAAAATACATTGAAGGTGGGTTTCCACATTGGAGCAGACAAATGTATACATATAAATGCCCCTACAGTGTATCCCAGGGGCACCAAAGAGCATGAAAAAGTACATGATGACTTAATTTACCATTTGCCTATATATCTGTGCTGGGATGTTAGTGCCCATTATTTCTATATTTAAGGACCGCTGTCTCTACATATTTAGTATGTACTTGAAACACTGATTTATTTGAACCACACAGATTTATGTTAGGATTTGTGGGGAGGTGGTAAAACAAAGGATAGTAGTTGAGATGGCATATAACTGTATTTTATTTTAGGACTCTTCAAGTCTTAAGTGATGAAGTTTTGAAGGAACTTTCCATTTATTACAGAAAGATGGTAAGCTATGCATCATTTAATGGAAAGTCACTCCATTTAAAAAGAAACATGAAAACATCCCATATACTTACTCTGTATATGCCCATACTAGGTGTGCTGTGTAGCATTCAACCCAGAAATAAGTTTAACGTTTATTCTTTATTTTTGATGTTCTTTGTTCACTAGCCATGGCAGGGTGCAGTAATCTGCATTCCATTAATACCATCAGTAAAAACCATTAATTGAATTAGTGGGACCAGAGAAACTAAATTCTAGAATGACTTCAGCAAGCTAACAAGTGTCAGCTAATTACATATGGTTGGAAAAAAAAGTATTGGAAAATAGGACATTTTATCTAGCAGAACTGACAGCGTAGGGGAGAGCTTTTTATTTGGCTTTCCTGTTCCCTTGTTAGTATACCATAGTAATAAGAGATTTGGCATGTGTGCATAAGCCTGCAGCATTTATCTGTCAGTTATTCTTGGCCAGGGGTTGGCAACATTTTGGGGCTGAAACCACTTTTAACAGAGTTTAGCTATGAGCACAAGCTGTTTGCAAGCTAGCTTGTGCCGTTGCAGCTACAATCACTGCTTACCTCTCCCCTGCCTCCCCCTACCCAGTTCCTTACCTACAGTGCTGCCACTGCTGCTTTCTCCCTGCAGACCTAATAAAAATGGTGGTATGGGCTGGATCTGGCCTGTGGGCTGTACGTTGCTAACCTTTGTTCTAGGCAGTTCAGAGTTAAAATCTGAGAATTCATTTGAGTCATCTGTAAAGGAATTCCACTTTTTCGTTGTTTAAAACTACAAAGTTTCTTGGGTTTTAATGTGTAATGGTGATATTACCTTCATTGTGAAAGTATATATTTAAATGACTGCAGTCTGGTACCTCTACAAAGAATAGCAGGTTTTCTGGTATATAACTGATAAGGAATGTAATATCCTTTGATACTACAGATTCCAGCTATGGTCAGGAGAGTGGTTACTCCATATCAAGATGGACCTGATATTAGCTCTTTGGAACCTGAAGAAGGAGAAAATTTCGTCTTTTTGAAAGAAGAAATGACCACAGAACAAACTAGGTATTTCTTTCCTTATTTCTTCTTCTTCTTTTTTTCTCCTTTAGATTGCTAAAATTGTTGGCCTCGGCAGTTCTTGTCATTCAACACTTTGACCAGTTAAACAGCATCCTTGAGAGCCCATTAGTTAGTTCACAGCTAGAAGTCAAAGATGTTGGTGGAACTCAACTGATGGATATCAAATTGAAATATAAAAATAGAGAGATGTAAAACCTTTATTTCCTTCAGAAACTGTTTCAGTGTCTCTCCAGTTACAGGACAATGTCACAAAGCACCAACAAGGTCCTTTCCTTTTAATCTATCATAATTAAAATGTGGTAAATGGAGATGGCAAAAGACACGTAAGTTCAGTGGAGAGAAGAGTAGGAACGTAATTATGGACCCCGTTGACGAACAGTTTAAACTGCATAGTGTTGGGGGGAGGAAATCAGTGAAGTGATCTGAAGGGGAAGGGCGGACATAATGAAAATATTTTTAAAACTTTACTGGAAAGGTGTTTTGTTGGATTAGAAAGATGTGTATGGAGAGAAGTAACAAAAGGAAGAGAAGTAGGTAGTTAGAGGAAAATGAAAGAAGAGCAGGATTTGAGGAGTCTGCTTCTGTATTAATTCTGGAGAAAAATATTCAAATTATTTCTAGTAGTGAGATTGTGTAGTAAAAAGTAATGTGGTTCAGTTTTCAGAAATAAGCTTGAATTTTTGGTTCCAGTTACCACTTGCAGTTATTATTTTACCACCTTTCTTTGCTTGCATTCTGTGCCTTTAGAGTGCCAAATACATTAAAAGCCCATATCTGGTATAACACTTTTGCAGGTGTCAAGAGTGAGAGAGGAAGAGTCTAATCATGATAGAGAAACTTTGTTAGTTTGCCACATGCTTCTGTACAGATGTTTGATGCATAGAATATTGCTGCTCATACTGAGGCCTGATACTATGAAAAGTATCAAGCCCATGAAAGATGGGCTTGTTACTTAAAATAAGTTTGCCTTATTTGGAAATACTCACATAATTATCCCCTTTTGTTACAGGGAAGCTCTTCTCAAAAAAGCAAAAACAAAGGCAAAAAAGAAGCTGCGAAGACGGTCAGACAGCTCTGGAGGATACAATCTTTCTGATATAATTCAGAGTCCACCCTCCACAGGTTTCATGTGCAACATACTTAATCGTCCTTACAAGATTTTTTTGTTTAACACACCTTTTTGGCAAATAGTCTGTATTTAAAAGATTGTTATTTTTGTTTTTCCTTTTTCAACATGCATTTATCTGAGAGAGTTTGTTTCCAGGTTTAGATTTTGTGGAAAATCCCATTTTATAAAATTAATGGGCATTTTTCCTGTGCAGATGTATACCACTAAGAGACCTAGAAAGAAATAAGGCTACGAAGCGATTAGTTTATTTTGGTTGGCCAAGTTGTGGGAAATAATAAAAAAAAAAAGTGTAATACTTTCCTTATTAACAAAATAGCTTTAGCTATTGCAACAGTTGGTATAAATCGGGTTAGAGAAAAGAGCAGAAAAGAAGCTCTCTTTTTATTTGTGAGAATGCTTGAAAATAGTTGGTAATTACTTGCAGCTGTTAAACTGTAGTGAGCTAGTCTATTAGACATGTCTCATGATTTTTAAATTGTTCAAAATATAAGGTAGCCTTATAGCTTTGCGTGCTGCATTATAAGCCTGTTTATCATGATCTAATATTCCTTCTCCATGTTCTGAATTTTAGGTTTAGTAAAAATGGAGAAAGCTAACTCTGTAGAGTCACTTCAAGAACTAACATCTGATTCTGAAGGTAGTTACGCAGGAATGAGCAGCCCCAGAGACTTGCAGTCCCCTGACTTCATGAAAGGATTTCCAACCGATAAGACTGAGGTTGGGCATTTTTGTTGTTCTTCCTCTTACCCCTGCTTCCACCATGCACACTTTACTTAAGTGTTTAATGCTTCTGTATATCTTTAAAAACAAAACAACCCCCCCCTTTTGTTTGGTGTGTCTTATTGAAAGAGACTTTTTTAATGACATTTATCTGTTAAAAATTTGTAAAGTGTATTTTCCCAGATATGTTCTGTTTGTATGGCATTACAGTAAGAGCTTCTAAACTCCACATTAGAGAACTCTTGGCCTGTTTTTTTCTTTTTTTCAATTCTCTGTTCTCTTACACTTGTATTGTGTAATTTGTGTCCTGTTCTCATTTCTGAAAAAGAAAGCAACTTCTTAATGAGCAAAATAGAGCTAATTTTCATGGACACTTATTTGTTAAAAAAATCATTCCTAAATAATCAGGATAAGAGGATAATTAGCAAGGCACTCTAAAGAGAAATGAACTTCACAAACACTGAGATGGATGCATACTTATGTGCACATCAGTCTCAAGTATTAAAAGTTCATTTTAGGCACCTAAATCTTTAAGATAAATATTTTGTTGCTCATCTTATATATTTAGCCTTGTAAAGTCATTCATATCTGGCTTGCATGCGGGGGGTGGGGGGGAGAAAGGGGAGAAAATGTGTGTGTGTGTTGTCCTGTCAGTTTAAATGAAATAAGTAATGCAGATGTAATGAGATGAATTGCTACTGATACTTTCTTTATATATTGTTGTTTCAAAGTAGTAAAAAATATTCCAAACTGTTTCAGTGCAATTGTTTTCTTTTTTCAGGTAAAAGACAAAATATGTCGTCAGGGAACAAAAAACCTCCATTTGAATAAAGGGGTGAAATTAATTGAGGGATCATCAGGAATGAAACAGTCTGTTCCACAATCCATTCCCAGTAATAAAAACATTTCTATTAGCTCTCCCAATTGGGTTGCTACATCTTTCAGGTACAGAAATATATTTATGTTTAATTAGCTGGCAATGCTATATTTCCATTTGGTAAAGATAGTGGATTATTGTTATTCGTGTTTTGTACTCAAGCTAAATAATTAATTGCTTTTACAGGGAGTCTGATGAGATCAATTTAAGACTTAACATGTCTGCGAGATTTCACCTATCTTCTGCAAAATAATGGGTTTTTCTCTTGAAGAATAACAAGCCATTAGTTTACAGGATGTAAACTGTAAACAGGATATCGTGCTGGATTTCTAATTTTTGAAGTGGGTTGCTCTGTAAAGTTTGTTTTATTCCTCCTCATCTTCCTATTAATAAAATACTATTGCATTCTGTTGGTCCATCACAGCAGTGGCTTTTTCAGTATTGTTGTAGCAATTGGAGGTCATTTAATTTTACTTTGTTTAAAGGGGTGCTTTACAGATTTGAAGCTTACTGATTTATAAGCTGCTCAAGATCAAATTTGGTAGCCTCAATTGATAAAGCAATCAAAATGTTTTAGTATTTGTCTGTGTAGATTCTTCAGTAAATGTCAAGCAGAAGGTAGGGCAGACTGGCACCACAGAGATGAACTGGTTCAAATGGGGGCTTTCATAGGCAACAACCTACTTTGGATACCAGCAGTAGGTTGTTAACTAGGAAATTTTATGCCTTTCTGAACTGCCAGTGTCTGTTGGGACACAGGCAGAACATCTCTAATCACCACGCTTTTCTTTTTGTTGGTGGCTGCAAGACAGAACTGCAAATTCTATCTTCATCCTTGTAGCTTTCTTAAAATAAGATTAGAGTATCACCAGTTGGTTATTACTTGTAGGTTACATAAGCAATAAATTGCTTACATAGCTGTGATGGTCCAGGAAATGTACCATATTTACCTGAATACACAATCTCAAGGCTAGCCTGAATGTTTGGCCCATCAGATTACTGGTAGGCATGGGCATAAAATTTACAGTAATCGATTTATTTATTTTCAACCAGGGAGCTGCGGCACCCTGGGTACCTTGAGATCCCTTCAAGGGTACCATTGGGTGCCACATTTGTACTGTTAGGTATGCAAACATAATAAACCCAGAGATTTCAGAGAGGATTACATAGTATCAAAGACATTCTGATCTGTTGTGGTCTTTATTTTTTGGTTCCTTGCAACAGAAAAAATGCTCTATTTTTTTCCATAGACAGAAAAGTGTACACCAAGAGTTGGTATTTTCTGTGGGGTACCTTGAGCCTAATGAGGGGTACTTTGAGCCTAAAAAGGTTGACAACCACTGCTCTAGTGGAAGCATGAAGCTGAAGACAGTCACCATCCTTATTCTGTATGATGGTTACTGCAGTATCAGGAGTAAGGTGAATCTCTGGTACCTCCACTACTGCCAAACCACTCCATTTTTTCATAGGTTTCATAGACATTCGGGCTGTAAGGGACCCCAGAGGATCATCGAGTCCAGCCCCCCGCCCCATGGGCAGGAAGTCAGCAGGGATCATAGGATCCCAGCAAGATAAGCATCCAAATGTGTCCTGAAGGCATTCAAAGTGAGTGCTTGAACCACCTCCAGTGGCAGTCTATTCCAAACCTTGGGGGCTCGGACAATAAAGAAGTTCTTCCTTATGTCCAGTCTGAATCGGTTGCGACAGAGTTTGTGACCATTTGATTTTGTCATCCCTTGGGGCACTCTGGTGAACAGAGGATTCCCCAGATCCTGATGAGCACCCTTGATAAACTTACAGGTGGCCATCAGATCACCCCTGAGCCTGCACTTTTCTAGCCTGAAGAGTCCCATGACTCTCAGCCTCTCATCATAAGGTCTGTTTTCTTGACCTCTGATCATGCGCATGGCTCTCCTCTGCACTCTTTCAAGCTTCTCCGCATCCTTTTTGAATTGTGGAACCCAAAACTGGATGAAGTACTCTAGCTGTGGCCTCACCAAGGCCGAGTACAACGGGAGAATGATGTCCCAGGATTTGCTTGAGAAGGATCTATGGATGTAAGCCAGCGTTTTGTTTGCTTTACTAGCTGCAGCATCACATTGAAGGCTCATGTTCATCTTGTGGTCAATCATGGCCGCTAAGTCCCTTTCATCTGTAGTGCTAACCAGCGTAGCACTGCTGAGCCTTTAAGCATGCTGCAGGTTTTTCCTCCCAAAGTGGAGAACCTTGCATTTGGTGTTGAACACCATCAGGTTCTCATCCGCCCATGTCATTAGCCTGTCAAGATCTGCCTGGATCACCCTCCTATCCTTAGCTGTGGATGCTTTTCCCCAGAGTTTGGCGTGGTCAGCAAACTTGGCCAATCTGCTTCTGATACCAATGTCCACATCATTGATGAAGATGTTAAACAATATAGGCCCTAGGAAAGAGGCTTGAGGGACCCCACTGGTGACCGCGCACCAAGATGATTGGTTTCCGTCAAACACCACCCTCTGGGTCCTGCCGCAGAGCCAATTCCCCAGCCAGCAGATCGTGGTGAGGTCAAGGCTGCAGTTAGCCAGTTTTGCCAAGAGGTGATCATGGGATACCAGATCGAAGGCTTTTTTGAAGTCAAGATGTACGACATCAATCTCTTTTCCCTTGTCCAGGTGATAGGTCACCTGGTCGTAAAAGGAAATGAGATTGGTCAAGCAAAACCTACCCGCAACAAACCCATGCTGGGTATCCCTCAGGGTATTGCTGTCAGCTAGTCTGTTAAGGATAGCCTCTTTGATAATCTTTTTCAAGATCTTCCCCAAGATAGAGGTCAGGCTGATGGGCCTGTAGTTTGCCGGATCTACTTTCCTCCCTTTCTTGAAGATAGGCACGACATTGGCCTTCTTCCAGTCTTTGGGTACTTCACCAGAGCGCCATGAGTTCTCAAGATCCGTGCTAGGGGCTGAGCTATGACGCTCGCCTGCTCCTTGAGTACCCTGGGGTGTAAAACATCAGGGCTGTCTGACTTGAAGGTGTCCAGCCTGTCAAGGTGTTCCCTCACAAGGTCAGCTTCGATGGAGGGCAAGGAATCTCCCTCACCTGGGCCTCCCTGTCCTGCAGTGGGCAGGGTTGTCCCATGGGACTGGTGAAAAACTGATGCAAAGTACCCATTAAGCAAGTTTGCTTTTTCGTGGTCATCGGTTGTCAGTTGTCCTATCTGGTTTAGCAGGGGTCCAGTGTTGCCCTTGCTTTTTCTCCTGCTCCCCACATATCTAAAAAAGTACTTTTTATTGTCCTTGATATTTGTAGCTAGCTGAAGTTCCATCTCAGCCTTTCCTGGTTTTATTCCTCACAGTTCTTTTGTAGGCATAAAACCCGATCATAGAAGTTAGTGTTTCATTTACCAGATGAATAGGGTTTTAGATATGGGGGATTCTGTCATAAGTTTCTCTAATAGCTTCTGCTGCGTGTTGAGAAATACTTTCCTCTATGAGAATGAATGCAACATTACAGGTGATGATTATTCCCAAATCCCAGCTTTATCAATTTAGGTAACTTGGCATTAAGGATACATTTCAAAGCAATCCAAGCTTGTTAAAGTACCCAAGCAAGCTTGTTTTGGTAATGTCACAATTGTACTTTATTATGTGACCCTAAGGTGTTTGATGTCTTTGATACCAGATTCTTGAAGTAATTTTAAGACATTATTTCTTCACACTTTTTCTCTTGCATGACTTCACTACAGAGTGGACTTTAAGATTTGCTTGGGTATGGTAAATGTATGTTTTTTAGGTTAATATGTTAGACTTATTTAATAATAACATTGATTATGAATTCCTGGGTTTGTATTGATACATAATCATGCTTCTGTCTTAACTTATCTTTCTGTTTTAGAATAACAATAGATGTAAAAAAATCTGTATATTCCTTGTTCATAATTCTTAAGATACGTTACCTATCAGACAGTATTTCATATGACTTGAGGACATGCTATCAATCTAAGTTGCCTTTTAAAATTTTAGGTTTTTATGAGCAGTTTCATGGTGACATCAAAGCACGTGCCATTTAGATTTACAGTTGCTCTTGTCTTTCCAGTGCACTAAAAAGCAAGTGGAAATGCTAATTTTGAAGCTTTTACTTATAAATTAAATAATTTCCTTGTAAGTTTTGAGGATTGCTTTACTGTATTTCAGGTGCTATAACTAGAAAGTTTGGATGCTCTGCATTTTTCTAAGACAAAAGCGAGGCTGAATATTTGCTACAGCTCTGGATTGGAATTTGTTCTTAGCTATGGATTAGTGACTAGTGTCTTCATAATACTTCCTTAGCTAGCTGACAACTGAATAAGTATCCTAGCTTTAAATATCTGATGTACAGTATCTTTTTTTTTATAGCAGAGGTCACATCTTTTGTTTCATAATTCAGTGAAGTGTATTTCAAGTATTGTGTGTGTATGCAAAGGTTTTTTGTCAGAAACATTTTATTTGAGGTTTTCCATAATTGAGGAAGCAGACATAAATTATACATCCGGTTACCAATCTTATATATGATTTAGAAGGTTTCAGTGAAGGTTGGAAACAGTGGAATGCAAGTAAAAATGAATGCTTTGAAAGGTAACTTTTCATTTTTCATTTAGTCCTGCCAGTCCTGCTATGGATCTAAGAACCATCATGGAAATTGAAGAGAATATGCAGAAGTGTGGAACTATGCCAAAGACAAATGCAGGGTTGGTAAAAAACCAAAATCTATAAAAGAAAGATATGATAAAATAGACCATTATGAACTCACTTAGTGGTTCAGACAGGTTAGGATTTAAAAGAAGAAAAAACTGTCCTTGCATTTGCATAGCTTTGTTTACTTCATTCACTATGAGATTTCTCTATGAGTATTTAAAATTTACCTCTGCATCTTGTTCTGACTCTACTCAATCAGCTGGTGCAGAATCATGCATGGACACACAGAAGGGCAAGTAGCACTCTCTCTGGAAACAGTTTGGGACTAAACCCACATTTCTCAGCTGAGTAGGTCACACTTCCCAAGAGCAGAGGTGGAAGGGCTATCATAAAAGGCAGCTCAGGAAGTGACCAAGAAGGTATTAAAATGTTATCACAATCTAAGTGAAAGAAGTGTCACACCCACACTCCTCATAAAACCATTCCCTTGAAGATCAGGAATTCTGTCATGCATGCACAAATTATGTAATAACAAATTATGCATGATGATAAACCTTTTATTTTTTTTAAATAATAAATTATAATGGAATTGTGAACATTTCTGACTTCAGATAAGGGGTTACTCATCTGAAATGGTTGAACAGCAGTAGATTAAGTTTAGAATGAGAAACCAAATACTAAGAGAGGAAATAATATATTTATTAAAAAACAGATTGTTATATACATTATATTTATTGTAATGTTGTGATTCAGCAGGCAGTTAATGCTAGTAGTAGATATTCTAGTTGTGAATAGACTGCATGATACAATCACAGCAGGCGTAAGTGATTAGCAAATCACAAAAAAAACCAAGAACTTTTGTTAAGCACTTTGACTTCCACTACAAAAGTGGTTAGTCACCATTTCAGAATGAAATAGATAGTGGCTAACTGGTTTTAGTTTGGATTTGTTTCCTCCTCCTACATTGGCTACTGTAAATGTCAAGCTGTAAGCAGTGAAACTCTTGACACTTCTGGCATCAGATGCAGAATCTTGTGAAGAGCAGTATCTATTGGGACCACTTTCCCATTTAACATGAAGGTTTTTGAAAGTAGCTCAGTTGCCCTTCGTTTTCTTTTTAACAGCAGAAGGTATAGCAAGCTTGGATTGTATTGTGTCCTTATTGGCTTTTCCTTATCTGTTTTAAGGCTTTTTTTTAGTTACCAGCTTTCTTCTCTAAGGCAAGGAAAAATACACTAATATTGGCATCCCTCAGACCTACGGAGTATGGGAGAATTGTGTCGCATACTGCTGCTCACATGCCTCCTTAACAAAGTTTTTGGCACTGACTTGAAAGATCAGCTCTTGAACAATGTCCAGGTCCTGCTGACTAAGCCTGGCACTTCAGTTCTAGCCCAGGGGGGGCCAACCTTTTTGTCAGGTGTATCACAAATTAGCCCCACACCTTGTCACTCCAGTCCCCTTCCCCTGTCAATCTGCTGCTCTGCTTTTTGCTGTCTGTCCTATCTGCCACTGTTCTGCCTGTCTCCTCCTAGTCTGCTGTGTGACACACATGGAAGCTGCTTGGACCAGTTGTGGCGTATGTGCCACAGGTTGGCCACCCCTGCTATAGCTCCAGTGACATGGCATCAGAGTTCTTAACTGAGTCTGGTTTGACTGAATCTGGCACCAGAGATCTTGCATAGTTTGTGTTGATGAGCTATGTGCTTAAATTAACCTGGTTGCCAGTACTGGCACTGCTGTCTAGATCATTAGCTGAGTCTGGTGGTGAGAATCACGAGCAAGTTAGGACATCTTATTGTTCTAATGACTCATTTGCTTTTCAAGTTCTTGGCCCACTGTGTCCTTTGTTTTCACCATTGCCAAGGATGTGACACTGTTTTTTGTAGATCTGCCAGTTTAAATGCCTCTGTACCAAATTCACTTAAAAACAAAATCTCCTAATCTGTCTGAGTTAAATTACTTCAATGCCAAGGATTCAGCGTTGTTTACAGTCTGCCCTAATATTTGCCAGTGGGGGTCATGGGATCTTCATGTCTTAATTTTATGATTAAGTACATATTGGCAGAGCCCTGGAGTTTCCAGGCAATAGCATGATATGGGAGTGAATCTGGAAGAGAGAAGTGGCAACCAGTCATGAGACCTCTACAGCAAGTATCTCTTTCAGTCATTGGCCTTCTTGTGTTGTATTTCTGATACACTTCAGCCTGTGAATGTATTCTTCTGTACTGAGGGCAGATGGGTAGGGAGAGGGGAAGGAAACTTCTCTGGGCTCATTGTTTTGTAAATTTTACCAGGCTGTTGCCTTCAGTGAAGATACTTAATATGCCAGTTTGAATTTACCAATAGAGGATAGTAGTTACTTGATATGGTTCGTGTTCAGTTTCTTGGCTGCACAACAAATTGCATTTTTTTCGTTGCCTCATTCTCTCAGGACTTCCCTGATTACAAGAAGGAACCTTGGGAAACTTCCTACTTCCCATGAGAAAGTTTCAGTAGAAAGCTTGTGGCAAGGAATGAATGAGAAACAAAATTGATTTGGCCTCAGTTGTATCATGGCAGGCATGGTTGCTTATAGATTTGGACCACAGAAAAAGATTTACCTGCACACTTTTTTTCTTGCATAAAATAACTATGCAATGAACTTTGCATAAAGTTTGAGGTTTCTATTGGGGATTATTAACAAATATACAGCTCCTTTAGGGTGTTAGTTACAAGTGGCATAGAGGTAGGCCTTTCAAGGTACTTCAAAAGGAAAAAATTCCTGATCTCATTTACCATTTCTAATACTGCATTTATTTGTATACCACACACAGCTTCGGCCCCCAAAATCAGCCCTTCAGAACTGGAGTGCATGCCTTAAGTTGGGAAGATGATTTTTTTTTTCTTCACTGGAATTCAAGCAGGGAAGAATAAAGGGATGCAGACCCTGTGCTCTGATGTCTGCTAAGCTGGCTGCTACTTCTCTCTGGTTCCAGCAAGCAGAAGGGGCAGAGTCCTTTGGTAAACCTCTCACAGCCACAATTAGTTATTGGCTGAGCACTGTAGCTCAGGCCTGAAGCAGCAAGTGAGCGGCTGTATGCATCCACTATCTTGACGAGGCTTGTGGTATGGAAGCAACACTTATTTACAGGAATGTATGTAAAGAAGCTCTCCCATACAAGGCCCAACTGTGGCAGAGGAGTACGGAAAGTTGAGCTGTCACGAGTCTGTTCCATCTGATACCTGAATCTCTTTTGCTGTGAAATAAGAGTGATTTTGTAAAATTCCTAGGACGTCAGACTTGCATGTATATAGGCAACCGTCAATCCTCTGGATCATGGTATACACATAGGTCTAGTCAGATGTTTGATGAATCCACTTGTGGCTGACAAGGCCAATTCAAGAGCAACACAGCTTGTTATAAGTTTCACAGATTCATGTTGTCTGATTTTGAAGTAAAAAATTACAAGCTGCTTTCTTCTTTTTTGCTTTGCTTCCGTCCTCTGGATCAAAGCTGCTTCATGTTAAGCTGCACCCAGTGCCAGATGTTCCCTCCAGATTGGATAGGATTCTGCATGCTTCTCCCAGCTTTCTATGTTGATGTTGAACAACTTTTATTATTTTTGAACACAATGTGGTACCACCATAAAGGGCAACTTTGCTTTCTAGAGTACTCTCAAATCTCACTACAAAATATTCTTGGGGGTATGGTGTTCTCCCATTCTCTTGGCATGACTGATCCATCACAACCTCCTCTTCTTGATAGTGGTTTCTAAATGTGTCAGTCCTGTGTACTCCAATATCTCTGTTTGGTATTCTGTCTTTCCACTTTATTTTCAGGATCTTATGTAGACATCTAATGTGGAAGCTGTTCAGTCTGTTGATGTGCCTAGCACATGTAGTCTACATTTCTGAACCATAAAGCAGGGATAACAGTACACAAGTCTTGTAGATTCTCATAATCACTTTAGCTGATAGTTTGCTGTTATTCCATGCATATTTCTGTAATAGCCCAAAATTCTTAGTTGCTTCTCTGATTCTGTTAGTTCAGTCTGCAGGTCAAGATTCCTG
>NW_005842160.1:1527143-1537664 GCF_000455745.1 Alligator sinensis | reverse complement strand
TGCTGATCATAATACTGAAGTAGCAAAAACTGTCAACGATGCAAAGAGAGATATCCTCCAGAGCAGTGTCAGGTATTGTTTTTTTCATCCTTTGGTCTTTTTGAGCTGAAGCTCTTGCATGATTCAGAAAATCTGTCCAAGAGATTTGTCAGGGAAGATGCACTGTGGGCAGCCAAAGCCATATCACTCTCAAACAGGAAGTTTCTCAGAACCTGTTTTTACCTTGGTTTTTTTCTCTACACCTTGTAATGTTGAACAAGCCTCCATCTAGTCTGGTTTGAAGATAAATGCCATCATTGCTGTCCCTGAATGCATGAAGAATTGGGAATGAAAAGTAGATGTTAAAAAGCATTGGGGCTAAGGCTCATTGCTTCACCCTGTTGTTGATGTCAAAGGCATTTGATTCTGTTTTTGTACACTACAGTTGCCTTCATACCTTGATGTAATGAGCAAATGACGTTCAGCAGTTTGAGGGGACGACTCAGTTCCTTCAGAACGGTTAGAAGGCCCTGTCTGTTGACTGTATCAAAGGCCTTTGTCAGATTGATGAAGACTATGTACAATGGTATTTGTTTTTCTCTATACTTTTGCATACTTGCACGTACACATCTAGATCATGCCCTGTAAACAAGACAATTGTTTGTCTGCGGTTTTGACCAAGTGGCTGGTGAGATGCAAACCAGAAAGTTGATTATCCATAAGCCAGTGTTCCTGTGGAAAGATATGGTCCTATGTTTTTCCTTGTTATAACTGAGTCAGCAATCCATCTCTGACTTTATCCTTCAGGCCACTAATTTTTACCTGCACTGCTTTCTCATACATAGCCATTCACCAAGTATGCAGTCATCTGTATCCAGCTGTACTAGCCTGAAGTGCTAAGCACTTGATGCTTTATAGATTCTTGGACAATGTTTTGTATGGGTCTAGATGTTCTTTACACAACCTCACTCCTCTGATTTGGTTAGGAAATGTTGATGTTCCTTTTTACAGTGTTTAGCTGGAACTTCCCAGCTCTGCAGGGATGCACTGATTTCTGTTGTACAAGTGGGAATATACAGAGGCCACTTGGAAGAAAGAGTCTGCCTACAAATGGCTCCGTGTTGCTTCTGCACATTCACACTTCCTACCCATGCTTTCAGCTTCTTTGGACTTATGAGTTTTAGATCCCAAACATCCTCAACTATAAAAGAATATGCGATGCAGTTGAGGCACTCCTTAATTTTATGCTGTTGACATACCCCCCCCCACAGGGCAAGAGGAAAGGTGTCTTCAAAGGTACTGCTTTTCAGATGATTCTATAGCAATAGCTTTCAAATAAAGCAAAAGCATTAATTAAATAAGTTACTAGCCTGAAACTTTAATCAACATTTTAAAACAATAAATCAGTTGAGCCTTTTCTATTTACTGTCATTAATTTATAGTAAACTGGCTTCTCATGGAATCAGGCTGTCTCAGAAGCAAAGAAAAATGATTGCCATGGCTGCAAAGGATACTAGTTCAGTAACAAACAACTTGGAGAGGACTCCAATTGCAGCTGTACCACTGACGCCTACAAAAGCAGGGAATGTATGGTATGTTATGTAGTTTCAAATACTTGTTGTGCATCGTTTCAGTTATGTGGGGTTTTTTATGTTTTAAATGATGAATGCTCAGTTCAGTGCTCTTGTAAAGGAACAAGGTTTTTGTCATGGATTTTGTGTTCCTGTCACTTACACAGGAAACCTATGAATGGTGGTTGTCCTTTAGTACTCTTATGTTGCAGTAGTGCCATTGGACTGGGTCCAACTGTGTGTATGGCACATAATTTAAGTACAGGTAAAAGTACTGAAGGTTGGTAGCTGATTAAAGAGGATGGGGATGGAAAATAAATTCAAAAGTTTGGCCAGAAACAAGTCTATAAAGGCCGGCAGGGGGTGGGGGGTGAAGGAAAGATGGTTTGGTAATGGTTTAGTAGAGAGGTAGGAACTCGACTGGAGTCCAGTGGAGGTTAAAATGGAATTTGGGAGAAGAATAACTTAACAGAATAGATGGCAAGGACTTTGGATATGACAGGACATGAACTAATACAAAAAAAAGGTGGGGAGGACGGCAATGCTGGGACTTCTTATGATGAAAGAGATTACTATGAACTCTTTTTGAGATGTTATGTTATGATATTGTAATTATAATGCTATAGAACAATAGCACTAGTTCATTTTGTGTGTGCACAGTTTGATATAGCTGTGTATAATTCAAAAATTGGTTTCTGACCTGCTCAGAGAATTAAAATGATGATTGAATTATGATGAAAACCAAAAGCTCAAAACAAATTAGCTCACAATATTGGCTGTAGTTGATGGTGGGTGAAACACCAAGAAGCTTTTGCTCTGGGTGAACTTTTCTCGACATGTTTGGCAGACGCAGCAGGCTCTTTCCAGAGCTTAGTTGTTTGTTTCTCAGATTAATAGAAAATAGAGCATTTTTAAAATTGAAATGGCATAATTTTAAATTCCTACCCATGTTCTAAACTTTGGACAGTTTTCTCCTTTTTAAAAATCAGGGTAGTCTATCTTGAATACAAATTTAAGAATTTAAATCTGTGTTTATATCAGTTTGACAGTTGCATTTTAAAAATACAGGCTTTCCTTATTTCATCCCCCCTGGGTTTTTTTTCTCCTTTTCCTCCTTTTTTCCCCCAGCATTCCTTTGGGCTTTTCTCCTTGGACCACCCATCATTTCTTAGTTATTCTTGCTGGTTTAGGTCATAGGTGCGGGGGGGTTCACTGATCTCTCTCTCTCTGTTATTTTTCTGTGAGGCTTTGTTAACAGTCTGTGCAGGTACAGCTATTTTGACCAGGGTTTGAAGAAAAAAATGAATGCACGAGCTAGAAGTCGTTCTGGGCTGATTGCTGAACCCAGGGAGCAGAAGCCCTTTCTTGAGACTTTTTTCAGCGTTGAGTAGAAGATATCTTGTATATTGCTGTTGCTTCTCTATGGCGTCTGCTGTCCGCAAGTGATTTTGTCTTATGGCAGCCCAAATTTGATTGATATAAAAAGGGGCAGAATTTTCAGAGGTTTACATATTCTGTTAGTAGTATACTATTATCTTTTTGGGTTAAAGGTCTCATTAGTACATGCAGGGGTTTTCTAGGACAAAATCTATGTTAAATGGAGCTAAGGTTCAGATTACATATCAGTAATTTAAAGAAGAAATCACAGCAGGATGTTATAATTATCCCAAAACTGAGCATTACAAACAGGTAATCAGTTGTTAAAATTAACATTTTTGGGTTTCTTTTAAGGTATAGGCAAGTCCCTAGTTATAACACAAGAACGAGCTCATCTCTATTCCCTTTTGACTTTCTGTGTTAACCATATGCTTATGGTTAAAGCACTCCAATGTTTGTGGTCCTCAAAAAAATCATCATTTTAATCTAATCAAGGGTTGCAAATGTTAAATGCCCTGGAAGTGTTGTCTTTAAGTGCTCTGGAGTACCTTTTCAGGCACTGATTCTCAAAGCTAGCTTGTGGTTGTGGAACCATAACAATTGGGTCAAAGAATCTACCAGGGAAAACTCTTGATAGTATCCCTCATATTACTGATTTTTTTTTTTATAACCAGTAGAATCATTGTATATAATATAGCCATGGAAAGGGTTTTGACTAGCCCCTAACAACTATGAAACGTATCCCAAAGACCACTGTTTTGAGAGCTGTTGACTTGACTTTATAAACTAAAGCAATTACTACAGTAATCCAGGGATCCGGTTTTCTCTGCTAAAAAATAATTCCCAATTTTTGGCTTTAAAAAGTAACCCCAAATTCACATTTTTCCATGATTAAAATGAAATGCCTCTAATACACAGATGTGTATATATAGTGGTGTTTCATTTTGATCACAGAAAAATGTGGATTTTGGGGTTATTTTTTTTAATCTGAAAATTGGTGATCCTTTTTATCGGAGAGAACAAGGATGCCAGGTAATTATTAACCCTTCATTACATTTTTTTTTTCAAATGTAGCTTGTGCACAAAATATTTCGGTGAATATGAAGAATCTATTTAGTTGATGCTCCTCTGAAAAATATACTGTATTTCTTAACTTTTAATTAAAAAAAAAGTGTTGTCCCAACAAAAAAAACTAACTTATTTTAATTGAAAATTCTTTATGTACATTGAATAAGTGCCATAATTTTTGACAGGAGAAACTATATTTTTCATGTATAAGGAAAAAAGTATAAGTTACTATTTAAGTTCAAGCTGGAACTCATTTTGAACCCTGGTGTGTAAATGGTGCCTCCATGGAAGTTGTACTGTTACAGTTTCTATTATCTGGTTTATAGAACTTTAATATTAAAACTTAAGAATCTCTAAAACAGTATTTAAGGATGCTGGAGTAAATTCTAACCTCTGATTAAACAATGTTTTGAAAATATTTTTATGGAATTATGCAAGATGACCAATCTTAAGTGAAAAGGCCAGCGCATCTTCTGCTGAAGGTTAGAGTTCTGATTTAATTTTCTTGTGGTAACAAATGCCTACAGTATTCCTCTGGCTGCTAAGATGGAAAATGGCGATAGCCCAAGATTTAAGGCAGCAAGTCAGTGAGAAATCTGTAGCTGTTTCAAATAATATCTAGCTGCTGAAAAGGGAAATTATATTTTATTTACCGAAGTTTAAACTGCCTCAGGCAAGGTTTGTATTAGTTTGTTTTATTATATTCACAGTTGCAATCCTACGTTGTCTAGTTTAGTTATATGAAAGAATACAACAGTAAACCTTGGGTGCATCACTTATCCATGTGGTATTACAGCAAACTTCTGATCTGTGAATCCAAAACGGACTTTTAGAATTCATCTGGCAGCAAACTGTGCTTTCCATGCATGCAGTATGTTGAGAGTTAGGACTTTTTTGTGTTCCAGTGAAATGAAATACTTGTCATGGAAATTCAGCAGCTTTACTGGCAAGGAGGTTTGCCAGAAGGGCGGGGGACCTTCTGACATTCTTTTTCTTGGTTGACTGAAACGCGCAGTATACCTTACACCATTCTTATTTTTTTGCCAAAAGAAACCTCCGCTTTCACAGTGTTGGGATTGAAGCTTAGATTAAGTCCTTTGAAGGTGGTAGAGGAGAAATAAAGTTCACATATGGATCATTTTGAAAGTATACGTCTCAAAAGAAATTAAATATGGTTTTAACTTTATTGGTGTGTCTTTATTTTTGGTTCAAGTAGTTAGAGCAGTGGTTCTCAACCTTCTTAGATTCAAGGTAACCCTTGGAAAATGCCAGCTCTTAGTTTTCCCTTTTTGTTATGGAACATAGTAGAGCAATTCTTCTGTTGCAGAGATCTCAGAAAGACCACAACAGGCAGAACTGTTTTTAACCCTGTGAATTCCTATTTGAAATCATTGGGCGCGTCCACATATGCAAGCATGTGCACTTGCAGCGGCTCAAATAGAAGCGATGCAAATTTAAGCCAGGGCTTTTTGCCTCAGCGCACATGCTCAGCCACGCACTTCGTTGTGGAGCAAATTGTGCCACTTGGGGCAAAATAACCCTGCCTGGCTCCTCCTGGATCTGCAGCCAGGGGGAGCTAGAGCCCAGGGCCAGCACTTGTGCTGTCCCCAGCATTATAAAAAGCTGCCCTGTCCTGGCCCCAGCAGTATAAAAACCTGCCTTGGTCAGCAGCTCAGGGTTACTTGCCCCCAGGAGCTTCTGGGGCCCAGCTAGTTGGTATCTGGGGCACTAGACCCTTATGTCAGCTAGACAGCTGGAGCAGCATCCCAAATTCACTTTTTAAAATACCCCAAAATTCACATTCTTACACAGTTAGAACAAAAGAGAGAGAGAAAGGGGTATTGATCAGATGGGCAATGTTTTCTTGCTATGTTTACAATGTTGAAGAAATTGGGAACCTACCAGTGTCTCTAGCATCATAATAAAATAAATCCTAAATATCTGTATGTTTTTAATGTTTGCTTTTGGTTTCCGTATCACATGGTGGGGGTGTGATGGGGAGATGTGGGGTTTGCATGAGGGGGTAGGAAGGAGGGTGGGGGGATGTGGGTGTTGGGGGATGAGTTACTGTGTGGGTAGGTATAGGGGGACTGTGGATATGGGGGCTGTTTAGGAGGGGTGGGTCCCCTGCGTGAACGCTGCGTGCCCCTGACAGCTGGCGGGGCACGGAGGCGCTGGGAGCATGGCGGCAGTAGTAAGCGAAGAGCTCCTGTAGACGCCACTGGCACTGTTGGCAGCAGGGAGAGGGAAGGCAAGTGCTGACTGGGGGTCGGCGACCACCCCCATTCACTGCCGGCAGTGACAGCAGTGGCCAGCAGTGATCGCTGACTGCCCGCAGATGCTGGTGGTAGCGGGGTGGGAGGTATTGACAAGCAGTGACTGGCCACAGGCACCGCCAGCGGTGACCCGGCCCACGGCCCCCGCCGATAGCGTCGGCGACACCTTTTCTGAGGGGGTGCACCACCACACAGTGGGTTCATGTGCACCTGCATCCATCCCCCCTACATGTCGCCAGTGGTCCCCTGCCCCCCACAGGGCAGACCCCCCCTCCCCCAGCACGTGGACTACCCTGCCTGCAGGGTCCCAGGCCCCCCACAGGGGCTACAGCTTCCTTCCTGGCTGCCCCGCTGGTCTCCAGCCCCTGCTCATTCCTCTGCTCTTCTCCAGCCTCTGGAGGAGGCTCATTCCCCACACCCCCGTTGGTTCCCCCAGCTCTCCGCTTGCTCTCCCAGCCTCCCTATGCTCACCGGCAGTAGTAGAGAACAAGCAGCAGGCTAGAGATAGCAGGGGAAGTCTCCAGCTTATCTCCAGGGGCTTGTCTCCAGCCTCCTGCTGTCTCCAGCCCCCTGCTCGTTCCCCTGCTGTCTTCAGCCTCCGGCTTGTTCTCTGCTACTGCTGGAGAGGGGGCTGGGAGAGTCAGTGGGGAGCTAGGGGAACAAAGGGAGGATGGGGAGAACTAACGATGGTAGGGGGAATGAAACGGCAGTAAGGAGAATGAATGGGGGTGGGGAGAGTGAGCAGGGAGCTAGGGAAACAAATGGGGAGCAGGGAGAAAGAACGGGGAGTTGGGGAAGGTCCCCTCCCCTCTCCTCCAGCCCCCCAACCCCCTACTTACCTGGCAGAAGTTGGGTCCTGGATGGGCAGGCAGTGTGCTTCAGAACCCCAGAAAGAACCAACCACAGAGATGCTCTGGCAGGCTGCCAGAGCATCTCTTTGGAGGACTGAGCCTCCAGTTGCCTCAGGGCATGGTCTGGGACTTTGCTATGACCTGTTTTTTTCCCCCCCAGGGTATTATTTAACCCCTGGATATCCAGGGGCCTAATTTTGCTCCCCTGCTGCAAATCTGCAGTGTGGGAAAGGGTTTTTTTTGTTCCCACACATGCCTCTTGCAGCGTCTCAAAAGAGTTTGGGACGCTGCAAGAGGCACGTGAGGGCTCATCCGGACGCGCCCATTGGGTTTATCTTGTGAATCGCATTGGCACATCTAGCAGCGCTAACATTGTGTTGGTACTCTTGAAAGAATTTCAAGGCACCCTGTGTTGCCCTTGTTGAGAAGCACTGAGCTAAAGTCCTTCTGGAATGAAGGTTTAAACACTTTACATACAACTGTATTACATTATTTTGCTGCCCATACACACACTTGACAATAAATATTTACAATATAGTAAGTGCTCAGTTTGTCAAATGCCGTCTATGACCCATTAAAAAAAAAACGCTCTTTTATAAAATAATTTAATCCTCGTTTGTCCATAGCTACAAAAAGTTTCCTCCACGGAAAATAAAATGCAGTGTTTTTAATTGGACCAGGCTGTCTTTACAATTAGTGTTATAAATTTGATGGAAGTAAAAGTGAATTAAAAAAATAATTTTAAATGTCGAACACAACATACGATTCTCCATGGCAGGAAAGATATTTAAGCCTTCATTTTATGTTGGATATATACTTAACTTGTTTATAATTTAAATAGTTGTCCGTATTTTGTTGTATGCCATGTTGCAACTGGATAAAACTGACTGAATGGCTTCCTTGGAGATAGGCTGCGTAATTCCCTAGTCTTAGATGAGGTAGCTAAAACATGTCACCTAGTAACAGATGTCTTCCTCTTCTCCCCTCTGCCTCCCTCAACAAAAGAAAAAACAAAAACACCTTGCTATTAGAGCATGGCCAATGTTTGGTTCAGTCATAACTCTCTTAAGCTGGAACTGCAGTGTAATCAACTCAAGTTCCCATGTTGTTTTTCTTTCCTTTTCACTACTTGCACCAGCCATAGGAAACCATGTATACCAGAGGATCTGGCCTAGTATCCTGAACTGCCAGGTATAGCATTTGGGTGCTTGTGGTATGACCAAAAGAGCATCCTGAAGTAAATCTGACTTTGACTGTGATTCTCAGATAAATACTGCTTCATCTATTTGATGTATTATTAAAGTCTTCAGTTTCTAGTGGCTGATTATAAAGTATCTATACATAGAATCATGGGGCTGGAACGGACCCCGAAGGATCATCGGGTCCAGCCCCCTGCATGAGCAGGAAAGACATCTGGGGTCAGGTGACCTGTCCAGTCTTCTCTTGAAGACCTCTAGGGTAGATGATTGCACCACCTCTGTGGGGAGTTTGTTCCATAGTCTGGACACCCTAGTTGTGAAGAAGTTTTTCCTTACGTTCAGCCTGAAACTATCTTCCAGGAGTATGTGACCATTGTTTCTAGTTTTCCATCAGGGCACCCTGGTGAACAGTTGTTCACTGAGCCCTTGATATACCTCTGATATAACAGTAAGTTGCAATCAGGTCCTCTCTCAGCCTTCTTTTCTTTAGGCTGAAGAGGCTGAGATCCCTCAGCCTCTCCTCAAGTCCCTGATCATGCGGGTGGCCCTTCTCTGGACCCTCTCGAGCTTTAGCACATCCTTGTTGAAGTGCGGTGCCCAGAACTGGATGCAATACTTCAGCTGTGGCTGCACCAAAGTTGAGTAAAGTGGGAGAATCACTTCTTTGGATTTACTGGAGATGCATCGATTGATGAATGCCAGAGTTTTATTGACCCTAGTGGCTACTGTGTCACATTGCCAGCTCATATTCATGCTGGGATCTATTGTTACCCCCAGATCCCTTTCATTTGTAGTGCTGGTCAGGTTAGCGATGCCCAGCCTGTAGATGTGCTGGGGGTTCTTCCTTCCCCGATATAGCACTTTGCATTTCTCTGTGGTGAACCTCATCTGATCCCATTCGGCTCAACATGCCAGCCTGTTTAGGTCTGCTTGTATCTGCAGCCTATCTCCAGGTGTGTCCACACAACTCCATATCTTGGTGTCGTCCGCGAACTTGGCCAGTGGGCTTCTCACCCCCTCATCCAGGTCATTCATGAAGATATTGAACAGCACTGGGCCAACCCCTGGGGTATGCCATTGCCCACATCTTGCCAGGACGACACCGATCCTTTCATTTGGACTCTGTGTCCTACCCCACAGCCAGTTTTCCACCCACTTGACGGTCCCGCAGTTGAGACTGATATCTTCCAGTTTTCTGATCAGTACCTCATGGGATACCAGGTCAAAAGCTTTCTGGAAGTCAAGGTATATGATGTCAACCGCTTTTCTCTCATCCTGGTGACGAGTTACCTGATCATAGAAAGAAATAATAGAATCATAGAATATGATTCTGTATCATATACAATACTTGCTATTTGTATAAGTTTTATTATTTCAGTCATGAGAGATTTCCAGTTCACTTATCACTTAGGTTTTTTGTGATAATTTCTTAAATACATACTACTAACTTTAGAAATTCTTGCCTTTTTAACACACATTTAATTTTCACTATTTTAAGTCCATCCCACTGATATGAAGGAAACTATTGTTGGTATATTTAAGTATGTTCATTAGAGTCCTTTTTAAGTGCCAATAAAAGTGTTCAGTAAAATCATGGCAACTTTCCCTTTTCTTGTATAAATAAAATAGCTTTTGCCTAAAATAAGTCATTCTCACATTCTCAAGTTTCATAGTTTCTAGGGTCAGAAGGGACCTGGGCAGATCATCTAGTCCGACCCCCTGCCATGGCAGGAAAGAGTACTGGGGGTCAAACGACCCCAGCAAGATGGTCATCTAACCTCCTTTTAAAAACCCGCAGGGTGGGAGCCTGCACCACCTCACTTGGAAGTTGGTTCCAGACCCTAGCCGCCCTGACCGTGAAGTAGCGCCTCCTGATGTCCAACTTAAACCTTCCCTCCGCCAGCTTGTGACCGTTATTCCTGGTCACTCCTGGCGGCGCCCGGGGGAACAGGGTCTCCCCCAGTGCCTGTTGATCCCCCCTGACTAGTTTATAGCAGGCCACAAGATCCCCCCTCAGCCTTCTCTTCTGGAGGCTGAACAGGTTCAGGTCCCGTAACCTTTCCTCATAGGACCTGCCCTGCTGTCCCCTGATCATGCGAATGGCCATCCTCTGGACCCTCTCAATGCTGTCCACATCCCTCTTAAAGTGCAGCTCCCAGAACTGGACGCAGTACTCCAGCTGCGGCCTGACCAGTGCCGC
>NW_005842160.1:1519029-1527008 GCF_000455745.1 Alligator sinensis | reverse complement strand
CCCACATCCCCCCACATCTTGGTATCATCAGCAAATTTGAACAGGGTGCTTTGCACCCCCTCATCCAGATCTCTGATGAAGATGTTGAACAGGGCGGGCCCGAGGACCGAGCCCTGCGGGACCCCACTGCCCACGTCCTTCCATGCCGAGAAGGACCCATCCACTACCACCCTCTGGGTGCTGCTCTCTAGCCAGTTGGCGACCCATTGGACTGTGTGGGTGTCTAGGCCACAGTCCCCCAGTTTCCTAATGAGAACGGGGTGAGAGACAGTGTCGAAAGCCTTCCGGAAGTCCAGGAAGACTATATCCACTGCTACCCCTGCATCCAATGATTTAGTGACCTGATCGTAGAAGGCCACCGGGTTGGTCTGACATGACCTGCTGCTGATGAACCCGGGCTGGTTGCCCCTGAGCATGCATTTCCCTGCTGGCCCCTCCTGGATGTGTGCCAGAATAATTTTCTCGAACAGCTTGCCCAGGATCGAGGTAAGACTGACTGGCCTATAGTTTCCCGGGTCCTCCTTCCTCCCCTTTTTGAAGATGGGAACCACGTTGGCCCTCTTCCAGTCCTCCGGCACCTCTCCAGAGCACCACGTGTGCTCATAAAGCTGCGCCAGGGGACTCGCAATGACCCCGGCCAGTTCCTTTAGAACTCTAGGGTGGAGATCATCCGGACCGGCTGACTTAACAATGTCCAGCCCCTCCAGCAGCTCCCTGACTAGATCCTCACTTATGCTGGGCTCAGTTGTGCCTCCCTCAGGGCCTGATGGGGGCCTAGCAGGGAGGTGGCAGTTCTGGTCCTTACTGAGGAAGACAGAGGCAAAGAAATCATTAAATATGTTGGCTTTGTCATCTGGTGTGACAACCAGATTCCCCGTCGCGTCCTGCAAGGGCCCCACATTACCTGGGGCCTTCTTTTTACTCCCTATGTATTTAAAAAAGGACTTCTTGTTGTCCTTAATCCGGGAAGCTAGTCCCAGTTCCATCTCTGCCTTGGCCTTCCTAACTACCCCCCTACACCCCCGAGCAACTGCCGAATAGTCCTCCTTGGTGATGACCCCTCCTTTCCATTGGGAGTAAGCCTCCTTTTTAGCCTCAAGCCTATTGAGGTAGGAATTAATTTTCCTTGCCTATTACTTTTGCATACGAAGAGTAAGAAATGCCATACTGGGTCAGAGCGATGGTCCATCTAGCCCAGTATCCTGTCTCCAACAATGGTGGAAGAATCATAGAGAAGTAGGGCTGGAAGGGGACCTCCAGAGGCCATCTAGTCCAGCCCCCTGCCTCTGAGGCAGGATCTTCCCTATCCATACCATTTTATACAAAACATAATCTAAACTCTACATAACAATTCCACTCTATATAACATAACAACTATGCAGGGAGAGCACTAAACTGGTTAAGTCTAGAGTGATCTTTCTCCTATTCAGTGTCCCCCCCTAATATACGCCATTTATTGGCATGGAGATGCCAAAGGAAAGATCTCCATACTTTCTGGTAAATAGTCATTAATAGATCTATCATCCATTAATTTATCCAGTCTCTTTCTGAACCTGGGTCTTTCTGCCCCCATCACCTCCTGTGGCAATGAATTCCATAAGTTAACTGTGTTATAAAGAAATACTTTCTCTTGTTAGTTTGAAACTTGTCATCTACTAATTTCAGTTGGTGCCCCTTAGTTCTAGTATTCTGTGACTTGGTGAACAGCAGTTTAACAAGTGCAGTTTGGAAAGGAAACGGCTGAAGGGGCCTATGATAGAGGTTTGTACAATCATGAAGGTTGTGGACCACATGAAGAGTCCCAACTCTTTTTTAGTTTCTCTTGATTTGGCAACTGTTCCCTGCCCCTGATCATTTGGTTGTCCTTCTCTGTACCTCTTGTACTATGTTTGCTTTATTACCTGTATAATAAAAAGGATGTAGTAGAACTATTATCTTGTATATCTAAATATAAATATCCTATATTATCTGTTCGTTTCTCAATAAAATATTTATTTTAGGGCAAATACTTAATTCAGTATGCAGTACAGGAAAGACATTGCTGAAACTTAAAAACTAAACTTGACCTGCATTTGCTTTTGAACATTTATAAAATGTAATTAAATACATCTTTTATGGGACTATTCTGTAGTCTACATACAGTTAACACTGCCAGCATTTATTGATTCTTGACATTTATAATCTTGGTGTTAATGACTATTAAGTAGTATGATAGCTTTACGGCATAATACATGTTTAGTATTTAATCCTAGGCTGCAGTGATTAAAAAGTACCTGAACACTGTATATACATTTAGTTCACTTATCATTACATGGCAAGGGGCCTGAGAAATATGATGTCCAAAAATAACATTTTCTAATTAAAAAAAAAATTTTTTTTTGCATGTTGACATTTAGATCTGTGTCCATATTTGTGTTGCACAAATGCAGTCTTTGAAAATGTAAATATAAAATGTTGCATTTTTTAAAGGTCATCTTCATTACATTCGACTTTGCCAAAGTCATTCCGAGATCTTGTAATGGAAGAAGAGAAATCTGTCAGTGCAGGTCATTCTCCAGGCACTGGAGTTAAAGTTTGTTTTCAAGGAACTGAGGATCCACAAGCTCCAAAGCCCTTAAGGTAAGAAAATAATATACTTCTAATCTTCAATATATAGCAGAGTACCATATTTCTTGTATTTCACAAGTCCCCAAATAAGATGCACACCTTGTTTTTGGACAGTAGAGTGGAGCAGAAAAGATATTTGCAGAGTCATGGTGGATTATGTGACAGAGTAAACCACGTGTCATGTTTTCTCCTGGAAACATGTCTCCCAGGATGCCGCAAGTCCTGGACAGTCTGGCTGAGGCAGAAAGAACTTTCTGTGTAGCAGGACAGCAACAAGGCTATAACCTAGACCTTTGCAAAGGCAGTAGCAAAACTGTTACAGAACTGCTTCCTTTGCAGTATGTAAGTTCCTGTAAACCAGTGGTCACCAGCCAGTGGACCGAGATCCACTGGTAGACCTTTGAGCCTCTTGTGGTAGATCTTGGAGTTGATCCAAGGCTGGGGTGGGGGCTGAGTGCCCGTGTGCATGCACGCATGCGCCCCAGCTCAACAGGACAGTACGTGGAGGAGGAAAGGGGCGGGGGCTAGATCGAGGCCCCCATGGTGAGGGACAGTGCTGCAGAGGCAGGAGCAGGGGTAAGTTGAATGGGGCCCCAGCCAGGTGGGACTTAGCTGCTGTGGAGTCACGCTCCCAAATATTTTTCTCCCTTTGCCTTGATCTGCACCTCTCTCCCCTTCCCTCCCCACACACTTACTTGCTGGGTGGGGTGAGGGGGTGGGAGGTGGCAGCAGCACATGGTAGATCTTGGGTTGCTTTTAAATGCCAAAGGTGACCTCCTACTTAAAGGTTGGAGACCACTGCTGTAAATAATAAAGTGTTTCCACACCACAAGCCTCATGCAGGTGCTACAGACCGCATGCAACAGCTCCCTTGCCCTGTGGCCAGCTCAGCTGCTGTTTCTGGCGCAGCGAACTCAGTGCCCAGCCTTAGTAGCTGTGACAGGGTTAACACAGAACTCCACTCCTGTTTTGCTGGGGCCACAGAAGAGTAGCAGCTATCTTGGCAGCATTTTAGCAGAGTACTTGTTAAAATCCCTCCGTGCTTCAGTGTCCACAATGAAAGATCAGCTTCCCTGCTTAAGATGTATACCCTGATTTTGGAGGGCTGATTAGGAGGGAGGTGGGGGGAGAAGAAGGTGCAAGTTGTATGTGACTAAATACAGTATTTGTTTGTTTTGTTAGCTTACTACTTACCCTATAAAGATGTTAACACCGATTACTTTTAAAAATTGGTTAATTATACGTTGATTTAAAAAAAAAAAAAAAAGGGTGTTACATTTGTAGCTTTTTAACCATATTGGTAAACTTGGTTTTCAATTAATAATGAAATACATTAATAAGCACATGGTATTTGTGTGTAAAATATATGTAAGAGAAACTGGAGGGCTCCAGATACTTAATACCCGATAACAAGCAGTCTATTAATACAACTCCTTGGATTCAAGCATCAAATGAATTGTATTATATATGGAAAAGGTGGGAGTAGTATTCATTCTCATATCTAGAGCAGTAATTTATGCCCATTTTAAGACTGGTTTGTTGATTTCACTCATCTTTTGGGCCTAGTTTTTTGACCACTTGCTAGAAGTAGCATGGTAGTGGCTAGAGGATGATGTTTGCAACTAGAAAGAAAAACTTGTTTGTTACCTGCCTCTAAAGTACAGTATCTTTAGTTACTGGTTTAAATCACTACCATAAGCTTGTGAATGACACCTTTACCTTTAATGGAATACAGATTCTTTATTTTTCTGTGTTCAGTTTCCTTAGGGCATGAGTATTCTACAAAAGTTAAATGACCCACTAAAGACAATGGCAAATCTCCTTCTGTCCTTACCAAGTTTTTATATGAAAAATACCTGTAAGTGACTTAAGGAAACTCAGTCTGAACAGAGAAATACTCATCATGAAGGTTAGCTGTTGCACTTTGGAAATACTACAAATGTAGGTATTTTCAGTAACTACATACCATTAAATATTGCAATCAATGGTGAGAGTGAAAGTAGCTTGAGATGACTTTGTCTTTATTGGGCTGTGAGTCAATTTAATAATTCTGGAATTGTCTGTATTGTGACAATGTAACCGTTTTGAAGCATCACATTGATAAGATGCAAAAGTCTTAGTATTTAATAATTTTTAATAAAAGCAGCTCACTTTTCAGTAAGGCATAAATTTATGCATCTAATTTACACTATGAAACGCTTGACTTGCTGTCATGAGGGATTTGTATTTGGTATATTTGCTGTATTATTATTCTTATGAGCTTAGTGACAAATCTTATAAGATCCCATTTTCAAAGCTACAAGATATACAACCTATATGAGTTGCTATATGAGCACTCATAGTTGATTGGCTGCTTGCTTATTTAATAATGTCACTTTTTTATGCCTATATGTATAGAAGTCTTGCAGAAAACTAATACTGTTTCATAGATTAAATAGATCACAGTATTGTACTACAATTTTGAGGTGCATTTTCTGAGGAGGGCTTCATTGGAGATGAGCAAACTGAGCACACGTTATTTTATATATAAATTATTTAGATGTTTATAAGCGTGCATAACATTAAAATATGCTACCTGGATCTAAGGTTCTATAAAAAGTAACTGCATGTGATCCTATAATGTAAAGAGTGTTTTGTAAATGTACATCCATAAAAGGATAGAGTTGAGAGTATACATGCAACTTCAACATTGGTATTTCCTGACTATAGTGTTCATTTTATGCATCTGAATTTTCCCAGAAAACTAAATTTAAACACTGTCTTTAACATTTTAAACTAACATTAAAGGTTTAGCATAAACACTGGTGCCTCACTTGATATTAGTTCAGATATGGAGAATCTTTTAGGCACAGTGACAAAGAATGCAACCAAAAATGCTTTTTCTTGGTAACATGCTCACCTTCCTCTCCTCTCTAAATCTTCAACTGGATTAAACATTTCTAATTTTTCATTTTGAATATTCTTTTAAAAAAACCCAACAAAACCCCCTTCCAAAGTAGAACTGTTAAAGCTAAAACCTGCCTGATGATGAAGACATTGGGGTGGATGGGGAAGGGGGCTTTTGTTTCAGTTCACCACCTTAGTCTGTTTAGTTTGCAAGCTCCTGGCAGGCGTTCAATTAAAGCAGCAATATCTGATCCTGCAGGACAGGAGTCAGGATTGTACGATCAGAGATCAGATTCCAATCTCACCTTATTGCACAGACTCCCCCTGCAGCAAGTAGCAAGCTCAGTACCTAGTGCATCAAGCTTGGAGTGCCAGTCTGTTGATTAGCAGTCCCAGCCTCAGGAGTAGATCCGAGTCGAGAGCTGTGGTGCGCTTTTGAGACTGGGTACCCCAGTCAGTGTACTGCTACTCCTAGCCTTGGGAGTGCATTGGAGTGAAGTGCTCCAGTGCACATCTCAACCCCCTGCCTCAAGGTTATGTAGGTTGATTTTGAATAAGCCCTCACAGTCCCAATTGCCTATGAGTTTCATAGTCTTATCCATTTACAGTGGACAGGTAGTTGCAGCAGCAGAATCACAACTAGCATCCATATAGATGTGTGCAACAGAAGGCTTTTGAGGCATGAGGGGAGTTTTATTTTTTTTGGGTAGAGGACATATTGAATGAACAGGGAGAGTAGCCAAGTTCTGCAATATCAGGAAGTCGTGCTGCTGCTATTTCTGCTGGATAAATTGAGCAACTATGTGGAACAAGGTTCAGCAAGCTACAGCCTTTGGGCTGGATCTGGTCTGCAGAGCCATTGAATCTGGAGCTTTGAAGCATTTGGCAGGAGAATTTTAGGGATGAACAGCAGTGGCAGCCAGCAATGTCCTAATGCCCATCCTCCCACCCAACTTTGACCTTGTGTGGATTGTTCTGGCCTAGAGCCTGAAAAGGTTGCTCGCCCCTGATGTGGAGAATGAAAAGCCAGCAGATTTTACAAACCTGTATTCAGAAAAGTATTACTTGAACATGGGGTTGGTCTGGGACTTTAAGCAAATTGAAATTTCCTTAAAACCCTCTACTATTTTTCTCTTACCTTCATTATTTTGATTCTTGTTGAGAAACAAATTTAACACACTGATCCATTAATCCATTATCTACACTTAAATTTTTAGACTTGATATTACGGTAACCTGGATCTAAAAAGCATAATACTTGAAATTTCTGAACTACCTATGATTTACATTTATGGGCCACAGAAGGAGTAGGATCAAACTCTTACAGAATTAATAATGAGTCCTGTATCATTATCCTCTGTTTTATGTTTTAATTGATCACTAGAGTGTGTTCTGCCTTTAGAACTGCTAGTTGTGGTAACATAGCCTTGCTCTAGAAATAACTTTTATCTAGACAGTCATAGTTTCATAGATTTCATAGACATTAGGGCTGGAAGGCACCTCGGAAGATCATCGAGTCCAGCCCCCTGCCCAAAGGGCAGGAAGTCAGCTGGGGTCATAGGATCCCAGCAAGATAAGCATCCAGTTTGCTCTTGAAGGTGTTCAATGTAGGCGCTTGAACCACCTCCGGTGGCAGGCTGTTCCAGACCTTGGGGGCTCAGACAGTAAAGAAATTCTTCCTTATGTCCAGCCTGAAACGGTCTTGTAGTAGTTTATGACCGTTTGAACTAGTCGTCATCCCTTGGGGTGCTCTGGTGAACAAACGTTCCCCTAGATACTGGTGGTCACCCCTGATAAACTTATAGGTGGCCATCAGATCACCCCTGAGCCTGCGCTTTTCCAGGCTAAAGAGCCCCAGGGCTCTCAGCCTGTCATCGTAGGGTCTGATTCCCTGACCTCTGATCATGCGCGTGGCTCTTCTCTGGACTCTCTCAAGCTTCTCCACATCCTTTTTGAATTGTGGAGCTCAAAACTGGACGCAGTACTCTAGCTGTGGCCTCACCAAGGCCGAGTACAAGGGGAGAATGATGTCCCGGGATTTGCTTGAGAAGCATCTATGGATGCAAGCCAGCATTTTGGTCGCTTTACTAGCCGCAGCATTACATTGCAGGCTCATGTTCATCTTGTGGTCAATGATGACCCCCAAGTCTCTTTCTTCTATAGTGCTAGCCAACATAGCACTGCTGAGCCTATAAGGATGCTGCGGGTTTTTCTTCCCAAGGTGGAGAACCTTACATTTATCGGCATTGAACACCATCAGATTCTCGTCCGCCCACTTGCTGAGCATGTCCAGGTCAGCCTGGATCACCCACCTGTCTTCTGGTGTGGACGCTTTGCCCCAAAGTTTGGTGTCATCGGCGAACTTGGCCAGTCCGCTTCTGACTCCAGTGTCCACATCATTAATGAAGATGTTGAACAGTATGGGTCCAAGGACAGAGCCTTGGGGGACCCCACTGGTCACAGGACACCACGATGAGTGACTTCCAT
>NW_005842160.1:1506645-1517189 GCF_000455745.1 Alligator sinensis | reverse complement strand
CCCCCAGCGGGCTTAGTTTAAAGCCCGGTGGAGCAGGTCAGCCAGTCTGGCTGAGAAGAGCCTCCTCCCTAGGGGAGAGAGGTGGAGGCCATCTCTTCCCAGCAGCTCGCTGCCTCTCTCGCCAAAGAGCGGGCTGTGGTCATGGAAGCCAAAGCCTTCCCGATGACACCAGCGCTGCAGTCTTTGGTTGACTACGTGGATCCTCCTCTCCCTCCTCAGCCCACAGCCTTAGACTGGGAAGATCGACGAGAACACCACCTGTGCCCCCAGACCCTTTAGCCCCACTCCCAAATCCCTGTAGTTGCTAAGTCTAAAATAATTTTGTTCATGTTTACAGTAATGTTCTGAGTTTTTTGAGCAGGAGGTTGGTGCAAGAGTGCTGTCATCAAGGAGGCTTGAGGTTTTCTGGTTTTATATGGCCAAACATGCACACAAGTGAACATCTTTAAAGCAAATGGACATGGAAAAATTACAGAATTCAAGCACGAATTTTGTATTGATAATATATATTTTGAAAACTGGTCTAATAAATGCCAGCAGGGACTGGAAAATAGTTTTGTTTCCAAATGAAGGAAAATACTTTAACAGCTTCAGAGTCCAGGTTTTCTATGTATGTGTTACTGCTTTAGTCATTCATCTACATATGTATGGCTGCTTCCACATGTAACCCCTCATCGTAACCCCCCCCCCCCGCCCAAAAAGCACTTTACCTTAAAGTCTGTGTGCCTCTGCACTAAGCCCAGCGTGTGCCCAGAAGAGGCATTGCATTAGTTGGACCTGGCTCTCCCAATGTCTATATAGATCAGGTGCTTTAGCGGGGCTTTTTTACGCTTTTATCTAATAGCTGATTCAAGCCCTGATGGTGCGCCAGATTTATACAGATACTGCGGAGCCAGGTCTAAGTAATGTATTGCTTCTTCTGATATAGCATAATTTTTTGTTGTGTTTTTTTTCCTCCATATCTGTCATCAGCTCGTGCTGCAGTGCAAGTTGACCTAGCTTTACAACCTTTTCAAATGCACCTTCCTGTTTTTATTGCACTTCCCTTTTTTTAAATGAGACCTGAATTCTGCCTTCAGAATCTCTGCTCTGTTTTTCTTCCTAGCTTTTCCTTGAAATCAGGCCATTTTCTTTCACTTAAGTAGGTGCATACAATAGTAACCATAGAAAACTGGCTCACTTAGACTTCATCCAAAAAGTAATCCTCTACTGTATTTTGTTATAAGTTTTTGTTTTTTGGAGTGGTAGGTTTTGAATTACCTAGCTACATAGGGATAACTTAAAAATTGAATCTCAGAATTGAGACGGTATGGTAGAGCTCTTTGGCCGGTCAAAATAAAGTTAAAAACAAAGACCAGTGTGTACATTGTCAACCAGAAATGTTCTTGCAAAATATTGTCCCCTTGTGTGTTTCTCAAACAGCTGAAGATTTTAATCCCAGAGTTCCACAATCGGAGGCAACATATGCGAAGATTGCATTGAATTTGCTTCATATTTCCTTCATATTAATAAAGGAATGAAAGAGACCATCTACATTTATACAGCCTCGTCCACTGCTATCTTGGTCAACTATCTCATATGCTTTCTTTCATAATGTGGTCAAGCTTTGTGTTGAAACTTGCTTATTTTTCTGTCCTGCTATTCTGTTTGAAAGGCTGCTCCATAACCTCACTTCATTAATGGTAGGAAACCTGCTAATTTCTAGTCTAAATTTCTTTATGGCCATTTTATACACATTTATCCTTATGTCAGCATTGTCTGTTAGCTTATTATAAATTGTTTCTCTCTGTATTCTGGATGACATCTCTTCTTGCATAATGGCATTATGATGTCCTACCTCCACTGGAAATACCTACTGGTATACCAGTGGTATAACTTAGGATTGCATTTGCCTTTTTCCTGGCTGCATTACATTGGTGGTCCATAATTATCCTGTGATGGATGAGGAAGATGTGGGTACAAGAGTCAGTTGAGATCTCAGGAAGAGTGAATTTTGACACTTATGCTTTTTTGGGTTTACTAGGCAATTTGTTTATTTTGCATATGTTTCCGTTCCTTTGGAGTATTTGTCAAACTAGGAACTCCCAAGTTCTGTTTTTATGCCAAACATAAAGCATTGTTCTCTTGGAAGTATGTTTTGATGGATTCCTCCTTAGTCATACTTGAAACTTTCTGTTCCCTGTTCAACAGTGAGTTAGTTCTTCTTGTCCTTGAAATATTTGTCCTAGGGAGGAATCCTGAAGAATGTGGTGTGAGGGAAACAGATGCATGCAGCCATTGTGTGGGATGTAATATGGCTTCTTGCAGAGTCTATCCATCATTTATTACAGCCCCCCTCGTACAGCATGTTTAGGTATGGTAGGAGGCCAGGGCTCTGTGATCACTCCACACACAATTCAGCGGTCAATGGATCTTGTTGAGTACTTTTTCCTAGGATTCACTCTCATATAGTTTGTGGTTATTTAATTGCAGAATATATTCTAGAAGTTTGGTAAAATACAGTGTCTTTCTATCACAGAATGATATATGATTGATAGATACAATACTCTATGATTATTTTGCAAACACTTTGATAAGTTGGTATTTCACTACAGTAAAAGCTGCATTATCCAGCACCTTACGAACTAACATGCTCTATTAGCTAGCATGCCGGCTTGTAAGGTAAAAGCAAAAGCGGGAGTGTCCACCATGGCACTTCCGGTTTTGCTGAGCCCCCATGGTCTGGGGCATAACAGCCTGCGTGGAGGCCCTCTCCCTGTCCCCAGTCACACTGATGCAGCGGGAGGGACGGCAGCATACCGGACACAGCGGGAGAAGGGACAGCGGCACACCGGACACAGCGGGAGAGGGGCCGGCCTGAACAGGCAAAGACACCTGTTTGGGCCTCTCAGGTAACCAGCATATTTGGTTATCCAGCACCCCCCATTCCCATGGATGCTGGATAAAAAAGCTTTTGCTGTATTTATTTGTATACATCTCAGTACTGTAAATTGCCAGATGTATATGTAATGTAGAGGGAGATTATATTATCTAGGATAGATATCTTCCATCTTCCCATTAGAATTGTTTTGGTAGTTTTAGGGCTATGATTTCAAACATGGAATTCGACCAATGTGCAGGCAGACCTTTTGGTTCATTGTGTGCGCTACTGGTGGGCCAGGGAATTTGGGAGCATGACTATCAGTGGGCATAACCTGCTGCAGAATCTGTTGCCCTGGTGTCCAAGGTTCATCAGTGGCAAGGGCTATGCCAACACCACCCTCACTCAGTCTGAGGCTATTTGGCTTGCTGCAGCTTGCACTACCTCCACCACAGCAAGCAGCTGCCTGCCGCACTGGTGCCACCCCAGGCCGGATCTCACAAAGTGAGTTTGATACCCCTTACTTAAAGTATTTGTGCAATCTAGATTTACATACGCAAAATGGTGGCTTCTTTTGACATCAGTTAAGAGTCAGTCTTAAAAATGGGCATATTTTAGTAATAAAATTCTAGATAACAGAATCAGTACTTCCCCTACCCTTTCTCCACATGTATTGTAAATTCACCTATAGCTTGAATCCAAGAAGTTGTATTAACCTCCTCTTAACATGTTTACTGAATAGCTTTCTGATAGCCAGAAGGATTTTTTTTTGCCTTGCTTCTGTTCTTTTAATTCTCATTTTCTGCCTTTCACATATAATTTAGCAGAATCCAGATCACTTATGCAGGGAAAGTTTGTTTTTTTTTTTGTTTTTTTTGTTTGTTTGTTTTTTAATATATCTGTTTATTGAAAGTTCACTGTTCTTGGCCTATAAGGACCCTGCCACTTGTTCAGTTTACGATGTGATGGAAACCAGCCACAAAGTTTTTACATATTTTGTGTAATAATTTTGTGACTGGTTTTGCATTTAGTGATGTCATTACTTGCCTGAACATGTGACTGGGTCACTATTTAAGATACGATTAGCAGGTTAATTGTGTCTTAAGTGTAAGGTCTGACAGGGGCTTAATTCACATGTGCTTAGAAAAATAATATCCTATTACTGTGCAGTTCATTTAATGCTGCGGTTATTATTTATGTGGATGTTTAATAAGAACACAAGACAGTTTTCAGCCTGGAGGCCACATCCTCACTTTTTCTATGAGCAGACTTAAAGCCTATATTCACACTGAGCAGCACAGCTGGAAATCTTTTAATGTTAACAAGACAATATTGAGATTTATTTGCCCAACCAAGAACTTAGAAGTTAGGAAATGCCAATTTTTATTACCCATGTTATAACTTGATTGCAATTGTAGTGATCAAGCATTCCCTTTTTTGACAATATATTGCACTTAAATATAACCTGACCTGAGATTCCCCCTTCAGCCTATTTCATTCCTACTTCTGTTATAATATATTCAATAGAGTAAGTCTGAGGATTTCTAACAGCATTATTGTGTACTAGAGGAATGTTTTTGTGAGTAAATTTCATTCCCTTCCCTCTGCTCCCACTCTTCACCAGGTGTACAACCAAGACCAGAACATGTGCAGAAGAAGACAGTATTTCTGATTCTCCTCAGCTGGAAAGTCAAAAGTAAGTTTGATCTCTCGCACTAGTTAAAATAGCACAAAATATGCCCTATAATGTTGTTTCAAAATGTTGATAATTATACCTTAAAGCGTAACTTATTATCTTTGCAGTCCTTGGTTAGCAGCATCCTTGAATAACTCTACTGCAATGGCACCTATCACTTTTGCATCAATTGTAGAGGAGGAGCTTCAGCAAGAGGCTGCACTTACCAGAAGCAGAGAAAAACCTTTTGCTTTGATTCAGGTAGAAGCTGTGTTGGGAGTTAACGTAACACAAAGGTTTTCCATCAGAGGCATATCAGCTAGGGGTGTGTGATATGGGCCTTATTCGATTTGGATTCAGATTTGTCAGATTCGGGGGACAGTGATACAGTGATTCGATTAATTGATTCAGATCACTGTCCTGATTCAATTTGGCCAAATCCGAATTTGAAGATTTGATGCTGATTTAGAGAATCAGTGATTCAGTCATAGACGCAGCTTTAAATGTTTTTTATGCATACCTCAAGGTACCGGGTGTGGCCCGTGAATGCTGAGATGGTGGGGCAGATGGAGCGTCCCACAGGAGTGCGGTGGGACCCCCTGCATGCTCAGTGGTGGACCTGAAAGTGGACTGGAATCATTTCTGGTCCACTTCCGGGTCTGCTGCCAAGCGTGCGGGGGACTCCCCCCTGCTCAGCAATCAGCTGCAGGGGGACCCTGGGTGCCCCCCCGACCCAGGAGGCACCAGTTGCCGAGCAGGGGGATAGAGGGGAGTGGGGTCCCCACATGCTCTGTGGCAGACCCAGAAGCGCTTCTGGTTCACTTCCGGGTCTGCCGTTGTGTGTGCTGGGGACCCCCCCTGCACTCCCATGGGATGCTCCATCTGCCCCAGCATTGCAGCATTCACAAGCTACCAGGTACCTTGAGGTATGTAGAAAAAACATATAAAGTTGTGTCTATGTCTGAATCTCTCCAAATCAATTCTGAGGGTTCTGATTCGATTTGGAGAAATTAAAGGGTCTCCTGATTCAATTTGTATTTGGAGATTCGCCAAATTGGGCCAAATCTCCACCAAATCGAATCAGCGACCGAAACTTTGCACAGCCCTAATATCAACCAGTTTTGTGCCTTGGGATGCTGCTGTTTTTGTCCCCTCTAAATGGTGTCTGGGGCTGGTGCTTTGGTTTTCCACCTGTAATTATATTATTATTTTTCACCAGCTTTTCCACAAATTGCTTTTTAAGAATCAACTTTTCAGATGCTGTGTTTATCAGCTGTTAAAGCATCATTTTGCTGTGCATTTTCATAGTGTAGGACTGGCCTCCATGACATTAGCCATCCTTAGCTTCAGGGGTCGCATTCCATGTCAGTCCTTTTTTGCATCCCATCATGGTTCTAGAGTGTTTTGCCCTCTTCTACAGTGCTGGAGAAGGGCATCTAGTCATCCAGGAGTTATAGCATCTCTTAGGACCATACAAATCCCATAACTGCCTCCCAAAGCAGGGAGACCTTAAAACATTTTTGTCTGGTAGGCTGTTTTAAAAATGCACCTGTATTTTAATAAAGCTGAGAATTTTCATATAGTTTATGCATGGCAGTAGTTAATTTGGGAGTGTTAAACCTTATTGGTAACTAATTTAATTTTGAGAATGCACTACTATTTTGTAGACCTGATTACAAAATGCATGGTTTCTCCATTTTATTTTTCAGATTGAGGAATGTGCTATTCAGGATTTGTTAATCCACTACGAAGCATTTGACAACCCTGATGAATATGTTGTTGTTGAAAGGGCTTCCCAGGGACCTATTGCAACACCTAGATGGAACAAACATTGATTCTAGTTCTTCACAATCTGCGTGAAGACATGTATTTTGGAGGTTTTAACTTCAGAAAGAACTGGAGTGAGGGAATAGTCCTGTAAATTTAGCATCTATGTTTAAACAGTGCACATAATCTACATCTTGTGAATGGATCTTAGTCACGAGAGAGTATGCAGACTAAATAATTTGTCCTTTAAAGTGTCCATTTATTCACCACATATTGATGTAAGTTTTGAGGTTTTTCTTTGCTAATAAGCCCTGTATTAGTGACATTATATAGAAAATGATAGATTGAAATTGCATTCATTAGCTTATATTGTTTTACATGGGACAGTAAGGCTTTTTGTTACATTCACAGGCGGTTAAAAAGCAACATGCTTATTTTCTGATTTTTTGTAGAATGAACCTGCAGAATTATGCATAGTTTTAATTTTGAGTTTCATCAGGATTGACTGACAAATTAAAAACATCCCAAATATTTCTCTGCTTAAAATTTGTGTAATAATACCTTTTGGTAATTAAGTTTCTCCCTAATCTCCAGTATATATGTATGAGTACTAATTCTGTTGGCTATTGTGGCTAGTATTCTTGACTGTCACTCTTTGGGATGAGTCTCTGTGCAGGACCTAAATGCCCTGTCACTATCTGGTTTTAATTCCATTGTGCATGCTTTTTCACTGTTGTGAGATTGGCTTATTGAGTAGTCTTAGTTCTGTTGGATAAGTTATGGTGGCGCTGTTTGGCTCATCTGTAGTCTTATTCTAGTACACTTGTATAACCAGTGGTTTAAGGTACATATTTTGAAGTATTGAGGAAATATGAAACCTGTATGTTACATGTTAAAGCTACAAGGTTGAATGCATAACTGGATTTTGAGAATAACTAACCTGAAAGATTGTCGGTTGTTTTCAGTATTGTGTGTTCAAAAAGAACTCTGTGCCTGGTCTCTCTAAACATATTTCTGAAAATTAATCGCCTTATGTACAATATCCTTTCTAGTTGGTCAGTTTGGATAGTTAACTTTGGATTTGCCTGTTTCAGTAATCTCCACAATTGAATTTGGGATAAACTGGAGAAGATAAAGCTACAGAAGATTTACACAGATGAATGTACAAAGTTATCCCTGTGCAATGATTTAGTCTTGAAAAACAATGTAGCTTAATCTAGTGGCTTCAGGTTGAGCTACACGAAACAAAACCAAACCCCCAAACATGTAAACGAATGCAATAAACAGTAAAAATTTGATTAATTAATTTGTATAGTTAATTTGTGTGCATAAAATTGACATTTTTAAATTGTAGTTATGGTATATGTAGAAGTATTTACTGTTTCATTTGAAGCCTGAAAGGGTATGCTTACTTGAAAATAAGGGGGTATTATATGGGCAGACCTTAATGTTTTGAATTTTAATGCTGATTTGTAAGTCAGTACATTCAATGTGAACCAAGGTTTTGCTGTACCTGGATGCTTCACTTTGGTCTTGCTTTTCAAGATTTTGTGAAGCATTTCTATTCTCCCCTATCCCCCAAAAAGACCATGCACAGGAAGAAAAATGGGTTTAATAGCAATGTTAATATGCTTTTTAAAAAGGGCGTATCACATTTCATTCTCAAATATCAAATATTTTTAAAAGGTCATTAATTTGTTGCATTTTGAAAGAAATGTTTCAAACTTCTTATAACAAACTATTGAATTATTTTCATCTCCACATGCTTCAAAGTTTAACTGTACAGCTAAAGGAGGGATTCATATCAAACCTCTGGGGAACTTTTGATTAGTTTTACACTTAGAGTTCTTGTATAATGTGTCATTGGTTATAGTTAATTTCTCATTCTTGTGTGTTGTGTATATTATAAATATGCACTTTCAGTGAAATTGAAAACAGATGTTTAGACAATTGTGTTTAATGCAGTTGAACACCAAAAGAGCTTTGAACGACTCTCCATTTAAGGGGGCTGCCAGACGTTCAGTTAATGATGCAATGGGATCTAATCCCTGATCCCAGCAATCGCCCTTCCTGCCATGTCACACATATATGACAGGGTGCACAGTTGTTGAGATCAGGGATCAGAAATACTGTGTGCAGGCTGCCAACTTTGGCAGTCCCCTAACCTGGCATTTAAGGTGCTGTGCCCTGCAAACAATGATTTTCAATATCAGTGTGGGCATAGTACACATTCAAATTATGGCACTGTACAGACAAGCTACAAAGGCATTCCACACATTTTGTGGAATATCTTTGTGACTGGTTTGCCACTTTATGGTGCCATAAATCTGCTGCATGTGTAGCACTGTTACTGTTTATGATGGAATTAACATTTTAATTATGCTTTAAATGTAACATGCGCTAAGGGCCTGCCTAAGATAGATCTCTCTCTGACAGTTGGCAGCTAGTTTAAATGTATTTCAAAATCTTTCAAAGTCATAAACCTCAGGGCCTCAAAGTATAGGGATACTAGACATTAAGATCATATAACTGTTATATGAAATATCTTAAATACAGTTATTTGTACTATATTTGCACTCTCTATGAAATTACCATATGTATTTGAATCTAAGACCAAGGCTTTTCCCCAATTTTAACACAGGTTGGGAAGCCTCTTATCTTGGATCTGAGTACAAGTAGGGGGCAGCAGAGTTGCATCTCTGAGACTGATGCTTCATGGTTGCAGCCACAGCTGCTGCTTTTCCTTGCCACTGCCTCTGGGTCTGACCCCTCTTTCACTCCTACCACTGCTGCTACTTACTCCCTAGCTCCAGCCCTGCACTACCCTGGAGCTCAGAGCACATGATTGTTCCAGCCCCAGCCCAGCCACACAACAGCAGTGGCTGCATCTCTGACTCTGGCTTTGGCTCTGGGGCGTGGCTGCAGCTAACATTGCTGCAAGAACTGCTGTGTGGCCAGGCTGGGAGTAGAGCAACCAAGTGCTCTCTGCCCTGAGATGAAGTGGGTGTGGAGCCAGAGGGTAAGTGATGGGGAAGGGGGAGCAGGTGCCAGGGCCATGGGGGGGGAGGGGGGGGGGGGGGGGGGTTAGGGAATGGGGAGGGAGAGTGGTGGCAGGGACAGATGAGAAGGAGCAGGAGACAAGCCACTTGATTTCCCCACCATCTGCACCCCCTCCCGCACCATGGCTTGGCCTGCTGCAGGGTTGTGTTGGGGGAAGGGGGCAGGTTGGGAGGAACAAATATACAATGACCCTCCATCAGTTAAATTCTAGATATGGAAAATTATAAGAAATTTATACATTTTCTGTTTCTAGAGTCTTAATTATTGGGGGAGAGGCGTATTCAAGGTCATCCTGGATTTGGGTAAATAAGAAGTGCATTTCCCAAGAAATAAGAGGAAGCATTTCCCAAGAAACATTTCACATCTCAGCAGGTTACACTGACACCTCTTTGTTAGAAAAAATTCCTCCAGAGAAAAATCCAATTGGATTGCACCCTTCGTTTGGATTCGGACCACAGGGGTCCTTGTGGGCCAGATCCAGACCTGCTTCAGGTGGCAGGGGGGTGGTAGCAGGGAGCCGTTAACACAGTTGTCACTTGATGTGTGTCCCCAATGGGGCTCCATACCCCAAATTTCAGTGGTGGGTTTTGCCCCCTAATTCATGGCCCTGTGTGCCAGATGATGACTCTGTGGGCCACATCTGGCATGAAGGCTCTGCTTGACACCAAGAAATACCAGTACATGTTTATGTAAGTAACTGTGGGTGCATCTACATGAGATGCTACTGCACAGTGATTATTGTGCATTTATTTATTACTCGATTATACAAGTACTATATAAATATGTAGTAATTGGCTAATGCCTTTTTAGTGATGCTACTGCTCAGTAGCCTAATAATATTGCTCAGTAGCATATTAGTACTGTCCGTGCTGTGATGCACTACTGCACAGTATTATTTAACTATTGTGCAATTAGCATCTTGTGTCAATGTGTCCTGTGGGTAAAAACAAATGGTTTATCCTGTGGGTTAAAAATCTAAAAGAATGTTGAATCCCAAGTCATGTTAAATATCTTGATTGATTATCTATTCAATCTTCTAATTCATTCTGGAAGAATGACACAGAACCTTCCTGGGTGTTATAATTTACTGCTAGTTTTGGCATCAATTAAGCTAAAATCTGCTAAAATAACTGTTATTTTAACTTGTAGAATGCAATTTGGGAATGTGGGTAATATATATGT
>NW_005842160.1:1478743-1506620 GCF_000455745.1 Alligator sinensis | reverse complement strand
GAAACGTTGATATTTATGTTGCCAAATCAAGCTGAATGCATCCCTCTGTAAATTTAACTTGTGCACTGCCTGAAGCAAGGGGCACCTATACATGTGCTCTAGGGTGGTGGCAGGGGGTGTTTTAATTGGAGTGGCTCATGGGAGCCAATATAATTAAAACACCTTCAGTGTCCTGTATGTTCAGCGTCCTGCATTTCAAAATGGCGGGAGGGGCACTTTATTTAAACTTGTTCGACAAGCTTCAATTAAAGTGCCTCCACCACCATTTTGAAATGCAGGGGCGCTGGATGCACAAGACTGCAGCATTTTGATTGCAGTGCTCCAGCAGACTAGATTAATTGAGTCTGCTCCGATGAGTTCTAATCAGAACGTGTAGGAGCGTGTATAAAAGTGCCCATGGATTCCCATTTATTGGTGCTGGTGGAAATTCTATGCTCAAAGAGGTTAAATTAAGGTTGCATGAGCAACTGTACATCTGGCATTTTTTAATTTTACAGTGCTTGACTTGAAGAGAAGTTATGACTTGAAGATCAAAAATCAAGTCTACTCTGGACATAAAATCCAGAGTTCTTGACTCCCAATTCTGCTTATGCCACCCAACCATTCTCCCTTCTGCAAATTGTTCTTTAAAAATATTAGGAATAATTGACCTTAAAATATAACCCCTCCCCCAAAACCCAAAGTCCTGAAATAATAGATCCTGTGTATGTAGTAAAAAATGTGGAATTTTGGCATTATTTCACTTTTAGCAGTTGTATATCCTCAGATTCCTGTGTAGCTAATTTTAATAACTAGTTCTCAAAGCCCTAGACTATAAAAGTCCTCTGCAATTACTGCCCATACTGTATCCTACCATTTAATTCCAATTCTTAGGTAACAGCAGCAGAAAGGGACCATTCCAAATGAAGTTCCAGCAGTTCTAGTTATTTGAAGTGATATAATAGCTGCAAAAATGTCTGAATTATGATCTGTTAAAAGGCTCTTCACTTTTTACAAAACAATTAGGCCTTATATGGGTTTGTGGTGTTTCCTGTCAAGATAAGAAAAAATCTAGAATTAAAAAATTCTAACTGCAATTTACTGAAATGCAAAAACAAAAGTTCTAAAATTTCATCTTTAATATAGTTGGAAACTTAGAAGCATGTTGTTTTGTTAAATGTATTTTGATTGATATACATTGCAAGTTCAAGAGTTGAATCCCCAGTTATTAATGGACATGAATGAGTATCTACAAAAGGCAATGCCTCACTGTTTACAGTGAAATCAACATATGGCATGTTGGTGTGTAATTTCAGCACTGTCCTTGCATTATGGTTTGTTGGCTTAAGAATTGGAAAGTTAACAAAAAGCTTTTCATGCAGCATGCAAAATATCAAATTGCCGGGTGAGTGAATATTTAAACAGGATTAGCCAAATTGATTTTTCTCCCTCATCACTCTATTTTACCCTTTATCATTTATTATGTTTCAGACATCAAAGTCACTTAAGAAAGGGGGTGGGACAAGTGGATGCGCTCATTTTAGCGGTAATACTTCTACTTCAAATGGAGGTAGTACTTAACCAATCTATTTTTATACTGCAATGTCTTCAGGCTTTTGAAGCATCTCGCACAAAGCTATATTGCACTGTAGGACTCTAGGGCATTTGAGGAATATGGGCAGTCTGTTACTTTTCAACATAAAATAGATTAGTTTAAGAATGGAAAACCAAAAGAGTCATTTCAATTGGAGATACCATAATTGCTATAATCTTTCTTTAAAAAAAAAAAAAAATCCAACAATAAGAGCCCTTGCCCATAAGCAGGTTTAGTGTTTGTAATAAGGGTGGAGACTATATATATAATCTTAATCTTCTACAATAAGATTACTTTCACAGTTCTGAAATGCGAGTGCTGACAACAGTACTTACTTAACTTGTTATAGGATCCTTTTTGTTTCAGCATTAATATATTTCTAATCCTAAGTACAGTTTTACTGTTTTAGCTATATGAGTATAAAGCTGTCCTTAGTGTAAATATTCATACTCTTATAGTTTATTCCTTTATTCCATTTTTTACAGCTATTTACTGATGCAAGTCCTAGTGCTAAAGAACTGGGCCTTAACTGTAGTTACAAAAATCATGTGTAGACAAGACCTTAAAGTAAACTTAAATTGAAGGGTAAAATCTTGACTTCTAGCTGAGCTAGGACGTTAATGACAAAACTACTACAGGGCAGAATTTCTCCTCCTCCCCTCCCCCCCCCCCAAAAACAAAACGTAGCATATCTCAATGTAAAAATGTCTTAGTTTAAGAAAATCTCAGGCCCCTCCTTCCCCCTCCTCTCTTCGGGATGGGATTTGCAATGACTATGAACGTTGTTATTTGCACTTTCTAGTATACTGAATGCACTAGTGTGAACATTTGGAAGTTCCTTTGTATATTAAAGTGGGACACTTGCTGTGGTTATTGCTTTTTACTTTCCTACTGATTTTTTTTTTTAAGGGAAAAAGTTGGTATAAGAGAATAAAAGAGAAGAAACTTACTTCCCAAGAAACATTCATCACAGCCAGTGTGTAAACACAGCACCGTTTTTTCAATTAAAATCTTAGTTGATAGGTGTATTAAGATTGCCCTATATGGTAATTAGTCTTGCATATTTTGCAGCCCAGTAATGCTAGCAAGGGAATGGATTAAAATATGCTTGATGATATAAATTATTCCATTTTTCTTGTTTGACCTGAATGAGTAAGTTCTAGAGGGGTACTGCTGCACATTCAATTAAGGTGATGGTATTTTAGCCTCTTACAACTGAAGAACCATTTTGCTGAACAACCTACAGTAAACCACAAGATAATCATGGTGCAACATCTTCATGCTGGAATGAGGTATTTGTTTTGATGTTGCAACAACTACCAAGAGATCTATTTCTGTGATGTCAGCAACTACAGTGGTTTCCACTTACAAAGTAACTTACCAACTCAAGCCCATGGAGAGGTCTATCCTGATAAGCAGGCAGAAAAAACAATTTAATCAGATCAGCCAAAATGAGTGTGGCTCAAAGCTGTTGTTGGTGGTATCTATCTTTTGTCTAATAGCTTAGCGGTTTTAAAGCAGTTGCTCCTCATCCTGAGAGGATTAAAACCCAAGTTGTCCACTTTTTCCAAATGAATACTGTAACCACAGGGCTATGGAATAGGCAGTGAAGGCCTCATTCCTTATGTTCTGTTGAAGTTGGGCTACAGGGCAGGCAAGAATACAAGAGCTGGATGGCCAGAAAGAGATCAAACAAGAATGGAGCCTGCCTCTCTAGTTCAGTGGTGAGGGCACTCTTCAAGGAAGGGGGCAGTTCTGGGCTTTTGTCCATATTGTCAGACTTACGGGATTTCTATTTTTCAGCCAATGACTTTTTAAATTAAAATGTGAAAACAGTGCTTGAAGCACAGGCCAGAATCCCTAATTCTTCACTCCTGCCTTGGCTCCATCAGAGATGCTTAATAGATGCATTTAATTTAGGCACCTAAGGTTTCCTGAGTGAGACAGAAGTTCTGCCATGGCACCCCTGTGCTTTAGCAGCTCCCATTGGCTAACCTCCTAGTGTCTTAGGCTTTCTGAAGCACCTTTGAAACAAGTTTTATTCTCCCTAGTCTCTGCATAGCCCACTGGTGTACTAAAACCTACTTCTTTTATTGTTTTTATTGAGTCCGTGGGGATCCCAGATGGCAAAGTATGCAGTTTTGAACATCTGCTCCAAATAAAGTAATGCTAAAGTTTAGAAAGGCAACACCTTAGTCATATTGAGTCTAGTTGAATCTGGTTGTAATCTTTCTTGTGTTTACAAATTGCAGAAATTAGCATAAAAAACCCATTGTCTATTTCCACATCCCAGTTCTTGAATGACTGGTAAATTCTACCCACCCAAAACTATGGTAAGAAACCAGTTCATGAATGTTCCTGGACAGGGAAGAATGGGTTCACGAACAGAATTTTTTACAAAGTGCTCCTTAAAAATGAAACAATAGAGATCACTGACTTTAAACCACTTGTGTCTTTTTTCTAAATAGTTTTTAAATTGTTTAAAGCAGGAAAGATATGAACAGACCTCACTTCTCAGAGTACTTTGACAATGACTGCGTACTTCCCTAGATTGCTTTCTCTCTTTCCAGTTTTTTAGCTGTAGTATTAGCTATTCACTCCATGCTGCCTGTGCATCCACCACCTTTTCCTGAAATAATATTCTAGCCTATTATCATATTCCTTTGGGATGCGCATATATATATCCCTTCCTCTCCACCCCCGGCCCCCCCAGCCTTTCTTTTGATCCGGTTCATAGATTAAAGCATGGCTTAATCTGACCACCTGCAAATCAATCCAGTAAGCATTGCCCTAAATAAATTACTTCAAGTTTAGAGATGTCAGTTTGAAAAAAATATTTTGGACCTTAGAAGCCTGTTTTGTCTGCCACAGAAAGCGATTAGGAGAGACTACAGTGCTACCAATGCATGAGACCATTTAAACTAACCAATTTTATAGTAAGCAAACTACATAGAAGGACATACCCCTTTTCAAACTTCAAATCTAGAAATTAGTGACCCTAAAAATGTCATCAGGAAACCAAGCAGGCATCTCAGAGGATTCTGTGTAGCAAGTAAAATCACTGGTCAATTCTGTTGGCTGTGCCCAGTCTCACATGACTCAGTAGAAAGCAAAAACTCCAGAATACTTTCAGCTAATTGTGCACTGGGGGAAAAATTCTGTCTGACCACTTTGGACAACTGGCTAAAGCTGTGAAATACAGAAGTTGATAATTATAGTCTTGAAGCAATGTTGTGGTAATACTGTAGTCTCCAAGGCCAATGAAGAAAAGGGCTGAACAGGAAAATTTAGGCCAGATAGAAGCATGACAACCACCCTGAGATCCATGAAGAGATCTGATCTCATGTTAAAGATTGCAAGCAACAGGGGGATACCTTCCTGGTAAGCTATTCCAGTGTTTAATTACCATCATAAATAGGAAACTCTTATTTCAAGATTTAATTAATTTCAAAAGTAGTTTATCATGCATTGATGACTTCCATGCCAGAAGTCTTCATTCTAGACATTATTGGACATTATATTTCTGCATAAAGGGGATAACAGGATGTATATATGATTAAGTTGCATGACATTTGTTGGGAGAGTAACAGCAGTGCCCAAGAAAATTTTAGGAATGTATTGATATTTGCTTTTTGATACAGGTTGTGAAAAAACTATCTAGGAGGGAAGCTCTTCTCAAGTTTCTCCTTAAAAATAGGGAGGGATTGGTTGAAAATCTGAAGGTAGGGAGAAGTAGCTTGAAATGATAGCTCAAGATCTGAAGGAAGGAAGGAGATCAAAAAACCCCCAAAACACTGGATTTCAGAAAAGAAGATTTTGACAAACTCAGGAACTGGTGTATTAGTCTGGTGCAAAAGAAGGATAAGAAGCGAAGCAAGACACCTGATGAGTCGAACAGTAAATTCTTCTGTGACTCAAACATTATAAAGGAAAAAAAATATGTTAAGAAGACAAGGGTATAGCACAAGAGTAGGTGGCCAAAAAAGAGAATTATGTTAGAATAGTAAAACCCAGTAGAGTATAGGTTCTTTTACTGAAGATAAAAAGCAGTGGAATGGATGATGAAGAAAAGGCTGAAGTATTTAATGGCTTCTTTATTTTACACGCACAGTGTGACTTATCAGATGACAAGCAAAGTTGGCATCAAGGACATTGGAGGAGGTAAGCAGACTGAAATAGGAAAGGAGCAGTTTACAGATTACTTGGATAAATTGGATATTGTTAAGTACACAGATCAAGTACACAAATTTCATTCTAGGATACTTGCTGAATTGGCTGAGGTAATTGTAGACTATTGAGAATTATAGAGTTTAGATGAGGTCCCAGGTGTCTAGAGAAAGGCAAATGCACTGTCTATCTTTAGCAAAGGGAAGGAAGAGGACGAGGGAATTATAAACCAGTCAGTCTTATTTCAGTACCCAGAAGATTCTGGAGCATAACATTAAAGGCTTGCTTGTAATCACCTAAAGGCTAAGAAGGTGATCGGGAACAGCCAATATGCCTTTGTCAAGAGCAAGTCCAACTTAACCAACTTGATTTCATTCTATGACAAGGTGTCAAGCTTTGTGCATGAGGGGAAAGCAGTGGATGTAATCTACTTTGACTTTGGCAAGGCTTTCAGCCATGATTCTCATGATGTTCCCATTGGTAAGCTCAGGAAAGAGTCTCCTGCCAGTAGGATGGAACAATCCAGTGCACAAATATAAGTGGGGGAATGACTGGCTAGGCTGCAGTACTACAGAAAAGAACCTGGGAGTTGTATTGGACTGTAAGGTGAATGAGTTAACATGATGCCATTGTTGCCGCACATACATACACAAACTAGTAGCATACTGAAAAGTATTAGCACATGCATCCCATGCAAGTCACAGGAAGTGATACTTCAGCACTGGTCAAGCCTTACCTAGAATATTATCTCCAGTTTTGGGCACTGGGCTTCAGAAAAGGAAGGTGTAGACATATTAGAAAGAGTCTGGTGGAGAGCAACAAAAAAAGATTACAAATCTATAAAATATGGCCTGCAAGGAAAGGTTGGAAGAACAGGAATTATTTAGCCTGGAGAAGAGAAGACTGAAGGAGGATATGATAAGTCTTCATATATATAAAAGCTTGTTATAAAGAGAATGGTGATTCTAAGAGTCCGCAGCCTGGGTTGGAGCTTGCAACTGTGCCATGGCTGCAGGCCAGAAGTCTGCCCCCTGTATTCACCCTAACTATAAATTCTTGCCCCCAGGGGAGTTGTTGGCGATCCCTCACAGTCCAGGATTATCACTCCCATGGGTCAAGTAAAGGGTTGTAAATGAGTCCATTGATAGCTAAAAAGGCTGATCCTAGACCCGCAGATTCTCTGGCAAACATCATAGGTGGTGGTTAAAGGGAGGGTTGGACCATGGATTTCCTTTCCTTCTGTTCCTGTCTTGTTTCCTTTCTTTTGCTTCATGGCATTTTTCTGCCTCCAGGGTGAGACACTTTTAATCAAAGTAAGATATGCTTTCTCTCCCAAAGCGTCACCACGTAGCCTTGTCCCAAGCTAGTCTTTTCCAATGTGTGGTGTCAATGCCACCCTTGTTAATATTTGCCTCGAGAGTGTCCGTGAACCACTTCCTCTAGTCCTTGGCTGAGTTGGGAGTATAGCAACTGTTATGGTATACATACGTCAGACATGCGTGTGCAATGCCCTATCCACTGCAACTGATGTTTAATAACTGACACTTCCATACTGGTGGTGTTAGCATCAGTGAGGATACACATTTGTGTGACAATCCTCCCACTTTATGCCAAGGATCTTCCAAAGGTAGCAGTGGGCTTGTATGGGTCATTCCTATAGGTCACCCAAGTTTAACAGCCATAGAGAGAAGTTGGGATTACCACACCCTTGTATAGAATCATAGAAAATTAGGGTTGGAAGGGACCTCAGGAGATAATCTAGTTCAACCCCCTGCTCAAAGTGGGGCTGTCCCCAACTAGACTATTCTATTCAGAGCTTTGTCAAGCTTGGCCTTAAAAACCTTCAAGGATGAAGATTCCACCACCTCTTTAGGTAACCCGTTCTAGTGCTTCACCACCCTCCCAGTGAGAGTGTTTTTCCTAATATCCAACCTAAACTTCCCTTGCTGCAACAATAGCATTTCACTCCATGTTCTATCATCTGTCACCAGTGAGAACAGTCTAGTTCCATCCTCTTTGGACCCTCCCTTCAGGTAGTTAAAGGCTGCTATCAAATCCCACCTCAGTTTTCTCTTCTGCAGACTAAATAAACCCAGTTCCCTCAGCCTTTTCTCAGAAGTTGTGCCCCATTCCCCAAACCATTTTTATTGCCTTCCACTGGACTCTGTAACTTGTCCACATCCTTTCTATAGCAGGGGACCAAAACCTGGAAACAGTGCTGCAGATATGGCCTCACCAGTGCAGAATAGAGGGGAATATGTCCCTCAATCTGCTGGCAACACTCCTATTAATGCAGCCCAGTATGCTGTTAGCCTTTTTCACAACAGTGACACATTATTGACTCATCCAGTTTATTGTCCACTGTAACCCCCAGGTCCTTTTTTGCAGAGCTGCTGTTTAGCCAATTGGTCCCAAACCTGTAGCAGTACATGGGATTATTCCATCCCAAGTGTAGGACTTTGCACTTGTCCTTGTTGAACCTCATGAGATTACTTTTGGCCCAATTCTCCAATTTGCCTGGGTCACTCTGAATTCTAGCTCTACCTTACAGTGTCATCTCTTATTCCCCCCAACTTGGTGTTATCCAGGAACTTGCTGAGGGTGTACTCCATCCCATCTTCTAGATAGTTAATGAAGATATTGAACAAAATCTGCCGAGGATTGACCCCTGGGGCACTCTGCTTGATACTGGCTGCCAACTAGACCTCGAGCCATTGATCACTACTCATTGAGCCGACGATCCAACCAGTTTTCTATCCAGTTTACAATCCATTCATTCAACCCATACTTCCTCATTTTGCTTGCAAGATGACCGTATCAAAAGCCTTGCTAAAGTCAAGGTATATCACGTTCACTGCTTTCTCCATATCCAGAGAGTCAGACATTTCATCATAGAAGGCAAACAGGTTGTTCAGGCATGACTTGTCCTTGGTGAATGCATGTTGACTGTTCCTGATCATTTTTTTTTCTCCTCCAAGTGCTTAGAAATGGATTCCTTGAGTACCTGCTCTGTGATTTTTCAGGCACTGATGTAAGGCTGATGATTTGGTAGTTCCCTGGATCCTCCTCCTTCCCTTTCTTAAAGATGAGCACTACATTTGCCCTTTTTCAATTGTTTGGGACCTCCCCTGATTGCCATGAGTTTTCAAAGATAACGGCCAGCAGCTCTTCCATTGCATCAGCTAACTCCCACAGCACCCTTGGGTGAATTACATCTGGCCCCAAGGACTTGTACATGTCCCTGCTTTTCTAAATAGTCACTAACGTGCTTTTTCACCACTGAGGCTGCTTACCTTCTCCCCAAACTGTGCTGACAGGTGCAGTAGGCTGTGAGCTGACCTTGCCTGTGAAGACGAAGGTAAAAGAGGCATTGAGTTATAGAATCTGTAGAATCAAAGAAAGTTAGGGTTGGAAGGGACCTCAGGAGGTCATCTAGTTCAACCCCCTGCTCAAAGCAGTACCAGCTCCACCTAGATCATTCCAGCCAAAGCTTTGTCTAGCCAGGTTTTGAAAACCTCCAAGGATGGAACGAACTTCCACCACTTCTCTGGGTAACCTGTTCCAGTGTTTTACTACCCTCCTAGTAAAAAAAAATCTTCCTAATCTTAACCTAAACTTCCCTTGCTGCAACTTGAGATCGTTGCTCTATGTTTTGTCATCTGCCACCACTGAGAACAATCTAGCTCCATCCTTTTTCAAACCCCCGCTTCAGGTAGTTGAAGGTTGCTATTAAATCTCTTCTTTCTCTTTTGTAGACTGAATAAGCTCAGTTCCCTCAGTCTTTCCTCATAAGTCATGTCCCCCAGCCCCCTCACCATTTTTGTTGCCCTCCACTGGACTCTTTCCAATTTGTCCACATCCTTTCTGTAGCGGGCTGCCCAAAACTGAAAATAGTATTCCAGAGTACTTCATCCTTTTCCTCCTCATCTGTCACTAGGTTGCCTCCCTCAGTAAGGGGCCAATACTTTCCCTGATCTTCCTCTTGTTGTTAACATACTTGTAGGAACCCTTCTTGTTATCCTTTATGTCCTTTTCTAGCTGCAACTCCAATTGTGTTTTGGCCTTCCTAATTTCATCCTTGCATGCCTGAGCAATATTCTTAACTCCTCCTTAGTCATTTGTCCAAGCTTTCACTTCTTGTAAGCTTCCTTTTTGTGTTTGAGCTCACTGAAGAGTTCTCTGCTAAGCCATGCTGGTATCCTACCATTTTTGCCATTCTTTCTGCACATTGGGATGGTTTGTTCCTGCACCCTCTGTAAGATTTCTTTAAAAAAACAATGAGTCTCCTGGAATCCTTTCCCCTTTCAGACTGGCCTCCCAGAAGATCCTGTGCATCAGTTCCCTGAGGCAGTCAAAGTCTGATTTTTCTGAAGTCCAGGGTCCATACTCTGCTGGTCTTCTTTTTTCAGGATCCTGAACTCAAACGTCTTGTGGTCACTACTGCCCTACTCGCCATCTACTTCTGCATTCCCTACCAACTCTTTCCTGTTTGTGAGCAGCAGGTTAAGTAGAGCATGCCCCCTAGTTGGTCTCTTCAACACTTGTACCAGGAAGTTATCTCCAACATTCTCCAAAAACTTCCTTGATTGCCTGTGCACTTCAGTATTGCCTTCCCAGCAGATGTTGGGGTGATTGAACTCCCCCATGAGAACCAGGGCTTGTAATCTGGAAATTTCTGCTAGTTGTCTGAAGAAAGCCTCACCGACTTCATCCTCCTGGTCTGGTGGTCTATAGCAGATACCCACCACAATATCCACCTTGTTGCTCTCCCCTCTAACCTTAACTCAGAGACTTTGGATAGGCCTGTCTCCAGTTTCATACTGGAACTCTGAGCAATCATACAGCTCTTTTGCATACAGTGCAACTCCTCCCCCTCTTCTCTCTTGCCTGTCCTTCAGGAACAGTTTGTACTTATCCATGACAGAATTCTAGTCACACAAGCTATCCCACCATGTCTCTGTTATTCCAATTATGTCATAGTTTTTTGACTGTGAGGACTTCCCATTCTTTCTGCTTGTTTCCCAGACTCCGTGCATTCCCTGAGGTAACTAGCCACTTGCCCTACTTTCTCAGGAAGAATGAGAAGGCCTCCTCTTTTGCCAGCTCTTCCTTGTGCTTCCTCCAGGTCTTCTGCTTCTCCACTTACCCCAGGGTTTTGGTTTGTGTCCCATGGCAAACCTAGTTTAAAGCCCTTCTCACTAAGTTAGCAAGCCTGTCTGTGAAGATGCTCTTCCCTCTCTTTGTCAGGTGGAGAATAGGGGCTTTCTTCAAGTCCTGATGTCAGCATCATTGAACACATGATGATTCAATCTTCCAAAGGCAGAGTTTGGCACATTGGATCCTATACTAGATTTCCTCATTGATGTTCGCCTTCTTTGAGAGATGGCTGCTGAGGTATGCAAAATGTTCAACCTTCCCTAACTCCTGTCTCTCAGTGAGGATCTTTGCTGGGGAGGTTGATTAGCTCAGAGCATGCTGGTGAAGCACCATTTTTTTTCTGATGCTAAGGGTCAGTCCCAGGCACTGGTATGCTTGAGAAAAGCATACCAGTTAAGGGCTGTTTGTTAGGTCCTCCTTAGTGGGCAGGTCTACACAAGGGGCTTCACTGCACAGTAGACTAATGTACTGTGCAGTAAGGTGTCACCATTTAACCATAAACTAGCTACTGTACAGTAAATTAGGCTAATGATTAACTGCACATTAGGTACTGCGCAGTCCTGCTCAAATAGCTGATCGGGAGCAATTTGCTCCCAGGCAGCAAGGGGCTGGGAAAGTGTCCCTTCCTCAGCAGCTGTTTCCCAACCCCTTGCCCTGATCAGCTGATCAGGGCAGGGGGCTGGGAAACAGCTGCTGGGGAGGGGACACTTTCCTAGCTCCCTGCCTCATTTGGCAGATTGGGGCATAGGGCTGGGAAACAACTGCCCCTGCAATATCACAGCCTCCCCCAAAACCCAGGGCTGGCACACTGGAAAGCCTAGAGCTCCCCCTGACTGCCATATGAGAGCAGACCAGAGCAGGAGTAGCCCTGACCTGAACTGCTCCCATCACAAGTAAATTTGCTCCCGATGGGCAGGTGTAGCTATGCTCCCAGAGAAAGCTTACTGCACAGTATTGTATAGTGCTCAGTAAACTTTTTGTGCATTAATTGTATGTGCCAATGCACCCAATATGTGCAACAACAGCACCATCATTGGCATACTGAAATTCTACAGTCAAGGCCAAAGTAACCTTGGTTTTGGCATGGAGGTGGGGAGAGATTTGAAAAGGTTCCCATCCACCCTGTACTCAATGCCAAGGCTATGTGGCAGATGGTCACGAATGGGCAGTGCCGTAGCAAGGGGGGACTGAGCCGGATGACCGTCCTGGGCGCCGAAGTGAAGGGGCACTAACAAGCGCTGCCCAGCTGGGGTGGAGTACTGAATGAAGCAATGAGCGACTCATTCGGGGGGGATGCAGGGACATAAGAAGGACAGCTCCCACTTTTGCATGCACTCTCAGGCAAACATGGAGGGAAATGTGCCCCCCGGATTTGTGTACAGGGCGGAGGCATGCTGCCACTGCAGGCTTTGCTCCAGGTGCCAAACTTCATTGCTATGGCACTGTGGAGGAGCATCTTGATGACCACAAGAAAATTGGAAAACAAAATTGATGCGATCATGCAGCCTTGCTTGACACCAATTCGAATGTCAAAGTGCTGTGTAGCGGCGCCACTGTATAGGATGGAGGCAATCATCTGGTCATGAAAGAGTCTTAGGATCGTGATCAATTTCCCCAGGTAGCCAAAGTTCAAAGAGATCTTCCATAGAGCTTGATGGTTAACAAGATTCAAAGGCTTTGGTCAAATCAACTTTTTAAAAATGGTGACAGTATTGGCATTCCTTAGGTCAGCGGAAGTTTCCTCTGTGTTCCAGATTTTAAGAATCAGTGGGCATGTCTACACGAGACACTACATTGCCATAGCAATGGTGATGTAGAGTTGATGGGCACTGTGATACTGCCGATACTGCACAGTAGCAACAAGCTATTGTGTAGTAGCTCATTGCTACTGTGAAGTAGGGTCAAAAATGACCTGTGCGCCACCAGGACTGTGCAGTACCGATGGGTAGTGCACAGCCAGGAGCATGTGTAAAGGGCCACATGCCTAGTGTGTGGAGCTTGTTGGTCATAGTTCACATGTCAGCTTTGAAGACCTCAGCTGGTATGCCATCGAGGTCAGATGCTTTGTTGTTCTTTATCTGTCTTATCACCTGGTGGACTGGCAAATGCTTTTCTTACTAGAAGCTGTGGATTCAATTGTTTCATCAGTCATGGTCAATTCTCAGTTCAGGAGCTTTTGATATATAGTGCTCCTTCCACTGGCTTTTGATGGACTCATTGTCTCTGCGGGGTGTACTGCCATCTTCAGATCTAAGCAGTGTGAGTCTGCAAGAACTTGGTCCATGCACAGCCTTGATTGCAGTGAAGAAGCTATGCATGTCTTGACTGCGAACAAATTGTTGGATTTCTTTTGCCTTTTCTTCCCACCATTTGTTTTTGATTTCTTGAATTTTCCTCAACTCTTCCTCTGGGCTTCAGCTTTAAGCTGTCAAAAAATTCCCTGCTTCTGACTGGGCATAGGATAGTTTTGCCAGTCAAAAAAAGCTTTTCTCTTCCAATCGAGAGGGGCTTTGATCTCAGCATTGTTTTTATCAAGCCAATCTTGATGGTTGCGTGAGGGGAGTGCAGATGTGGTGGAGCAACTGGTTCCACAGCAGGGGGGAGCACTGAAGAGGCAATGGGAACCTTAGCACAGCTCTGTTCCTCTGATCTCTTGTGTCACATCATACCTTTGTGGGCTGTAGTTTGCTGACCTCTACATTATACTATCTGTCTACAAGGGGCAGGAAGCAACAGTCTTAAATTGCAATGAAAGACATTTTGGTTGGGTATTGGGAAGAACTTTCTTAGTAGAAATGTGGCTAAGTGTTGGAATAAGGTATCTATGTGAAGGAACACCTGTGGGAATGCCAGTTAACTAATTAATCCAGAAGGCCATTAATCCTCTATGACCCACAGGTAGTTAGATTTGGGGCATTAAAGTAAGTTAATTTCCCTGAGCATTGATCTACTGCCCAACCACACTCAGAGTTAGGAAGAGTAGCTACACACTACACCACAGGTAGGTTGAGTAATATAAGCTTTATTACACAAAACCCACGCAACAACTACCTGATGCAATATTCCCGTAACACCTGAGCCGCAACAGAATAAAATACACTGGACGCAACAATAACCCGACATATCCCAAACCCAATGTCCCCAGTCACACAGCCAGTCAACTACACATTACAATGAGCTTCAGTCACTACGCAGTTAACTGCTATGCAACTTCACAGACAACCCAGAAACCACAGATGGCAGCAAGAACATCCTGGGCCTAGTCAGCAGGAGAAAACTTCTTGACAGTCCCTGAGGATTTCTAGCTTTTCCCTGTTTAGGTACTCAGCACTTCAAATAGGGAAAGGGTAATACTTTACCCAACTGCAGCTTCCACAGTCAAAGCCCAAAGGAAAGAGCATGAGACAGGTAAGTCTCAGCGAGCTTAATCTCAAGGACCAGGTGACAGCAAGGGACCTGCACTTGATGAACTCCTACGCCCTGAGAGCCTGGAGTCAGGACTGTCCAGCCTGAGTGAGCGTGAAGCCAAGCCCTAAGAGCTCCTGCTGGCTGCTCCTGACAGGATTTGTAGCCCTCTAATCACTTCACCTATCATTCACCCAATGGTCCAGTCGTCACCCTTTGCACAATACACAATCAAATTCGAACTTGGGCAATACTTAAAAGGACCAATCAGTTCAAACTATTTCAAACCAATACACAAATATTATCATAACTGCCTTATTAATTAACATATTAACATTGTTAAACAGTTGCATTACCATTATACACTGCGCATGCCCAGACCTTAAAAGTAGGTCATGACTTTATCAAGGTTGAGAGTTCAAACCCTCTAGAAACTTCTCACCTCTAGTCATATGGCACATGCATGGACTTGCATTGTTCTACATATGGTGGTTGTGGAATCTGTCTTCAAAGTTTTTAAGAGAAGTTTTAAGAGTTAGACAAGCGCTTGACTGGAATGCTTTAGACAGGGATGATCCTACTTTGAACGTGATGTTGGACTTAAGCTGCCCAGTTAAAACCCCATCACCCCTTCTAGCTAAATTTCATTCCCTACCCTTTACACACACACCCCTGCTCCGCTGACCCACATACAGCCTCTCTACCCGTTTACTTTCATGTGTGAACGCACATTTTATTTTTTTCCAAGACCTACTCAAACTAGTGATATTTTTTCATAGTAAAGTTGTAGCCATGATGGGCCAGGAATTATGCAAGAATTTTTGTGGGTGATATCTCTTATTGGACCAACTGCAGAATTGGGGTAAAGGTAGAGAAGCTTTCAAATCTGAGGCATTTGACAAGAAATGCCTTGTATTGAAAAACTTGTCTGACTTTATCCCAGTTGTGCAGTTTGTCTAATAAAGGATATCACCCAAAGAAATCCTTGCTTCTAGTACTTTTTTCTCCATTTATACAGCATATAAAGGGGAGTGGAGTGAATTTCACCTTTATTCAGCAATAGTCTGGGTAAGGTTTAGCAGGAACTTGGAATTTTAAATAAGATGAGTTAAAAAAAGGTCAAACCATTGAGCAGCATACCAGAATATATTAAGATGTCATAACAATAATTTTTCTCATAATTTGAGCAACTAGAAAGAAAATAATAGTGGTTGCTTTATTTCATGTCTCTTTCAATGCACTACATATAAAAAGATATATTTTTAAAGAAGGATATTATAGTTAATGATTGGTGAGAACTGTTTGATTGAATAGGACCCCCCCCCTCCCCCCGCCAGAATTCACAAAACCAAAACTCTAAAAAACACATATTTGTTTTAATGGCACTCAAGATGGAGACCTTGGAATAGCTTATACTCTGGTAGTTAGGGCACCTACCTGAGTTAATCCAGAGACTTGAACCTAGGTATTTGAGTTCTACTTCAGGTGTATAGGCACTGAAGCAGGAATTCAAGACAGAATTCTGGCAGCCTGTGGTATCCAGTAAATAAAACAGAATGATAATCCTGTCTGTTCTGGTTCTACAGTCATTAAGCTCTGATGCATGGCTTTAAAAAAAAAAAAATATATATATATATATACACACACACACACACACACACACTCCTTTTAAAATGTCTCAAGATCTTATGCATCACCTTTCATGACTTTTTTTTCCCAGTAATAAAATGAAGTATGGATATTCCCAAGTAAACTCAGCAAGGTTGCATCCAGGGGTGGTAAAATGGTGCAGTTGCACCTCCCTATGTTTCTTATTCCACCCAAACTTTTAAAACAAGCTGCCTGGGAAGCACAAAGGCATCTCTAGCCAAGCTGTGCTGAGGGAGTCTATTGACTTCCTGACCCAGTATAATCTATTTGATTCCTACTAATCTCTTTTTACTCCATAGGTGCTAACAACCCACTCTTATTTAATTGTCTTTATGTTCCACTATTTAACATATCTTTTCTTCTTTAATATTACTGTCTGTTACAAGACAAACATTACCAGGAATGGCTATTTCACAGCCCTGCATACTTTTTTAGTTCTAGCTATAAAACTTAACTCAGGTGTAGAAATGAATGACAGTGAAGTATTGGGTGCACTGTTTAGGCACTCAAGAATGTAATTTTGTTTTATTAATCTGAATGAGAAACAAATATTTTACTACAGAGATTAAAGGACTAATGAAACTATCTTTTGACTATTTTTCATAGTTTGTTGTGTTTTTAAAACTTAACTATATTATCTATCAAAAGTGCACACTCCATTAAAGTTATACACTGTTTTTACTTTGATCTTCAGATAAAAGCATATTAGCAGAGCTTCTAGTTTCTCTTTAACTGGAGAAAATATGGGTTGTGTTATGTCATGTTATGTGATGATGCACCACACCATCTGCACTCCTCTTTACAAAATCCTGGATATGCCCATGATGCTCCACATTTTTTTTCTTACGTAGTTTGTATAGGGCATGATACATTGGAAAAACTACCTGTTGGGATGCTCAGTTTATTCAAGAGAAGGCAAGTGAAATGGAACTCAGTTTATTTTCTCATTTTCAGTAAGATGATTTCTGCCACCTTCTGTAAAGGTGTAAATTTCTGTCCCCAGTAAATCTGTGGATTTACTGGGGACAGAAGGTGGAAATATATCAGAATAATAACTTGCAGCTGTATCCTCAGCTGATATAAATTAATTGACTTCATTGAAGCTACAACTGTTGAAGACCTAGATTTTTAGAAAGTGTAAATTCTATGATTTACCATATTTACTCCCTTACCATATGTGTTTCATAGATTCATAGATGTATGGTCAGAAGGGACCTTGTAGATCTTCTAGTCTGTCCCCCTGCCCTGGGCAGGAGAGAAAACTGGGCTCAAATGACCCTAGCTAGTTAAATGTCAAGCCTCCTCTTAAAGACCCCCAAGGTAGTGTTGCCCTGGGGGATCATGCCAACTCTCAGGATCTCAATATTGTACTGTTAGACAGGAGGGTGTGACACAATTGCACATATACAAACATACAAATCAGTTAGGTGCATACATACGCACACTACCAGCTCAGGCACATATACATTCAAACCAGCCTAGGCACATGCATACCTATCACCAATTCAAAGACATACACTATACACCCCAAAAGTTAGACAGATTACTAATTTGTATATCATGCACACAATGCCATTTTACACACACACACAGACACACACACACACACACACGCAACTCAGATACACAATCTAGGTTCATGCACACCTATCACCAGTTTAAGCCCATACATGCTACACACACCAAATTTAGACAGAATCAGTTACCAGTTACCAACACTTGCACATCCAATACACATACATGGATTACTAATTCATATACCACACACACACACACACACACACAGATATCTATATATGTATATATATATGTATTCACTAATTTACACACATACCACCCACCTACACATACATATAGGTGAGTTCCTAAATTGGGTGTTGTGATGTGTATGTATGCATGCACTTGATGTAGTTGGGATACCTGGGGAAAAGTTAAGGTAAGAAAGTAGAAGTGTAGGGAGTTAAAATGACTGGAAATGAAAACCACTGGGACTGGGATTAGAACCAGTAGATTAGAGGGGCCTGGGCTGAAGAACTGAGGCTTGGGGGGACCTTTAGGTTAATTGAATTTAATTGATTAAAAGACAATGCCCAAAGCCTGCAGAACAGGGAAGCATGCCAGACTGGAGCCAGAGCTACAGGGCAGCTGAACAGATAGGTGGAGAGAGGGGAAAATGGGAAAGTGTGGGTGTTAAAGAGGGGCTCTGTGTGTGGAGAGCCAGAGGATGGCTCTGGGGCAGCTAGAGAAGTTGCAGGGAGTGGCAATAGGTGCTGGAAGCTGGAGAAAGGCTCCAGCTGCAGGAGAAAACTGCAGGACAGCTAACAGGAGCTGGGAAGCTGCAGGAGGGGGTAGGGAGGATTACAGAAGGTGTGGGGGAAGCCTGAAAACAGAGAGAGAGACAGCAGAAAATCACAGGAAAAGCAGCAGGCAGCAGGAAAGCAGAGAAAGGCAACAAAGTCACAGGGAAAAGGCAGTAGGAATTGAGAGGAGATTGGGAAACTAGTAGAGAGGGGTGGGGGCTAGAGCTGAGGGGGAGAGAGAGAATGAGGCTGGAATTTAAGGTAAGGAAGGGACTGGGATGCAGTAAAACATGACCCAACTCAGGGTTGCAAATGACAGTGGTTTTATTGAACAGGGGAGATGGTGACACAATGTCAAATTGGTTCCCTTGCGCGCGTGTGCACACACACACGTGCACAATGGCAACAGGGGTTAGAGAGGCTTGGTGCAGGGGCTGAAGTCCATTGAAGTCCAGGAGGAGAGAGTGAGGGAGAGAGTCCGAATTGTAGGAGGAGGTGTGCAGGTAATATCTACCTATCCAGGCTGGAAAGGGGTCTTTGTCCAGTAGATGTTGTCCAGAGAAGAGGTTGCTGGCAGGGCCTATGGGTGGATAGGTGGTGTGGCATGGTGCTGGTCCAGATGGAGAGTGTCCCCCTGGGTCTGTCTTCACTGCCCCTTTTTATAGGGGCAGACAGTGTGTAACCCTAGTGACAGGAGGCATGCCCAGGCAAAGGTCAGCCCCTGGCATACTGAGCATGTGTGCTCCATGCAGGGATGTGCAGTTTCGGGTGTCTGTAATGGTGAGAGTTGCTGGTTTTGCAGGGTCTTTTGTCTTTCAAATGCTGGTCTTGTCTCTGTTCCTGGGTGAGGTCTGTGGTTCCTGGATGAATCAATGCGAGGTGATGGCCTAGTCCTTACAGGCCATTTAGTAGAGGCCTGCTACCATTGTATTTCAATCATTCCCAATCATTCTTATTCATCCAGGAACCAATTTACATGGGAGGGGTACGTGACTCTCATACAGTTGCAACATGGGATGCCCAGGCAGAGGACAGAAGATGGAGGCTTGACATATAAAATGGAAACTTGACATGACTTTGGTTCACTTACAAACACAGGCCTAAACCATATAATATCTATATGAAACAATAAAAATCAATACGAAAATGATGATAATACAATATACAACAGTAAGAATCAATACAAACCTAATAATAATACAATATCAAACAGTGGATATCCAAAACCAAAAACTTGCTACCAAAATAAAAATGTTTAAAGCTTATCGTAAGTCGGAGCTGACTTATACTTATCTATAGGGAATAGAGAGGGAGAGAAAGGGTCAGAAATGGTTGGGGAAGGGGAGGGAAAGCATTTTAAAATAAATACAAAAAAGAAAAAAAAGAAAAAACTGGGGGTTTTGCTACAGTAGGAGCCGGCACCACTTCCCTTGGAAGTTGGTTCCAGATCCTGGCCACCCTGACAAAAAAAAAAAAAAAAAAAATAGCTCTCCAAAATTATGGTGTGTGTTTTACTCGAGGAAGTTGCTTTTGGTGTCAAAATGGAAGTCTGGGGACACTGTAACGGCTGCTAGGGGCCATACTTCATTCCTGGCCAGTAAGTAGCAGGGACAAAATACACTTTTCAGTATCAGTAGTAAGGTTTTAACATTCTCACTTCTGCTGCTGAATTGGCAGTAATTTTTGACTGAGCAGCCAGGGATTCCGCCTCTGCTTCCTTCTAATCAGCTTTCAGCCAAGTGTCCAGTGCATCATTGTCAGTGAAACAGGGCTGAATGAGAAGTACTGCATGTTCTGTATGATGCTCCCTGCTGGAGAAAAATGACTCCTTTTCTGGCTGGTGCCTTTTGCCTTGAACACATTTTATTCCTTGCTTTTATTTCCTGCCTCAGCTGCCTGGCAGCTACAGTGTCTTCTTAGCTCTCTTGTCTACAATGTTTGACCACCTTAATTTGTCTGAGGATCATGCCAATTCCATTGGGAATACAGGTCACTAGCTTCCATTTGTTTCACTCTAGTCATGGTGAATCATCAGCTCTACTGTCTTACATTATGACTAATTTTCAAGAGCTATTTTCTGTCCGCCTTAGCTTTGTACTGAAGAGCACAAATGTTGCTCACAACACAACACTTCATTAGGAGAGCTGTGCTTGCTTCACATGATGACAAAGTGGTTGAAACAATACATGATGGAAGAAAAATGACACGGGGGATTTTTTCCTTAAAAAATTGAGTTCAAAACAGAGAGGGGCTTTTTATACACATGCACACATTTTTATCCTGCACTGTTTTTTGTACATAAATGACATAAAGCCTAGTCCCTTTCCTGTTGTGCATATATTTTAAGATGTTTACCAGACATATGCTTGCCCACATACAGCACAGTGGAAACAAAATTGAGTTGCAAGACTGTAAACACAACAAGGGGTTATGATTATATCACGGTAACAATGAGACTGTGGCATTAATGACCGACTCTTCAGAATTCTGAGGTTGGGGGGTGTGTAACATTCATAACCGGTTTTGTTTGCAGTCTTTTATAGTTGAAAGAGATTACCCCTTTAACAAATACAATTGACATGCTATCTTTCCTTCTATCTTCAGCTGTTGAGTTTGAGCTATGTTTCTGCTTGGCATTTCTATTAATATTATACATGTACTTGCAATTATGCTTTATAACTAAAGCGTCTTTCATCTCTGTCTGTGTGCTTTGCAAACACTAATAAATTAAGCCTTAACATGCCTGTGAGGTGTACAGGAAGCATTCTCTGTTCTTGTAATTTCACAGGTGGAGAGGCAGAGAGAGAGAGAGAGAGAGAATGACCAGCTTGCCTAAGGTCATACACTTGATCAGAGGCAAAAGGCCAAAAGTAATAATCTGGGAAGATTATGTAGAAGCTTCATACAACTGTCATTGCATTCCCCCTTCCTCCCCCGCATCTCCCCCTGCCTCAAAATTTCACTACTTTTTCAAAAATTTCCCACCATTGTATGTCCACTAGTGGTAACAGTGGTAAGAGGGCAAACGTAAGCAAAGCTTGGGAAACCAGAACCTTGGTAATTTAACCTGATCTGAACAATGTGAAGTGACATGTTAAAAATACCACTTACTTTAATGCTTTGTTGGTTGTAAGACTTTCATCACTGCTAAAGCTGATGGGAATTTCTTATGGTATGGTGGGCTCTGGTATAGACATAGCCCTATATGCCAAATTTGCATATACCCCAAATTTCCAAGGTAGTAGTTTTAATGCAATGTGAGAGTCCTCCCTCCAGTGCTGCTAATGGGAAATAAATTTATTTTAATATTGTATTTAATATCATCCCCAGACTCTAAACAAATATGGTCCACACTTCCATAGTTCTGAGGCTGAATTTAACTTTTGCTTCAGTGGGACTTCATTAGTTAAATAAAGATATGTACCCTCCTAATACATGGAAGTATCCTGTTCAGATGACCCAAATTCAGATTTTTTTTCTTTACCTGGCAGTTTTGTACACTATCTTTACAATAAGATTTAGACTGAAAGACCTTATGAAATTAGAGCAGCAAATGTGCATGAAGATCAGGAGTCATCTACTACCTTTCAAATGCTACTATCTGCTAAACTTGGTACAGTGGCTGGTATGTGGGATGTTTTAATTTAGCTCTGTTAAGCTCTGAATGTTTTAATACTTTTTAAAAAGTGAAGATTTATCTTAAATTACTGTAGTCTATACAAATGCTTCAGATGTGTGACCATACAGATACCTGCACCTTATGGTTGCTCCAAAAATGAATGAGTAGTCATGGGTCAGGCATGCCAGTCTTGTCTCCATTCTTAAGTCTTATTGCTTTGATGCACATCTGCCTAAGCAACTTAGAGATTCAACTTCTGGAAAGTGCGATGTAGATAGTATGTTGTTAGCTCTGTCACTATCTTGTAACAAGGCTGTTATGAAAGAATGAGCGTGGATGCGGCGAAAAGACCTGGCGAATGCTGCTTCCAGAGCCAATACCATATTAGGATAGAAGCTCCGAGATCGGAGCAAAGGGTAGAACCGGGCGCTTCAGCAAAAAAAAGGAGCCAACAAAAAGAAAAAAAAATAAAATAAAAAAAGGAAGAAGGAGGATCCCCAAGGGACCAGAAACTTGCCTTAAGACTCCTTGCAGTGCCGGGGGAAAACAGACCTCCAGGGTGGTGGGTGGATCCCCGAGGAGATAAACTGCAGGATGCATCGAATGCTGTGGACCTACAAAAGTAAACAAAAAAAAAGAAATGTAATCTCTTAGCCTGGGAGACGGTGCCTGATTGTACACCAGGGGAATTCAAGACACCAGTCAAGTCCAAGGTAAAAAGTAGGCTCATTTATCATCCTGGCAAAAAGAGTGTGCATAGCGGGGCTTGAAGATAGGAGCCCGAAAAAATTAATTAAAAAAAAAAAAAAAAAGGAAAACAGATAGACCAGATAGAAGGAGACTTTTCTCATTAACACTAGATTCTGTTTAGCCTAGTTGATAGTTATTGCATGAGGGCTTTATATAAGTAGAGTTACCAGAGTTGATATTACAGGTAAGGTTGAAAAAAAAAAAGTAAGTACAGGATGGGATGCAAAAGACTACTTTTGCCTGAAAATAAGAAAAATTGTACAGTGTTACAAGATAAAAATAAAAATAAAGACAAGTTTTGATCTGAATCTGACTGTAATTATCTATATCTTTGAGCGCGTGCAAATATCCGAAGAAGCCAGTGAGATAGTTTGCCCATAGTGGTTGTGAACCCCTAATAGAGTCATAATAATTTGAATGAACAATTGACCAGAAAAAGAAAAAGACATAGCAACCCTCCCAACTAGTGACATCAAAAAATCTGAATATAATTATAACATCCAAGACATGGCAGATGGGAAAAGTCGGGACACCGGCGGTCCGTTAGGTGATTATATAGGGGTACAAGGTGACATCCTAAGCACTACCACCACAGTTGTCATGAGAGATGAAACAAGAGTAGAATCTTAGCTGCCTAGAAAAAAGGCCTTTGTAATAAGGTAAGAGGACTTTCCCCTTCCGGAAGCTCATTGTCTCCCAATATCCAAGTTCATGTATGACTGGCTTACAAGTAACCCATGAGTGAGAAGTCCATGCAAATGAAGCTTTCTTTGGGAATACTTTTCATCAGTATCAGGAGTAGAGAGCTATCCTCTCTCTCAAACTTCTGGCCATAGATAAATATCTATTTATCCAGTAGATTGTTTGTTGCCTAGTTTGCTGTGTTTTATCTATCTTTTCCACGGATAGGGTCTGCTCACACTGAAGTCAATGAACATCTTCCCTTGATTTTAATGAGTGAAAGCCCTAGTAGTCCCCTACATACCTCTGTTGATGTCTGTACACTTCCCTTTAGCTATGATGATGGGAACTTTTAGAATGGAGTGTCACTTTCATAATTGTCACTTTAGACACTTTGGGAAGGTGCAAATTTTTTTTGTTTTCTCCCACAAGAATTAACAATAGCTCACAGAGGCAAAGTGTGGGCATGGCACATAGCAAAAGACAACATACTGCCACTGACAGACAGTAAGTAACTACAAGTCTATACTGGATGAAGGCAGGATTATAAATTTACAATATTAAAAATAAACACTAAATTTAGTGGTGGAAGATTTTTTTTTCTATTAGTGTTTTTTAAGAGTGCAAGCAACAGCTTGGTCCACAAAGACCGTAAGGAATCAGCTCTTGGCTTGCCTACTAGTCTAAGTATCTCTAGCACATTTAACAAAATCTTTGTCAAATACTAGTGATAACACTACCAGCCTGAAATAATGTTTAGTTTCACTCCTTACAAATCAAATTTCTCTTACCTACCTATTGGCTGGGTGGAAAGTAAACTGATGTTAATCAGTCCTGTCTTTTGAAAGATTTTGAAACAAGCAGAAATAAAAAATGAATCTACCATATTATTAAGTGATAGGTAGAACTTATTTCCCTCGAGGCTTCCCAGACTCTAATTGAATATTGGCTTGGAGATCCTGTCATCCCAAAAGCACCTGTTGTCTTAGGTAGGTATCATGCTGCTTGTTAGACAATAGAACTCTTCAGTGGCCTCTCATGAAACGCATCTGAGCCAAAGTGATCTATATATTTTTCATATCCACTTAGAAGCAGAATGCAAGTATATTCCTTACAAAATTCCTTTTATTTTTAATACTGAGTTCAATAGGTTTTTGATCAGGACTAGAGAGAAGGGTTTTTTCCCCTTCTCAGTAGATCTGAGTCACTGCAATGGTCTACAGCTGTGTGCTCCGTAGCCAGGAAAACACAGCAGGGACCTGCTCAGCCTTGTATCTCTGCTGCTCCCCATTCTGGTTTTGGAGACTTGAGCCATGTAAGAAATCATTCTCTCCAGCCTCATAGGTAATGAAATCATTCTCTCCAGCCTCAGAGGTGATGCAGAATCCTTGTATGGCTCTTGGGCTGAGAGATTGTTGCAGGATGGTGGAGTGCCCCCCTGCCAGAACCAGGAGACCGGAAGCCGTGAACCATCCGTCCTCCCTAACTAGAACTGGTAGATCCTGGACTCCCATTTCAAAATTGGGAGACCAGAAGCAGGGATTCCTTCTCTCCAGCTCTGGAGCAAGGGAGAAAGATACCTGGCATGGCTTTCAGGCTCCAGAAATTGCTGAGGACCAAGCATACAGAAGAGCACTCACTGGCTGTCTAGTCTGTTCTCCTTCCCCACCCTCAATCACCTCTCCACTGTGTGTGTGGGGGGGGGGGGGGGGGAGAAGGAGGAGGGAAAATGGAACACTGAGATGCCAGAGTACCAAATAACACCCCCATGTCACATTCCCTAAAGTGTACAGACAGTCCAGAAAGTACATCAAAGATGTCCCTGCAATATTTGGGCTTCAGTATACACTTTCCTCATTATACACTGCACTCTCATTATGCGCTTCCTGAAAGTGGAATTCTCCTGAGTTCTTATATGTCCTTGTACTCTCTCATCTGTTTATAGTAACATCCCTTTTATGACTATCTCAGATAGCTTTGATAGCCATGCATAATTTTATTTAGAGGAAATAGTTTGGTTTTGATTGGGTCCCTCCCATTTGTAGTTTTGGAAGAAATTTAAACTAGTCTGTTAAGGTAGGCTTTGGTGTATGCATGTCTTCCTTTCTTTTTGTTTGCTATTTGTTCCCCCATTGCTGGTTGTCAGAATGCTACTGCTATTGGGACTAAAGTATACATGTCTTATCAAGAATTTATATCAGGTTACTGTTAATGTCTTCAGTGGGAGAATTTCTCCATCTAAGAACAGCTTGTTATATATTTTCTTTGGTTTTTGCAAAGCACAGGATAGTCTTAACTATTTTAACTGCCAGTTCAGCTTCCCTGTTTGACTTGCTGTGGATAAGGTGATGATGTGATATGATAGAATTTACACTTTAGGGAAAATTTCACAGACTCATTGTAAATAAACTGGAATCTACTGTCTGAAACCAAAACAGTTTGGGATACCAGGCCTGCTGAAATGCTTCTCTACAATGGGCACTGGGATAGTGTGTGATGGTCTGAAAAGGTTTTAAAAATGTCCCCATGTGTCAAGATCCCAGGTGAGCTCCTGGTTTCTTGGATGCCCATGTCCTGCACTGTGAAGTGACAGCTTGCAATCCTAAATTTCTGAACTGATTTAATAATTTAGAGGCAGGCAACTCCTTACATTGAAAAGTACAGTCAATACAGATCACAAACTCTTCAATCAGACTGCAGTGCCATGCATGGGATATCACAATTTCTTCTATGTATTTAGTATTTCTATGTATTTAGTATTTAGTGTAAGATTTATTTGCTAAACACACACAATTATGATGTCATAGGGATAACGGAGACCTGGTGGGACTCCACCCAGGACTGGACCACAGGTATAGACGGCTATACCCTGTACAGGACAGATCGAGTAGACAAAAGGGGCGGGGGTGTAGCTCTATGTCAAGGAAAGCTATGTCCCTGCAAGCCAACACTGGCACCCAGGGTGGATGATTGGAGACTCTCTGGGTTAAAATCTGTGGGGAACACGGCACAGGTGGGAGTCTACTACAGACCTCCTACCCAGGATCAAGAGCTTGACCAAGAGTTTGCCAGGGAATTGACTGAAGCTGCATGCTCCTGGTGCATGGTTGTCATGGGAGACTTCAACTACCCTGACATCTCGTGGGAAGAGTGCTCAGCCAAATCAGAGCGGTTGCAAAGCTTTCTCTCACGCATGGATGAGCTCTACCTGACAAAAAGAAGTCAACCAGCCAATGAGAGGTAAAGCGCTGCTTGACCAGGTACTGGCTATGGGGGGGCGACCTAATCAATGACCTAAAGATTGAAGGGAAGCTGGGTAACAGTGACCACGAACTGATCACCTTTACCATCTGCCGTAAAGCTGCAAGTCAGTCAGCAATACAGATGTACTCGACTTCAGGAAAGCTGACTTTGACAAGCTCAGGAGGCTTGCCTGTGAGGCCCTAAGGGACCATGACCCAAAGGGAAGGGGAGTTCAGGATGAGTGGTTGCTCCTAAAGGGAGCAATCCTGGATGCACAAGCAAAGTCTATTCTGTCTTGGAGGAAAGGCAGCAAAAGGGCACAGCAGCCCCCTTGGATCTCCAGGGAACTGGCGGACCTCCTGTGTTGAAAAAGAAAGATCTACAAAGGATGGAGGACGGGATCCACCTCCAAGGAGGTGTCATAACCCAAGGGTATGATTTTGTGTGTGCTTCGGCACTGCAGAATTATTTCCCACCATGAGGAGCTTTCTTTGCACGGTGCAATTCTCAGTTGCATGGAAAAAACCCCGGTGCAAAGGAGTTCCCGCTATTCGAATGCAAATGTGTGTCCCACTATTGGCCAGTTCTAAATTATTCCCAAGTTGGAGGACTCCACAACCATCTGGAGGAGGAGAAGGAGGACTTCACATCTTGTGAAGAACTCTGAGCGCTGCGGAGCCTAACAAACCCAGCGTGTGCCTTAAGGAGGATACAGGGGCCTGATCAACCTCTAGCCTCTCCCCGTCGCTGCCTAATCCCTCGATGAACCCTTCCCTGCGCGCTTTCGGTCCACGGAGCCTAGCAAACTCCGTGTGTGTGTGTGTATCCAGAGCTCTGCCCGAGTTATTTCAAGAGGCTCGAGTTTTTCTACAGGTCTTGTTCGTATGAGTTTTGTAACTGCAACTTAAGCGAAGTTTTCTCCTGTCTGCACCGCGACCATCTACGGTGTAAGTAAAATAATCTTTAATCAACCGCTACGCGTCCGTGCCTAATTCTAGTCTGTCGGCCTGCATTCCCCGACCCATGTGCCAGGGCTGCTGGCCACAGCCCGCCGCATGCCCCCGAAGGCCTCAGACCGCTCCCGGCCTGCACAGGAGGAATATTCTGCACTGGTCCAGACCAGCAGGGAGTGAACCAAGAAAGCCAAGGCTGCAACAGAACTCCAACTGGCTACAAGTATCAAGGACAATAAAAAGTCCTTTTTCAGATATGTGGGGAGCCAGAGAAAAACCAAGGGTAACATCTGACCTCTGCTAAACCAGATGGGACAACTGACAACTGATGCCCAGGAAAAAGCCAACTTGCTAAAAGGGTACTTTGCATCGGTTTTTC
>NW_005842160.1:1472041-1478733 GCF_000455745.1 Alligator sinensis | reverse complement strand
GCCTGGGTGAGGGTGATTCCTTACCCTCCATCAATGCTGACCTTGTGAAGGAACACCTTGAGAGGCTGGACGCCTTCAAGTCAGCTGGCCCTGACAGTTTACACCCCAGGGTACTCAAGGAGCCGGCAAGCATCATAGCTCAGCCCCTGGCACAGATCTTCGAGAACTCCTGGCGCTCTGGTGAAGTGCCCAAAGACTGGAAGAATGCCAATGTGGTGCCTATCTTCAAGAAGGGGAGGAAAGTGGATCTGGCAAAATACAGGCCCATCAGCCTGACATCTATTTCGGTGAAGGTCTTATAAAAGATTATCAAAAAGACCATTCTTAACAGACTGGCCAATGGCAACATCCTGAGGGATAGCCAGCATGCATTTGTTGTGGGTAGATTTTGCTTGACCAATCTTATTTCCTTTTATGACCAGGTGACCTATCACCTGGACAAGGGGGAAGAGATTGATGTTGTATATCTTGACTTTAAAAAAGCCTTTGATCTGGTATCTCATGATCACCTCTTGGCAAAACTATCCAACTGCAGCCTCGGCTTCACCACAATCCACTGGCTGGGGAATTGGCTCCGTGGTTGGACCCAGAGGATGGTGGTTTGTGGAAGTCAATAATCGTGGTGCCCTGTGACCAGTGGGGACCCTCAAGGCTCTGTCCTTGGGCCAACACTATTCAACATCTTCATTAATGATGTGGTCATTGGTATCAGAAGCAGATTGGCCAAGTTTGCCGACCACACCAAACTCTGGGGTAAAGCGTTCACACCTGAGGACAGGAGGGCTGACCTTGATAGGCTCAGTAAATGGGCGGACGAGAACCTGACGGTGTTTAACACCAAAAAATGCAAGGTTCTCCACCTTGGGAAGAAACACCCACAGCATACTTACAGGCTCGGCAGTGCTATGCTGGCTAGCACTACAGACGAAAAGGACTTGGGGGTCATGATTGACCTCATATCCCCGGACATCATTCTCCCATTGTACTTGGCCTTGGTGAGGCCGCAGCTGGAGTACTGCATCCAATTTTGGGCTCCACAATTCAAAAAGGATGAGGAGAAGCTTGAGAGAGTGCAGAGGAGAGCCATGCACATGATCAGAGGTCAGGAAAACAGACCTTATGACGAGAGGCTAAGAGCTATGGGATTCTTCAGCCTGGAAAATTGCAGGCTCAGGGGTGATCTGGTGGCCGCCTATGTTTATCAGGGGTGCTCACCAGGATCTGGGGGAATGTCTGTTCACCAGAGCACCCCAGGGGATGACAAGGTCAAACGGTCACAAACTCCTTCAGGACTGTTTCAGGCTGGACATAAGGAAGAACTTTTTTATAGTCCGAGCCCCCAAGGTCTGGAATAGACTGCTGCTAAAGGTGGTTCAAGCACCTACTTTGAACACCTTCAAGAGAAATTTGGATGTTTTTCTTTCTGAGATCCTATGACCCCTGCTGACTTCTTGCCCCTGGGGTAGGGGGCTGGACTCGATAATCTTCTGACATCCCTTCCAGCCCTAATGTCTACCAAATCTATGAAAGCTTCCCTCAGGTGTCTTTTTGTGCCCATTCTTTAAGATTTCATGAGCTATGACCTTGATCCCTACATATCCTGCTAGTAAATATTGTTGGGAGGTATTGACACTTTTCTGCCTGTAGGTTTGATCCCAAATGCACACTTAGCCAGCTGCATCTACCTGCTGGTATGCAAAATATGGTGAAGTAACTTCTCTTCTTTTCCAGCAACACTTGCCATTTTTGGCAGCAAGTTGTGAAAATATTTTTGCTTTTTCCAAGCTGGGTAATAATTAATCAATTTCAGATGTTTGGTCTTGAGCTTTTTCCTAGTGCTTTGTTTGTCCTGACCTATTCAAACATGCAGCATGTTTGGCTTCTTAGGCTAGGGACAGACATTACACATAAACAGGTTTAAGTGATCAGAAACTGGTTTAAACCTGTAACAACACATGTTCAGTGCACATGAACCAATTTGAAAATCACTGAAATCAGTTTGAGATAAACCTGGTTGAATGTAGTATCAGACTTAACTGATTTGGGTCAAACTGGTTTATGCAATATCTGTCCCAGACCCCTTGCTGGTTTAAGATAAAGCAAACAAACCCAGAATCCCAGCATGCTCTCTGGGCTGGGTGGGGCTCTCTGCTCCACAGCATGGCTGGCCCTTCCCCTCTGTTCCCTGGCTGGAGCTCTGGTAGAAATTGCAGACACAGCAGGGTCTGTCTGGCTTCCTATACCCTGCCCTATACCCCACCCCTCACTGCTTGCTGCTTAAGCAGAAACACCCCCCCCACACCCTTCCATCTCGCGCAGCACAGTCCCTGGCCCCATGGACCCTAGGCATGTGGTATGCTAGCTAATGCTGACAGGTGTCTGTCTCTCTCCAGTTTCACTGGGGTAGGCAGATAGGACAGTGACCACTTAGGACTATTTGGAGCTAATCAACAGGTCACCCAGTAAGCTGTTTAAGAAGAGTTTGAAGTAAGGGAGAGAGCCTATTGTTTTTCTGACAAGGTGATAATCACTGTTATCAGTCCCCTGCTGGCTTGCTTGCCTCTCATTTTACTGCAGACAATATAAAGAAGCAGGGAAAGGGAGATTGAAAAGCTCTGTATCATCAGCAGATGCATGCACTGCACACCCCCTAGCCTCAGACTGCTAGCAGGCAACACTTCTGCCCCTTGAGCAACCAGCATTGAAAAGTTTGGGACAGTGCAGGCAGACCTCCCTAATCAGAAAGTCCTGTGGAGGTCTGGCCACCTCTTCCCCTCAGCTCAGTCCTGTGCAAGGAAAAGGAGGGCTGCTCTAGTGCCTCCCCTGGCTTCTAGCCTTAGCTACTGAAGGCATGTGCCAGAATTTCCTCAGTCCAGAGAGAATGTCTGTCCAGTTACAAACTGGTTCAGCCTAGTCAGGATAGTCTAACCTGCAAAGATTGAATCAATTTGGGCTTAGGCTTTTTTAATGTCTATCACTAGCCTTAATGGATACTACCCTGATTAGCCATATTTTGGGCTGTTTGTCTTTAGCAAGGATGCCTTCTCTTTCCATTGACTTTATTGTTCCCATTATCTCCTTGTCACCCCACCTCCCTTTCCCTGACTTCAGTGAGCACACTGAAACATGTGTTTTGCTGGGTGCATTGGGTTGTTTGAAAGTTCTGCTGCCAGAATGCCAATGTGTGTTGTGTACTCTGGATATGGTTTTGTTTGTTTTTTTTTTACTGGCAAGTTTTCTGATGTCCCAGTGTGTCTCTTGGCTTTCAGTTTCCTGTTTGTATGCTGCTGTTTTGCTCTTGCATCTGGTGCTAGGCTTTAGATACCATGCATTTTGATGGTTTTTTTTCCCTGAAGTAAATGCCATACCTGTGCAAAAAAATCTATCCTCTCCATCATCAGTGCCGGTAACTTTGACATAATGATTGCTTTTACCATGGTTATTACAAATGTACTACATATATGATTTCCCCTCTACAGTATGTACAAGTCAGCCTTTGTATGTGTGCATTTGCTTTTGCATGCATTTTGATGTTTTCTTCCTTGTACTTTCTGCTTTCCCTAAGCTGTTTGGTGAATTATTTGTTTACTACACTTGTGCTCTAAATTTAATCATGAGCTTGTTCACCCCATTTGCACATGTCTATGTAGCCCCTCATAGGTTAATGTTGCCTCTCTGAGCACTCAAATTTGAGTTTCTCCGTATTTCACCCCTGTTGCTCATCTGTCTTGAATTTGTTCATGTCTCAAGATTTGATAATTGAGTGAGTCAGTCATTCTGTGGGTTTTGGCACTGCACTGATCTATAGTTTCTCTAACTTCTTGATTACAATGGGGGAAAAATGCCTTATATATATATATATGGAATTTTTATGGGCTTAAAATGACTTCAGAGTGCTCCTGGGATTTCACTTGGGTCTCCCAGCTTGCATCTGAAAAACTTAGCTGTTTTGGGAACATATGCAACCTTTGCCCATTACTGCTAGTAGTGTCAGGTTTGACCTAGAAACCACTACACAAACTGCGTGGCCACGCTATCAGCTAGATGATCAAGAACATTGGCCTCCGGAGGGAAGTGTTAATTATAATACCATCTTACAATTGATTTTGTTCTGCCGGCAGAATGGTAAATGGGAGGAATTGATGTATGCGCAAGCGTTTATGTCTCTTTGTAGAAATAGAAAGGTTTTGGAGGAATGTGGACTGGGGGAGGGAGTTGGGGTCTGTGAGATGGCTTTGACTGAACCAACTGTAAATCCTGTCCTGGACTGTCCGGAGCCGGAGGCTCTTCCCCCTCTGCTGCCTTTACCGTATTCTCTTCCTCTTCCTCCTCCTCCTCCTGATACATCTGATTCCTTGCTGGCATCTGCTCTTCCTGCTTCTTCCCCCCCCAAGGCGGAGATTGAAAATACTCCCCGACCTAGGAATCTGGAACAGCACCAGCCCTGGCTGTCAGGTGTTTGGCAATCTCCAGATTCCCCGATTTCTCCTGATATAACCCCAGGAGGTGGGTGGAGAGTACAGTTAAGAGCAGACTCCGGGGTTAAGGGAAAACATCACAGGGAATCTGATCCTGGCCGTGGGAAGGGAAATGGGGTATTTCCCCTAAGAGAACAAGTGGTACCTGGGCCTCTAGAAGATGATGGGGAGCCAACCTACCGTCGAACCTTTGTGCACATTCCTTTCACTACATCAGATTTGTATAATTGGCGGAACAATACCCCCAGCTTGAGAGAAGGTACTGAAAAGGTACATAACCTGTTTAAAATGATTTTCAAAACCCATAACCCAACCTGGGCAGATGTTCAGTCTCTTTTAGATATCCTGTTGACACCAGAGGAGAGGAGAATGGTAGTGGGCAAAGCCCATGAGTACGTGGAAAAGGAGATTACTGCAGGGAACTTGCAAGGAAATAGGGACAATCATGTCCCCACCCAGGAGCCAGATTGGAAACCAGACCAAGATATGACCTCTATCCGTGCCTATCGAGAATATATCCTCCAAGGATTGAGAGATGCTGTGAAAAAACCCCAGAATCTCAGTAAGGTGTATGAGGTCCGACAGGAGACAAATGAGACCCCGAGTGCTTTCTTGGAAAGAATTTACACTACTTTCAGACAATACACTCGTGAGAACCCGGAGGATACATCAAACGCTCGCATGGTAAATATGATTTTTATAGGTCAGAGTGCACCGGACATTAGAAAGAAATTGCAGAAGACAGACGGAGCAACAGGTATGCCTATTTCCCAACTAGTAGATATTGCTTACCAAGTATTTACTAACCGAGAAAGTGTTCAGGAAAAGCAACAGGACAAAAAAAGAGGAGAGAAAGATAAAAATGCAGGCAGCCCTACTGGCAGCTGCAATCACAAGAAAACCTAGAAATGAGGGATCCCGGAGACAGCCTCAGAGACGGGATCCATTAGAGAAAGATCAGTGTGCCTATTGCAAACAAAAAGGACATTGGAGGCGGGAATGCCCCCGTCGGAAAGTTGGGGAAGGTGAAAAGAAAAAAGAGGAGAGCAGTGGACTGTTTGCTTTTGGAAGGGATTCAGATTGAAGGACACCGGAGGCCCGGGAGGGAAAGATAACCCAGATCCCAGTGTCCCCTGATGAGCCTCTGGTTAAAATGCAACTAGGGGACAAAGATGAATTGGTAAATTTTCTCGTTGATACAGGTGCTGCCCATTCTGTCTTAACTCAAAAACTGAAACCTTTAAGTAAAAAGGCTGCGCCGGTGGTAGGGATTACAGGGAAGGCAGTAACACGACCCTTTTTACAGCCAATGACCTGTAATCTTGGGCAGACTGAAGTCACCCATCAATTTTTGTACATGCCAGACTGCCCTGTTCCCCTTTTAGGAAGAGACCTCCTCTGTAAACTGCATGCTACGTTGTCGTTCCAGGATGGGCAAATGTTTTTAACAGTGCCTTCTGAAAAGGGGTGGCATTTGCAGGCTTGCCTTCTCGGCCTTCTCCGAGAGGAAAGTACACCGGATATCCCTCAAACCCTGCTCGATGCTGTTGTTCCATGGGTATGGGCAGGTCATCGACCCGGAAAGGCTAAAATGCTGACCCTGTAAAGATTCAACTTTTGCCAGGGGCCCAGCCTCCATGTGTGAAACAATATCCAATGCGGATGGAAGCCAGGAAAGGAGTGAAGCTGTTAGTTGAACAGTTCCTGGAGTATGGCCTTCTCCGTGAATGCACATCAGCTTTTAACACACCCATCTTGCCTGTGAAGAAGCCTAAGAGTGATGAATATCATTTCGTCCAGGACTTGAGAGCTGTAAATAAAGTGGTTGTGAGTATATACCCTGTGGTTCCTAACCCGTACACTCTGTTATCTGCCTTGAATCCAAATCATAACTGGCTTACAGTTATTGATTTAAAAGATGTTTTTTTTGTATACCAGTAGAGAGGGGATCTCAGGAAATATTTGCATTTGAATGGGAAGACCCAGATACTAGCATCAAGACTCAGTTTTGCTGGACTGTCTTACCCCAAGGGTTTAAAAACAGCCCAACCCTATTCGGCACTGCATTAAGCAAGGATCTACGTAGGCTAAAACTGCCACCATCCTGTGCTGTCTTGCAATATGTGGATGACTTGCTTTTAACAGCCACCACTGAAGCAAGCTGCTTGAAGGGAACTGGTTAACCCCGGGACGAATGGCTCGATATCAGGCCAT
>NW_005842160.1:1464956-1470257 GCF_000455745.1 Alligator sinensis | reverse complement strand
AAAAAAATTGGCCATTTTTCGCACTGTAAATCCAGCAACACTGCTGCCATCTATGGCTGACACACCAGATCTTGTACATGACTGCCTGCAAACATTGGAAGCTGTTTATTCTTCAAGGCCAAATCTGAGAGACAAACAATTGATAAAAGAGTTTCAAGCAAAGAAGGGGGAGCACGGGTGGCTGGTAGCAAGGGATGGCCGCATTATCATCCCAGCTGCCTGGGTTCATGTGGTAGTAAAGAGCACTCATCATGGTACCCACTACGGACCCAGGGCCCTGGTAAGATGGATCAGTTACTATGTAACTAGAGTGGGATTAAGAGAGGCTGCCAAGGAGGTATCAGAGACATGTGAGGTCTGCCAGAGAAATAACCCATAAGGAGGGAGAAGAAAAACTTCAGGACATCAGAGAATAGGCAATGGGCCAGGAGAAGAATAGCAGGTGGATTTTACTGAGTTGCCCCGGCAACAAGAGATAAAATATCTCCTTGTCTTTGTGGACACTTTCTCTAATTGGGTTGAGTGCTTCCCATGTCGGACTGCCCAGGCCCGGGAGGTAGTCAAGACACTCCTACGAGAAATCATACCTCGCTTCGGACTTCCAAAAGGAATAGGGTCAGACAATGGCCCACATTTCATTGCACAAATTACTCAGAAGGTTTCTGAGTTCCTGGGAATCAGCTGGCATTTACACACCCCTTGGAGACCTCAGTCCAGTGGAAAGGTGGAACGTATGAATCAGACCTTAAAAAGACACCTTGCAAAGATTTGCCAAGAAGCTCGACTCAAATGGCCAGAGGCCCTACCCTTGGCCCTGTTACGAGTAAGGGTCGCACCACATTCTAAATTGGGATTAAGCCCGTTTGAAATAATGTATGGTAAGCCTTACCCTCTGAGTCTGCCCATGGGTACTGAACAACAGTTACATGTTTTAGGAGAGGGAATGATTAGAGAATATGTATGGTCCTTGGTTTCTGTTTTGTCTTCCATCCATCAGCAGGTACGGGACGTGCTGCAGACACAGGACCAGTATCCTGCCCTGGGAAATCGATTATTACCTGGGAGTTACGTCCTTGTGAAAGATTGGAACGAGGAACCACTTCGAGCCAGATGGAAAGGCCCATATAGGGTACTTCTAACGACCCCGACGGCCGCAAAGCTCGAAGGAATCAAGACTTGGATACATTCCAGTCGCCTAAAGCCGGTGGCTGGACCAGAACAAGAAGGAATCCCTGCAGACTCCGGGACCGGAGACAGAGAACAGTGGAAGGTGGAGCCAATAAGAGACTTGAAATTCCTATTCAAAAGAAAGGAACTTTGAATAATTTGACAATCTTTGATTAAGTTTTATAAGCCTTATTATGAAATTGTTCAAGGTTTTATTGTGGGGCACCCTGATCTGTCCACTCCTACTTATAGGAGGGGAAACCCTTTTACAACAAAAATTTGACCCTCAGGAAAATGTCTGGATTTATCTGGCCCGGGAAATTTTAAATAGAACGGACTTCTGCTTAGCGGGAGGGATCAATGCTCACCTGGTTTTTACCTCATGCTTAATCGCAGTACCAACCCCTTTAAAAATTTTACAAAATTATACTATGCTGAAGAATGTAGAGAAGAAAAGTACATATCAGAATATATATAAGTGGGGGACTATTGTAAAAGAGAAGAATAGAGACATGTTTTCCGTACGGGTTCAGGCAACAGCTAATGCTTCTGAATGTTTCCTAATAGTTAATTGTACTAATAATTGCTTCAAATTGAACCAAGGTAGAAGAATCCTTTGTAACAAGACCAATCAAATATCCTATGTATACAATGTTCACCTGTCGTCTTATCTATCTTCAGACCTAAGGTGAATCAAATGATTTTAAAAATGAAGAAAGCTGAGAATACTAGGTTTGTGTTGAAACAAATTGAGTGGAGCAATTATAATAAAAATAATTAAAAATGCTCCAGAGGGGGAAAATGTCAGGTTTGACCTAGAAACCACTACACAAAGCCCAAGCAAAAGTCTCTGTTATGTAACTAATGCCCATCTGCAATGATAAGGAGGAGACAGTCTTAGATAAAGAAGGCTTGAAAACAAAAGCAGAATTAGTGGACTAGGGCAAAGAGCTGATTTAAATATTAAGATTCACACCCCTAGGTGGGGAGAAAGTATGCTAATGAAACATACATGTATGGAAATCAGATACATAGCTAAAACACAGGTATAGAGACATGCTCAGTAAAGAACTCCCTGCGTCACTCCCTTATAACCAATTAGCAAACAAGAATGCTTATGAAGGTCCAATACTCCTGTATAAAAGATGCTTAGAATTAAGAATCTGTGTGCTTGTTACGTGAAATTATTCCGCTTGCACCTTGTATTGCTAGCAATAAATCTTTATACTTTCACCCCTGGTATCTTTATTGGCTTTTGCATACCGGGCACGATCCCAGACTTGAGCTGGGGCTCAACAGTACTGTGCCTGCTGTTTCCCCTCCCATCTCTCTTTTTTTCCCACTGCAAATCTGTAGTTTCTGCATCGTGATCTAAAGAAAAAAGGGTGATATATCTGTCCCCATTCATGTCCATCTGTGCAGAGCAGAAATCTTAGATGCTGCTCTTGGTTTCTTTTATTTTTTGAAAAAAAATATATACTTATTTTGCAGCATTAGTGGATTTTGCCTTCACATCCCAGTTTCTAAGACATCAACCCCACTGCATCTAGAACTGTATCCTAGCCATGATTCAGCCTGAAACCAGAATCCCAAGTCCTACTCTCAGACTTACTGAATTCAGCAGCAAAACCACCTCTTCCTTAGCCCATCTCCTAATTCTTTTATCTAATTTAGAAACAAGCAAAATCATTAGGCTTAGCATCTCCCCCTTGCTTCACATACCTTAAGGGCCTGTAACATGGCATATGCCCAGACCTATGGAAATCATTTTGTCACAATAATCTTCTGGTAATTATAACTGCATAAGGGGGAATGCAATCAAGCTGCCACAAGTGAATGCTCCCCTGGGAGCTCCCTCTCCTAAAGCACTTGTTTTTTTATTACAAATAAGTTTTGCAGCAGTTTGTGCAAGGGATTTAATTCCACAGGGATTGTTCTTTCTTTAGGAAACATCTTAATTAAATAGCTGTAAAATCAAATTTAAAAACTTGGCTAAAAGTGAGTAAGAACAAAGATGAATCAATAAATCACTGCTATTTGCCAAGAACTGGAAAAACAATATTTCACCACAGTTCCTCTAATATTACCCAAGTACACAAGTACTACCATTTACAGGTTCAAACCAAAGGTCCATCTTGCCTAGTATCCTATGTCTCACAGGGCCAGAGAGGGAATCCTGAAAGGGAAAGTGAACAGGGTATGACCAGAGTTTTTCTCCTGTTCTTCTCCCACTTGCAATCTCCTGCATGTAAGGTTTTAAGGAAATTGACTATAAAATATTATATTTTAGTGAAAGTAAGGGAGCTCAGTTAAATACAATCAGGCTAGGCCTGAAATTGTAAATATTAAAGGTAAAAGTTAGGTGGTGTTTTTATGAAGCAAAAATAGGACAAAGAAAAGGTTTTTAATAAATCTGGTGTACCCTTGACAAATAAAAAAAAATACACTGGATAAGTGTTAAATATGAGCTGTTTCATATTCCAGGTGCAAGTTTTCCTCTTTTTTTTATTTGATGTGTAATGGATATACATTGATAATTGGTATACATTGATACATACTGATTAATATGATGGGCCCAGTTGCTTAAGTAAAGAGAGTATTGTATTTTCTTGCATACAAGACACCCCAGAATATAGCATGCACTATGCTTTTTAATTTGTTCTGCCTTTCAAAAAAAATCTTGTTCCTTGTAGTAACTGAGTAGAAGGAGCTACGGAGCTGAACTTGCTTATTGTTCTGCTGTCTGTGGATTGCTGCAGATTTTACTTTGTTTTACTTGGCAACCAGCAACCTGTTCTTACCATATTTTGCACACCAATTTCCAGTGACTAGTTCTTGGGGAAAAGGTGCATATTGTGTGTGAGAATATATTGTATTATTAGAAGGGGTAGTGTTTTGCAGTCTGAATCTCTGACCTGTAGTGCCTCTGGGCACACTGTCAGATTCTACTTTTACCACTAAATGAACTACCCAACTTCCTAATCAACTGTTTTATTGAGGCAATTTATTATTGTGTGTGTGTGTGTGTGTGTGTGTGTGTGTGTGCGCGCGCGCGCGCGTTTACTTACTTTGCTATAACCATATAGAAATTTTAAAATGATCCAGTAAAATTCTGAGACTCTTAGCATAGCTGCTCTAAGTCTTTCAGTGTCTGAAAGATAAATTTTATTTGAGTCAATTCTGGCTGATCTCAGCAAGAGAGCAGGAGTGTTCAACTGATGGCCTGTAGTCTGCATGCAGCCCATGAGAAGTTAAATTGTTTCCTACCCCCTCTACCCACACCCAGCTCCCATCCAGCTGCAACAGCAGGCAGAGTCTCCAGGTTCCCCTTCCTTCCTCTGACTTCATGTTCTGCATCTACTCCAGGGGTGGTGCAGTGGAGCATGGTCTACTATGGGGAGCTCAGGAAAAGGCTGAGGCTATGAAGCATGTGGTGGAGCAGTGGTGGGGTGGAGCATCCATGCAGGATTATTGCAGCAGTAGGGGGAGGGCATACAGTGCAATGGCATGGGGGGTATCCATGTAGCATGTGGTCCAGAGGGCCATGACCCCTACTGGTGTGGCCTGCAGGGCATGTAGCCTGCAGTCGCTCAGAAGTTGGGCAGCCCGGGTCTAAATCATTCAAATAAAAGGGGAAAACAATTGAATTGGCAATGCTAATAGAACACAAAACCTGATTCTTGTGCCATGATTCTTCTTGAGACTGATATCTGAGTGGAGCTGGGCCGGGTCAAGCCCCGCCCAGGCCCCTACTTGGCCCAGCCCCCCAGGGAGAGAGAGAGGAGGGGGGTACTCACCTGTCCCCCTCCAGTAGGGCAGGGTCCCCCAAATCCCAGGCAGGGCCCCCTTATTGCCCTAAGAGCAGCTTCCTCGACGGCAGGCCCACTGCGCATGCGCGCAGTTTAAAAGGGCCCGCCAACCGGGCAAAAAAAGCCCAGTTAGGCTCAGAAGCGGTGAGAGACGTGCGGGTGAAACCTCGCTGTGCCCCCGCTCCCCCGAAGCCCCCCAGAAGCCCCCCAAAACCCTCCAGCAGCCGCGGAGCCCCCCGCCCACCCCCAGCACAGCCGGGGTAAGTGGGACCCGTGGAGAGAGGGGGCTAACCCCTTAGTGTGTGTGTGGGAGGAGGCGGCTGAG
>NW_005842160.1:1434339-1462207 GCF_000455745.1 Alligator sinensis | reverse complement strand
CAGAGCTTCCTCTTGTGCGTGGATGACCTCTACCTGACTCAAGAACTCTATGGGCCAATGAGAGGCAAAGCGCTGCTCGACCTGGTACTGGCTACTGGGGATGACCTAGTCGGCGACCTAGTGATCGATGGGACGCTGGGTGACCGCGACCATGAGCTGATCACCTTCACCATCCGCCGAAAAGCTGGCAAGTCGGTCAGCAACGCGCAAGTCCTTGACTTCAGGAAAGCCGACTTTGATAAGCTCAGGAGGCTTGTCAGTGAGGCCCTAAGGGACCGTGACCACAGGGAGAGGGGAGTTCAAGAGGTGTGGTTGCTCCTCAAGGGAGCGATCCTCAATGCACAAACTAAGTCTATTCCATCTCGGAGGAAAGGCAGCAAGAGGGCACAGCAGCCCCCCTGGCTCTCCAGGGACCTAGCAGATCTCCTGAGGCTAAAAAGAAAGGCCTACAAAGGGTGGAGGATGGGAGTCACCTCCAAGGAGGATTATTCTGCACTGGTCCGGTCCTGTAGGGAGCAGACCAGGAAAGCCAAGGCTGCAACTGAACTCCAACTAGCTTTGAGCATCAAGGACAATAAGAAGTCCTTTTTCAGATATGTGGGGAGCCGGAGGAAAAGCAGGGGCAACATTGGACCCCTACTGAACCAGATGGGGCAACTGACAACTGACACCCAGGAAAAAGCCAACCTATTAAATAGGTACTTTGCGTCAGTCTTTCATCAGTCCCACGGGACGCCCATGCCCGCTACAGGGCCGGGAAGTCCGGGTGAGGGTGATCCCCTGCCCTCCTTTAATGCTGACTTTCTGAAGGAACATCTTGAGAAGCTGGATACCTTCAAGTCAGCTGGCCCTGACAATCTTCACCCCAGGGTACTCAAGGAGCTGGCGAGCATCATAGCCCAGCTATGTTGGCTAGCACTATGGAAGAAAGAGACTTGGGGGTCATCATTGACCACAAGATGAACATGAGCCTGCAATGCGATGCGGCGGCTAGTAAAGCGACCAAAACGCTGAATTGCATCCATAGATGCTTCTCAAGCAAATCCCGGGATGTCATTCTCCCCCTGTACTCGGCCTTCGTGAGGCCGCAGCTGGAGTACTGTGTCCAGTTTTGGGCTCCACAATTCAAAAAGGATGTGGAGAAGCTTGAGAGAGTCCAGAGAAGAGCCACGCGCCTGATCAGAGGTCAGGGAAGCAGACCCTACGATGACAGGCTGAGAGCCCTGGGGCTCTTTAGCCTGAAAAAGCGCAGGCTCAGGGGTGATCTGATGGCCACCTACAAGTTTATCAGGGGTGACCACCAGCATCTGGGGGAACGTTTGTTCACCAGAGCGCCCCAAGGGATGACGAGGTCAAATGGTCACAAACTACTTCAAGATCATTTCAGGCTGGACATAAGGAAGAATTTCTTTACTGTCCGAGCCCCCAAGGTCTGGAACAGCCTGCCACCGGAGGTGGTTCAAGTGCCTTCATTGAACACCTTCAAGATGAAACTGGATGCTCATCTTGCTGGGATCCTATGACCCCAGCTGACTTCCTCCCTTTGGGCAGGGGGCTGGACTCGATGATCTTCCGAGGTCCCGTCCAGCCCTAATGTCTATGAAATCTAAATCTATGAAATCTATCTCTCATAATCCTATGGTCCCCCACTACATAGTACATAATATTTCTAATGCAGAAGAATCATATGGTTTTTGTGTCCACTAGGAAATAGTATATGCATAAATCATGGTAAGAGCATCAACACTGAAGCAGAAGTAGCTTTGGATTTCCTCTCACCTAGAAACAGTGTCTGACTATAGTGGAGGAATAAGAGAAAGAGGAAAACAGGTTCAGGGAATGTCACTGAATTCTTCATTTCTTATAGTTTCATAGTTTCTAGGGTCGGAAGGGACCTGGGCAGATCATCTAGTCCGACCCCCTGCCATGGCAGGAAAGAGTACTGGGGTCAAACGACCCCAGCAAGAGGGTCATCTACCCTCCTCTAAACCCCCCCCAGGGTGGGAGCCTGCACCACCTCACTTGGAAGCTGGTTCCAGACCCTAGCCGCCCTGACCGTGAAGTAGCGCCTCCTGATGTCCAACTTAAACCTTCCCTCTGCCAGCTTGTGACCGTTATTCCTGGTCACTCCTGGTGGCGCTCGGGGGAACAGGGACTCCCCCAGTGCCTGTTGATCCCCCCTGACTAGTTTATAGCAGGCCACAAGATCCCCCCTCAGCCTTCTCTTCTGGAGGCTGAACAGGTTCAGGTCCCGTAACCTTTCCTCATAGGACCTGTCCCTTGATCATGCGAGTGGCCCTCCTCTGGACCCTCTCGATGCTGTCCACATCCCTCTTAAAGTGCGGCTCCCAGAACTGGACGCAGTACTCCAGCTGCGGCCTGACCAGTGCCGCATAGAGGGGGAGGATCACCTCCTTGGTCCTGTTTGAAATGCATCTGTGGATGCACGACAAGGTACAGTTGGCCTTCCTAGCCGCCTCCCCACACTGCTGAGCCATCTTCATCTTGGAGTAAATAATGACTCCAAGATCCTTTTCCACCTCCGTGCTGACAAGAGGGGAGTTCCCCAGCCTGTAGGTATGGTGCTGGTTGCTCCTCCCCAGGTGCATCACCTTGCACTTGTCTGTGTTGAACCCCATCCTGTTCTCCTCCGCCCATCCTTGTAACCTGTCACGGTCCGACTGTAGCCTGTCCTCTTTCAGTCGATCTCTTAGTTACATAATTGAAGCATAATGTTAGGATCACATGTGCCACACAGACATGACCTCCAGCATTACTTTAGCTAGTCTACCTTTCTCACGTGAGGACAAGCTCCCACATACTTTCTAATGCAGTGTCTAGACTAGTGCCTCCATTTTGTCTCAGCAGTATCTCCCCACTGATGTGTCTGATTGCTTTGTCTAACAAACATCAGTGCAATATTCCCTTAATTTCATTTTATTATTCTTAAATCTTACTCTTATACCCCACTTAACTCCTCTCCCTACTACAGCCCCACTCCAGCAAGAAAGTACATAATTTTAACCACACAAATAGCCAGATTGAAAAAAAATACGTATGAATTAACTTACACTTTGTATTAGCAGTGAGACTAATCACAGGTTTAAGGTGATGTTTTAATGTTTAAGATCTGTTCTAATGCTTGGCAAGGACTTCATTGTTGACATACTTCACAAAATTGATCTGACTCAAGTTCAGACTATTGATTGCTGCGAGCTCTATGGCACATGATTGACAGCCCAGAGGTTACAAGCTCAAGACCATAGCAGAAGTGTTCATGGTGCAGCCTTGTCAGATGCCAATGAATCTATAAATTCTGCTAAATATCTTGTCACACAAGGACATGACAAAGGAAAGGAAGAGTATTGATTATGTAAATGTATGTGTCAACTCTCCGTTGCTCTTTTGCTTTACAAATTGGAGTTCTGTTTCTACAGTACATTATTATATTATTTCACACATTCTATGATATCCATTGCCATCGCACCTTATTTCATAGAGCAGTGGTTGGTCACCTTTTTGCAGTGGCGGTTCAGAATGACCTGGCAGGAAAGAGACCGAGGTCAGATGACCCCAGCCAGGTGATTATCTAGCCTCTTCTTGAAGACCTCCAAGCTAGGTGATAGCACCACCTCTTTTGGAAGCCCATTCCAGAATGACCTGGCTTGGGTCCGAAGCAAGTCAGTGGTAGGCCCTGTCTGTTGCCACTGATGCCTTGCTTCTGCCTACCACCTAGCTGCACCATGGGCAAATCTCTGTCCGGCTGTGGCAAGACATGAGCAAATACCCCCACTGCCAGAATCCCACTGAAACTCCCCAAGTCCATGGGCTGGACCTAGCCTGTGGGCCATAGGTTGCTGGCCCCTGTCAGAGGGGAACTGACCATATTTAACTTCTGCTAAAAACAGTATTTTCATTTACCATTCAGTAATGCTTGGCCTCTTTGAGGTCAGATGTAACATTTCATAGACATTAGGGCTGGAGCCCAGGGGGTCAAGCACCCGCAGCCCCCTCACCAGGTCGTCGCCCATGGCCAACACCATGTCCAACAAGGCATCCCCCCTGGTGGGGCTGTGCACCTCCTGGGTTAGATGAAGGTCCTGGACTCTGTCTAAGAACCTACTGGAGCCTTCAGACCTGGCTGACTGCTCCTCCCAGCAGATGTCTGGGAAGTTCAGGTCCCCCATGACTACCACATCCTTAGCCTTCGCTACCTTGGTGAGCTGACTGAAGAATTCCTGATCAAGCTCCTCTCCTTGGTTGGGTGGTCTATAGTAAACTCCCACCGTTAGGTCCCTTTCCCCTCTTTTGCCTTGAACCCTAACCCAAAGCACTTCAGAGTGCTTCTCCCCTGACTCTTTACTAATTAACGAGGATGTGTATTCCTCCTTGATATCGAGTGCCACTCCCCCTCCTCTCTTTCCTATCCTGTCCCTCCTGTACAGCCTATAGCCCTTGACATTCACCGCCCAATCATGCTTGGAGTCCCACCATGTTTCCATAATCCCCACAATGTCCGGGCTGGTGTCAGCCAGCAGGAGGGCGAGTTCCTCCTGCTTGTTCCCCATGCTACGGGCATTAGTGTAGAGGCATTTCAGGCCTCCAGTAGATGTGTATACTGACCCCCTAGTCCCAGCATTCCCCTGGTCCCCATCTCTTACCTGTTTATCTGCTACGCTTGACGGTCTGGGCTGGGCTGTAGTTGTGGGCGCTGTTTGGTCTGGTAGTCTGATGTATCCTCCGCCCTCATCTTCCTCTTCCCCCGACAAGCCTAGTTTATCTGTTTATCTGTTTTCTTTCCTGGGGCCTGCAAGGTAGTCTGTCTCAACATATTTCTCTTAAGAGCTGTGGCACTTCTGGTCTCTGGCTGCTCCAGAATTGAAGTTTTTTGTAGTGGGTATTTTAACATGTCATTTCTAGACCCAGGAGGACCAAAGAGAGTCACAGAATACAAATAACAATGCAATAGGTGTTTAATATTGTTTTGTGATTCAGAAAAGCTTGTTTTGATAACTGTTTATTCTCTGGATAAAGAATTATTTTCTTAATTTACCTCTTCCCACCATCATCCCTGCTCACATAACACTTTCTGCCTATTTAAAATGGTTACAATTAGACGGTTGGAGGCCTTGGACAGGTGTTGCATCCCTTCTGCAGGGAGCTGAGGGGGATGTGGCCAGGCCCTGGCAGGACACTGGGATTAGGGAGGGGTTCCCCTGCCACCCTTGATAACACAACATTTATCATCTCTGTGATCTGCATTTATTACCCTATCAGAAAACAATGCTTCACTCATTACAAGTTCTTTTTAAACAGTTTTCTGCAAAGGGAGGAATGCAGGGCCATTACCGGCTGAGCTGTTGATGACCTCCAAAATCCCTAAGTGGACACTGCCCTATCTGCCTTACACAGTATTAGGTAGCAGACCACCTGCTGGCTACAGGTCGTGATGTGGGAGAGATGAGGAAGGGATCTCTGTTTAATCAGTGAGTGGGTGGGGGAGGGGGCACAGGGAAGAGCAGAAGGGAGCAGAGGGGAGGCGCCAGCCCTGCTGTGGAGCAGAGAGCCCCACCCAGCCCAGAGAGGATGCTGGGAGTGTCTGGGTTAGCTTAAACCTGCAAAGGGTTTGGGACAGTTATTACATAAACTGGTTTGACCCAAATCAGTTAAATCTGATGCTATAGTCAAACAGGTTTATCTCAAACCAGTTTCAGCTGTTTTCAAACTGGTTTATATGCAGTGAACATCTCTTCTGTTACAGGTTTAAACTATTTTCTGATCACTTAAACCAGTTTATATGTAATATCTGTCCCTAGCCCTGGAGATTATATCTAATTCCTGGAGACTCCAAGGCAATCCTGGAGGGCTAGCAACCCTACACAATTGGGATCTCTGTGTCTGCTTAGTGCAGTTAATGGCTACTGTAATTTGCAAAGGCTGTTTCTGGAGTGAAGGGGAAACTCTACAGCCCCCTCCTGAAGTGAGGCCAGTGTCAGAACTCTCCTTCTTCAGGCCCCAAATCCTCCTAGCATCAATGAGGTGGGTAGTACCTGCTATTAGCAGCACCTGCTTGATGGCCAAGGATATCTCCCACACTGCCTTTCCCACTGTGGACTTGTCTACAACAAAATGTTTGTGGACCAGAGAACGTGTGGCTGGGGTTTTGGTCATGCCACTGTGGCCATGGCCACTATGCACCAGCCCTCACAGGAGCTGAATGAAGTCTCTGAAGAAGCAAGTGGCAAGCCTTGACTCTGTGCTAGCAAGAGTATGGAATGCACTGGACTTGCCAGTACTGCTGGATTGGGAGCTACAGGGTACGTGGGCAGCAGGGATCCATTGAGGGCTGAGAGTGAAGCTCATGAGCCCTTGGCAGTGGAAAATGGGAATGTTCTGCACTCCAGCATGTGAGGGAAGAAGGGGGAGCCCCTGGTGAGTGTAGCTCCCCAGGCAGCCACATAAGTGGTGCTTTTTTCTGTGCTTGGCTGTCCTTGGGGAAACCCTAGAGATGGTAGCTCCTGCAAAGTATGCTGGAATCATTGCACAATGGCCCTCTGCCTGCAGAGTGCCAGCAGTATATATTCTTTTTGGGTGGGGTGGATGACAGGGGACTTGAACAGCTGCATGTACATTTTCAGGCCATATCTTTCTGGTGCTGCAAATTTCCCGGCAATTCTTAATGCTTCAAATGAACAGCTGTCCATATCCAGCTGCTGGCTTTTCACCTCTCCTATTTTCAGAAGAGTTTTTCGTGTGAATACATGCAGGGTATATCCAGGCTTTAGATTCTCTTTCCTTCTGACATTTTGAATGAATGCAGACAAATGGAAAATCAAAAACTGTTCCTGAAGCATGGTGATGAACTGGATTATCCTGAAGGAGCTCAGAATTTATTAAGATAATTAGAAATTTTCTGATTTTTTTTCTTCATGAAATCTGTCTTCTATCTCAACTATTCATATGTTTTAAGCCTGAAGGAGCTAGGTGATCGTGTATCTGACTGCCTATGGGAGCTGTGTTTGAACTAGAACATATCTTTAAGGAAAAACATCACTGCAAAATTTTAGGTGATTTGAGAGGCCGTTACAACTTTGGTTAACTCTTCTCATAGACAATTACTCACTGTTAAATTTACTTCTAACCTGAATTGAACTTGCTTCAACTTTAAGTTTTTGGATTTTCTTATATTTTTTTGTGCGCCAGATTTAAGAACTATCTATTAATCATTTTCTGTTTCCCAGGTATTTACAGCCTTTGATAAGGACACCTCTTAACACTTCTGATAAAATAAATAGATGAAGCTCCTTAAGCCTTTCACTATCAGATGTTTTCTACTCCAGAGGTTGTTCCTGGGTTTCTTCTCTTGAACCTCTCCAATTATTCAATCTCTTTTCTGAAGAGGGAACACCAGGGGACTGCGTGGAGGCACAGCAATGATTCTCAGTAGTACTTAAACACAGACTTAATATTGCCTCTGTATATCTGCTTGTACATCTAATGATTACATTAGCCTCTTTTGATCTCATTGGGGGTTCGTGTTCAGCTCGGCTGAGTACAGACAGTCAAAAAGCCCAAGGCTGAATCGGTTCAATCTTTGCAGGTTAGTATAAACTGTGTAGATTGGATTGATAAGCAAATGAACAGACATTCACTTTTGATTCCAGAAATGCAGCCACATGCCTGCAGTGACTCAGGCCAGAAGCCAGGGGGGCTAGAGCACTTCTCCCTGCTCAGCTGGAGCAGACAGCTTGGACAAAGGCTAGCCCACCCACCAGGTGAGGGAGGATTTTCAGGGGAGGTACAAAGCAATTTGGGATGATGGGGGATTGAATTAGCGTGAAACTGGAGGGGATCTGGGACAGAAGTCCAATAAACTGATTTAATCTAAATCAGTTAAGTTTAATCCTCCATCCATCCAGGTTTATCTTAAACCAGTTTTAAATGTTTTAAAAGTGGTTTATGTGCACTGAGCTTCTGTTGTGTTACAGTTTGAATCGGTTTCCGATCACTTTTATACCGGTTTGTGTGGAATTTCTGTCCCTAGCCCTGTCATTCTGTTCAGCATGACCTCCAGGTATATTTCAAAGTAACTTTCCCAGGTTAAAGTTCTTTGTGGTGTAAATATGGCATACACTCTTTGTTTCTTAGATGTATTTAGCCATATGGAAGCATGCTGGGATAGATCCTAATCTATTCAAGTGTCTGAAGGGGACTGGATCAGGTTTTATGCCATGTTCAGGATCTGCGTGCCTCCCATCTAAATAACTGGGTTGATTTTGAACAAACTACCAAATTTTCCACCCAAGAATGAAATGTCTTTCTATAGGAACTGGTTGGATTTGTCAGTTCTTTGTTTTGCAGTGTGATGCATTTCAAACGGATGCCCTAATACTCAGAAGTTTATCTGAAGTTATAATTAGTATCTTTCAATGAAGGAAACAGACATTGCCAATGCTGACTTTAGCTTGAAACAGAGACCTTTTACAAATGCATTTATTATGATCAAGGCTGCTGAATAAAAGGCTCTGATTACTTTGCTGAACCCTTAATATTTGTTGTAGTTTGTTCTTAATAACAGTTAATATTAACATATTATGTAGCTAAGCATTCAGGCTTGAGACTTATTAAGGACACTGACAAATTTGCAAGGAGAAATTCTTTTAGAGTAATTTGTAAAAACCCAAGAGAGCTATCAAATCTCCACAAATCAATTCATGAAGTGAAAATAATTAAAGAACTAATAGACATCAAAACATTAATCTAATGCATCACAGTTGAATAGCAATATCTGACTGGACTATCAATTTTCATTGTTCTAAAATTACTTTTGTTTAAAGCATGATCAGAAATTATTTTGATCTTTTTATTTCACCAGTAAGTGGTTTTTCATGTGTATCTGCTGGCTTAAATGGTCTTTAAAGCATCAAGAGCTTTGCAATAATTGAACAAAATGAAGATGCAGATACTCTACTGTGTGTGTAGACAGCTGTAAAGCCATGTTCACTTTTAAAATCTATTAAATTTCTAAAAGCAGCTGCCAGGATTTTGAAATGTGAGTTACTGAAGTGTAGGGGAGAGAGGTGCTGAGCACTGGAAGTCAGATGCATGCACATGGAATGTAGAAGCCTAACTTTAAGCATTCAGATTTCAAAAGTTGATCGGGTCCTTGCTATCAAAAATTGATAGCAGCAGCACAATGATGTAACACATACAGGAAAAAGAAAAGCAGGATAGAACAACTCCTTATTTTGTTTCACATGGTTTGATGACCTCTCCAGCTCTCAGCTCCTCCAGATGGTCAGAACCTGCCAGGAAGTGCTCTCACACCCACTCTGTAACTGTTTAGCAAACAGACACCTTGTTAACTTGACCTTCTCATGAACAATACAGGGAAACGTAACTTATGGCCCATTTATAGTGTGGCCCTGTCCTGTAGTGCCACAGCATTTTAATAAGAATAATGCCCCTCTACTTTATTTTTCATAAACCATTTGGTATGAAATGAAATGAGCTTTGCTAAGATGGAAGTAATTATAACGTATTTTTTTTGCAAGCAAGCCTAAGGTCTCATAGTGTTTAGACTTCACAGGCATAATAGCAGTTGACTTTGTAATGACCTTTACATAAAAAACACCAATAAAGGAAGAACCCTTGTCTAAACCACAATGATCAACTCCCCATCAAATTTTGTGATATTTTTAGTTTAACTATAGTCCTTGTTGTGATGGTTTCCCAAAGCTCATTCTAACTTTAACTCTTAGCATTTATGGTTAGTTCAGTCAGACTAACTGTAGCCTGGTTGATTTTTCTTCTGTATATCATTACAGAGATGCACTCAATTTTAAGTAAAGGATTGCATTTATGTGCAATGAAAAAAGTGAGAAAAAAGCTAAGTAACTACAGCAAACTGGCACTAGGTTACATGCCTCAATTGCTGTCCAACGTGGAAATTACAGAAACACATATTTTTAACTTGCGAATTGCTAAAACCCGACAGTATTTTAACATAGCCAGGCAGCAGCATCTTCATTTAGTAACATGGATTTTGTTGTAATCTGGAATGATGTGACTGAACATGACTTGATCCCAAGAACAGGAGACAGAGGGAGGCAATGGGAGGGTCATGTACAGTAAAAAGCCATTTTATAGCATTGCATGCAGCTCAAACTGGTAAATTTCAAAGTGAAGAAAGGTTAAGACAATGTAAAGAAACTACACAGGAGACCACACATTTTGAGTAACAAGGTTGGCTAAATAACAGTATCTCCCAATTGTGACAGATGAAAATTTATGTTTGTGTGATAAACGTGCTTGCTGAAGGCTCTATGAAGATTAGACCAAGTGTTTTTCCACATTTGTTTAGATATTAAGCTATATGTTGTTGCTAAGAGCCTAATTAGAGTTTAAGATGTAGTAAGGCCTTGTATAAAGTAAGGCCTAGTAAATTTAGCAAAGCCTTGAAGTAGTATGGTCCTGTGACACAGTTAAAATTAACCTTATCAAAGGAATGCAAGGCCTGTACTGCTATTGGCCAGTCTAAGGAAAAAGAATCTGAGTGGCTGTAATTTATCAGCAAGTTATCAGCACAGTTCAGAAGCTATAAATTGGCTAAGACATCCAGAAATCATTCAGAAGGAAGATACAGTTCTGTAGAAAGGATTAATTAGCTGTTGACCTGGATCAGTGGGCCCGTGGATCTGAAGGAGCCCAAGGACTGAATACCAGGGTCCTTTCCGGTACCTCTCGGACAGTGCTGATTGGGGATGCCTGACTTCGCCGAGCTTTGTGGAAAGAGAAACTTGTTGTACATCAGGTATCAGAGGGGATTGCCGATAAGTTGCTGACATGAATTATTCTTGTCTGTCATTGTTCATCTTGTTACTACAAGTAGTTGTGTTTTTGTTAAGTCAATAAAACTTTCTTACCTTTCTACCCCCGACCATACTCTCAATCCTGAACCTTCCGCAGGCGGCTAGGACATAAATTGGCGTCATGAACAGGATTGAGAGGCTCTGGTCTGGAAACAAAGGTCGGAATGGAGGAAGTTGCATGTGCCCTGTTGGTGGCTTTGCTTAAGGAAGTGACAGGGATAGAGAATCCCGGGTGGGATAAGGATAGGTTGAGACCTGCCTGGACTGACCTGGGAACTGTACCCGATCATTGGGCTAGGTTTGCTACTGCTGCCTGGGGTAAGCCCAAGAAGGGATGCCTGTCGTGGCAGCTGGCCACCTGCCTGTGGTTAGGGGCCGAAGAAAATGCCCAGCTCTGGGAAAAGGTCACCCGGATGAGTAAGGAGTTAGAAGATGTGAGAGATTCCAACAGCGTGGTGTGCAAGGCTGCACGAGCCGCTCAGAGCTGTTTGGGGACTTTAGAATGGAGGGAAGGAAAAATTATGATTGCACGTGTGGCCGCTTCTCTCCAGAAGAGGGAGCAGTTAGCACAGGCTGTGGAGCCATCCTTCCACAAGTGTCTGTAGAGAGAAACCAGAAGTTGAACTCTGGGAAGATCAAAGGGAGGAGATTGATGGAGAAAAGGAGATTGATGAGCCTGGTGCTGAACCACCCCCCGTATATCCCTGTTCAGAGGGAGGAACCTAGCCAGGCCTTCCCTGCCCAGAGTGACAAACTCAGTCAAGTTTTTCCCATGGTTATAACTCGTTCAGGGCTGCAAGGAAAGAGTCCCCGAACAAAGCTGCATTCCTTTACCCATGCAGAGATTTAAAATATTCAAAAGCAGCAGAAGTCCAAGCCGAGAGAGCCAGTAATAAACTGGCTAGTTCAAATGTATAGTGAAGAGCCCTCTTTTATACCTGCGAGTAGGAACAAATCAGCACAAATTGTTCTGCACCCCGAGCTCCAGTTAAATCAGTTTGCAGGAGGTGATGAAAATGTTACTTTGTTTTCTGCTGTGCTCCAAGCCACTGCAGCTATTTATGGTAATATAGAAAAAGAGCTTAAGCCTGCCTCTTGGGCATGGGCCAATTTAGAAGAGGCTGTCCGCTGCTTATATCAGATAGCACTAACTGAGATAATTCGTGCAGCATTTTGGACTCGCATACCAGATGCAGAAGTCATGACAGCACCATTGTAGAGGAGGTTTTGCCGATGACCACCAACAGAGTGCACCTCAGCCCTGTTGGCCTTGGAGCCAGAGGTGGTGAATCACCCAGTAAGAGATGTGATCTGGTGATTTAGTACAGGTTTTACCCATTTTGAAGAAGCCAAGGCTTACCAAGCCGATGAAAACTGTCAAGGCCATGGCGGTGGCCTCAGTGAAAGATAAACCTCCTGACCCCCCCCAAACTGTTAAGAAAAGCTGGGAAAGCCCGGCCCAAGACTCTGCAAGCAAAAATGTGGAAAGATTTGTTAGCTGCCTGTTTCAATAAAGTGCAAATCAATAGACTGCCCACCAATGTCTTGCAAGGGCTGTGGGCTAAACACTGTACCAAAAGGGCAAGATCAAAAGTGGAGCCTTCTGCACCACCAACAGTGTCACCAGAGGGATTCTCTGCCCTGAGGGCAAAACTGTTGACATTTTCCCAAGCACATGTGGGGCTGCCAGCCTTTACCCCACCTGATCATGTGGCCTAGGAAGTCTGGCCGGCCCAACCCCCAAAGAAAGGGGCCACAATGGGGGCAGTAGCAGGTCGGGGACCGGTATCTAAAGTTAATATTGGCCCCTTAATTCAGATACCTGTACAGATTCAATTAGGTAAAAGTGAAAAGTCAATTGATATGCTATTAAACATGGTTGCCCAGATTTACATTTTAGATTCCACAGATTGGAAGGGGGAGAAAGGAGCCCCTTATCAAGTAATTGGAGTCGGAGGCACCAGATGACCAGGACATCTGGTCCAAGCAAACTTCGTGTTACCTAATGGCTCTAAGGTGATGGTGGTAGCAGTAATACTTAAAGGGGGAACAAATTTACTGGGACTTAATGTACTAAGAAGAAAGCGGTTTGCCCTTGAGCAAAAAAATTGGCAATTTGGGTGCGCAGTGCCTCACCAGAAACCTGAGGAAACAGCTAAAACAGTTGTAACTCGATGTAGCATGATCCCACTAACCCTGCCTCCCATGAAAGGAGTACACAGACCCCAGTATCAGACTCCCCCCGAGGCCACACAACCTCTCCAGTGTATTATAAGCCAGCAGTTAGAAAATGTGACTATTATCCAAACCCACTCTCTGTATAACAATCCAGTGTAGCCAGTGCGTAAGTCAAATAGAGAGTGGTAGCTGACTTAACTTTCAAGCTTTAAATGCTAATACTGCCCCCTTGATGGCTGCTGTCCCATCACTACCAGACTTGACAGAAAGCATCCAGTGTTATAAGCCTGCATGGATAGGATCCATTAATATCAAAGACATGTTGTGACAGTAGCTTTGTGTTTGTAGCTGTGGAAGTTGCCACAGGAATAACGTTCACCTGAGCCTCAGTGAGAGCTACAGCCCAGGACACTTGTGTAGCACTGGAAACTCTGCTAGCTGTGTATCCACCACCTATAGAACTACAGAGCGATAATGGCCCTCACTTCTGCAATCATCTTGTATATGACTGGACCACAAAACATAGCATATTATGGACATATCACATCCCATACCATCCTCAGTCTAATGGATTGGTAGAGTGAGCCAATGGCATCCTCAAATGCAATTTGCAGTTAGCTGCTGGCCCGGCTCTTAAAGACTGGGACTTGCACTTGGATCAAGCTATCAATTGGGCCAATGACCGACCCCATCCAGGAGGTATCCCTATGCAGCAGGTCTTTGGATTGGGTGGTCCCCATGAGCCAGCAGTAGAGCGACCTAGGGGTGGTGACCCGGGAAAGCTCTAGGCAGGAGATCGGGTGGTAGTGAAGCATCCTCCGGGAGATAAATGGGAGGGGACACTATTAGCAAAAGGTATGCATAATACATAGTGTGTATTTAAGTCAGATTCATCTAACGGGAGCCAAGCTCCTTGTTGTCTTGTTCCTACAGATTGGATCTGTCCACAAATGCAGCCATAACCATTCCTAATTGAGCCTGCTACTGAAGACGAGTCCTGCTCTGTCACCGATCTGAATTGGCTGGTACCATGAAGTGGTAGACTGTTATAATTGTGCTCTTTTTATGAATGCCTTATTGTGTTTTCTGGGTACGGCGTGTCTACTATCCTTATTACTCAGATATTAATGAACTTGCTCCTGAAGACCTCAAGGAGTGGCCTGACCCTGAACAGCATCCCCCGGTTCAGATAACCTTCACGTGGTCCAGCTGCAGTATCCTTACTGGAAGAAACCCGCCACCCTGGAGCAAGTGAAGTGCTGGTTTCTGAGTAGAAGAAATAGACGAGTTGACTGGCAAGGTGGTAACTATCAGTGCACCTGTGGCACCAGTTATTATCTTGGGTACTTTCCTTACCTGAAGGCTGGAATGGCTAACTGTGGGAGGGGAAGTAATTGTTGTAGCTCTGCTCATTTGGGAGTTTGTTGTTACATACTTCTTGAGGGAAACCCCGTTGAGCTCAATGCTGCTGAGTCTGTGCCCCCAGTTGTGCATTCTGCATCTGTTCAGCCTCTCGAGCCACTGCATTTATGGGAGAATCTGCCCCCTCCCATTCCTAAGGCTGACAACACTCTCCAGTGATGGTGTGAAGCCCACCAGGTGGGAAAGCATATTACGAGTTGGAACAAAGTTATTACATAGTTTGTAAATCATACCTATACAGAGGCGTGGTGGAATGGTACCCACTTTAATCCAACTAGAAGAAGGCTGTATCCACAAGTCTCCACCACTTATCCCCATCTTTTATACCAGTAGGGTTCCTAAAGCAAATTAGTGCAATGATTCTGCCAGGCAGTGCCGTTTCATCAACCCAGTACAGCATCATCCCCATGAGCGACAGTGGGAACTCTTTTGCTCTCTGGGAGGTGAAGCATGGTTACAAGCTCCCACAGAGGGAAGGATAAGTGTGATCTGTGAGAGAATGGGGTGTTCACTACTATCTCTGGCCATTCCCCCATGGGAGGCCCTGACACCACCCGTATATAACTCCACACCGCCCATATATAACTCCACTCACAGGTTAAAATCCCAGCCCTCCTAAATGCTTCATTGTTCACTGCCCAAGTATTGTTCAGACCAGAACAATGGTATATCTGAGCTACTTTTCCAAACTGTTTGGCAGGAGCCCGTGTAGCTGAAGGGTTGCTTAGATGAGAATGGCCAATCATTTTCCATTCCATGAATACAGTTACGTCCTGCAGACAAAGAGATGCTCCAGGTTATCTTTGAGACAGACATAGCTATGAACATATGGAACTTGGATAAATCCCAGAAAAACACTAAAGGAATAGCCAATCTCCAACAGGCGATAGGGCTGCTCACTAGGGGAAGCATGTTCAAAGGAAAACCTTTAGAGCACACTGACGAATTGCTAATTGATGTAGGATTAGAGATGACCTGTCTTGCCCAGGTCATGATGGATACTGCTTTTAAAGCAGACAAAAATCAAACTTATAGTACTGCTTGTGTGCAAGTTCAGTTATTAAATATGCATTTTTCCCAGGTAATAAACAATGTTAAAAATAGAGAATGGCCCCCTGGCTTAGAGCGTCATGGGATGCCTGCAATATTTAAAGAAAGATACCCCTATCAAAGTACGTGGATTACCACTTGGGAAAGATGTGATAAAGGAAAGTGTTCATTCCTGGTGCAGGGAGTAAAAGATAGAAACTGGACCACTGCTTATTTGCTAAGCATAGGGCTAAGAAGAGGATACATTTAGAACTGGAATCTGCATTGCCCCATATGAGAAATAGTTACCCCTGATGGCCCTTGGTATGTAGCACAGTCCCCCATAGTTCAAATTAGTAGCACCTTGATTAGATTAGGGACCCTATGGAGAAGCTGGCCTCTCATCCCACCTAACATGACCTGCGTATACGAGTTACCTAATGTGTCATATGTAACAATAGGGCAATGTGTTTGTTGAGAAGGACCAGGTCGTTTACTGCATAAAAATGGTATCACCTAGACTTTGTGCAATTCGTGTTGCTTAGAAGCTAAAAGTGGAGCCGTTGCTCTACTGCAATTAAGTAACCGTATTATTGCCCTAAAATGGCCAGAAATTTCCTCTGAGACTATACCTCTCAACTTTACAATATCATCTTCATGGGTATCAGATGTAGACATGCCACAGTTAGAAAACTGGAATAAAGTAAAAAATAAGCTGTGAAGCCTTGAGACAAAGGCTTGGCAAGGCACTCGGTTGGATCTCCTTGCTCGAGAGGGTGGGCAAATCATCAGTTTGGCTGTCAACGTGCCCGAGCCATGTAAATGGTATGATGTAATCTACACTATTTGTGTGTCACCTCAACTATGTGGCTAACTATCTTAAGCATCATAGTATTCTGCATTGCCCTAGTGGCAACAGCTAAATGGTGTTTTAACCATTGTTGTCATAAATCTGTTCATGCTATGCAAGTTAAATTTAAAAGTCCCTCCCCATTCCCTGATGTAGCGCATGTAGTTTTGGCATCTCAACTATAGCCATCATAGTGCTTCAGCAAGCAAGGGGTAGAGTGTGACAGCTGAAAATTATGCCTATGTGATAAAGGTGCTTGCTGAAGGCTTTATGAAGATTAGACCAAGTGTTTTTCTGTATTTGTTCAGATATTAAGCTATATGTTGTTGCTAAGAGCCTAATAAAAGCTTAAGATATAGTAAGGCCTTGCATAAAGTAAGGCCTAGTAAATTTAGCAAAGCCTTGAAGTAGTAAGGTCCTGTGATGTAGTTAAAATTAACCTTATCAAAGGAATGCAAGGCCTGTACTGCTATTGGCCAGTCTAAGGACAGTTGAAGTAAAAAGAATCTGAGTGGCTGTAATTTATCAGCAAGTTATCAGCACAGTTCAGAAGCTATAAATTGGCTAAGACATCCAGAAATCATTCAGAAGGAAGATACAGCTCTGTAGAAAGGATTAATTAGCTATTGACCTGAATAAGTGGGCCCATAGATCTCAAGGAGCCCAAAGACTGAATACCAGGGTCCTTCCCAGTACCTCTCGGACAGTACTAATCAAGGACACCTGACCTCGCTGAGCTTTGTGGAAAGAGAAACTTGTACATCAGGCATCAAAGAAGACTGCCAATAGTTGCCGACACAAATTATTCTTTTCTGTCATTGTTTGTCTTGTTACTATGTGTAGTTGTATTTTTGTTAAATCAATAAAACTTTCTGACCTTTCTACCCCTGACCATACTCTCAATCCCAAACCCTCTGCAGGCAGCTAAGATACCCAATGGTGGGATATTGTCCATCTTCCTGAAAACACATATGATTCTGAAGTGGTGATAGGGCAGTCACCTTAGCACCTTCAAAGCTGCACCAGGCCATAACTCATTCTCCTGACAAGGGCTCAAAGGACACTTATGCACGTGGCCAATATCTGCTTCAATGCATGCTAATTAGCATGTATTGGAGCCGACTCAATTAATAGAGTCAGCTGGAGCATGTTGATCAGCATGCTCCAGCAGCCTCAGCATCATGTGTATTCAGCATCCTTGCACTTCAACATGGCTGCAGAGGCATTTTAATCTAAAATTCATCAAACAATCTTTAGTTAAAGTGCCCCCGCCACCATTTTGTAGTGTGGGATACTCAATATACGAGATGCTTCTGAGAGCTGCTCTAATTAAAGCACCTCCTCCCACCCCAATGCATGTGTAAAGATGACCAAACAGACTTATGTTGGCAGTTTTTAGCAGCCTGCTAGTTTTGACTGTCCTGGAAACTGCAGTCCTGAACTAAGTGCCATTAAAACAGCAGCATCATCCTGATGTGAAGGGAATGAAGCAAGACTTTAAAATTTATTTATTTGGTGCATCATGCTTCAGTCAAAAAACCATGTTGACCTCCATAGTGTTACAATGATGCAGGCCACTTCCTTTACCATTCAAGGCATAGGTTACTGGTAGGAGGGGCACAGGAGATGTGCCCCCCTGCAACAGGTCTGTCCCCGCCTCCGCCGGCGGTTTCAGCGGGTGCTTGCCAGCCCCGTTCCTGCCACCACTGCCACTGCTGGCTTCTGCGGGTGCCCCCCCCAGACTCGAGGCACCAATTGCCCACGATTCAATGTGCCACAACTGTCCCATTGCAGGGATATTGCATGCTGACATAGAAAAGTAATAGTAGGAATGTATGACATTTGGCACTTTCTAAGAGATCTCAGGGGAAAAATCCCAGTCTTAATGTATGTGTGGCTTCTTTTAATGCAATTTAGCAGATGGAAAAGAAGAGCAGGCTGCACCTGGACCTCTTCAGCCTCCGCAAGAGAAGGTTGAGAGGCAACCTTGTGGCTGCCTATAAGTTCATCATGGGGGCACAGAAGGGAATTGGTGAGGCTTTACTCACCAAGGCGCCCCTGGGGGTTACAAGAAATAATGGCCATAAGCTAGCAGAGAGCAGATTTAGACTAGACATTAGGAAGAACTTCTTCACAGTTAGAGTGGCCAAAGTCTGGAATGGGCTCCCAAGGGAGGTGGTGCTCTCCCCTACCCTGGGGGTCTTCAAGAGGAGGTTGGATAAGAATCTAGCTGGGGTCATCTAAACCCAGTGTTATGTAGCGGGGTCCATCTAGACCCAGCTCTCTTCCCTGCCTATGCAGGGGGTCGGACTCTATGATATTGAGGTCCCTTCCGACCCTAACATCTATGAATCTATAAGCAGAGCCATTGCCCTGTGATTGGGCAGTTCTCCATAGAGTGAGCTGTGGTCCATGGTCTATGATACAGAAACAAATAGAGGATGGTTCAGAGTTAATCTGGCCTTGAATAAAGACTTCAGGATTTACCTTATTTACTCAAATCCAAAATGAGTTTTTCCCCCTCATCTTGGATTTGAATATTGGCCTGAGGCAGGTAGAGTCTTGGCTCTGACTTCTCAGGGCCTCAGGGCTGAAGCCAGAGCTGAGCCTCTGCCTGCCTCAGGCTAGAATGATGCATTTGGAAGGGAAGGGGGCACGCAGCTGGGGAGAGTGGAGGGGAGCTCCTGGGGTGGGTGGGTGGCCTGTGCAGCCTGTCCTTCCTTGCCCCTCTCCACCCCCTAATCTAGCTTTCCCCTTCCACATCTTACCTTCTGTTGTATCTTCAGTCTCTCCAGCCCTGATCTGGCTGAGGCAGAAGTTGCCACTGCTTTCCCCTGGCTTGGCTGCACTGGGCTGGGTCCAGGCCAGGGCTGCACTGGTGCACTCTTCCCCAGAGGAGCAGAGCTGCAGCAAAAAGCAAGGGAGTGGGGGGAGGTAGAGAGTGGGGGAGCAGGATGGAGGAGCAGCAGGGGGTTGGGGAAGCAGGGAGTGGACATAGGTATGGGGACAAGGGGCATGGGGAAGCAGTAGGGTAGGCACAGAGGGTCAGGCTGCAGAGAGGAGCATAGTGAGGGGCAGGAACAAGCATGGCAGGCAAGAGGCAAAGGAGCAAGGGCTGGGGTCTGGCTCCTCATCCCCCATCACTACTTTCCCTGCCACAGCAATCAGGAAGGGGCAGGGTCTTGAATTTAAGATGATGTTACACTTTCTTTCTTTCATATGGCTTTAGGAGCAAGACCTATCATTACAGTTTTAATTCCAAATTCCACAACCAGACCAATGCCTTGCTGGAAAGTGAGTGTAACTCTAGGGTGGCACCCTCAAACTTGGGGCAGGATGTTATTATGTGCTCCATGGTTTGGTCAGGGTTTCCACAGTCACAGTCAGGTGAGATTTTTAGGCACCACTTGTATATCAGGTGGCCACACTGGCCATGTCCAGTGCGTATCCTATTAAGGGTTATCCTCATGCTCCATGGAAGGTTGAAGCCTGGTTGTTGCATTGTTGGATCAGAAACAAGGTGTTGGTTTGGGAAAGTATTTTCTGCACAAGCTTTTCATCCAGATTCTTCAGTGCTGTGGTATAAGAGGTCCTCAGTTTGTGTCCAAAAAGGTTTTTGTGCAATTGTGTGATGAGTTGGGAGATCTTGAAGGTCTGTGTGGATGGGAAGGTTTGGATTACTATTGATATGCATTATTTTTCTGTATTTGGCTGCATATCATCAAATAGAGGGAGGAGTAATGTTTGAAAGTACTGGTAGCCACTGCACTGGAGTTGATATCAAAGTTCCAGAGATAGTCCTCATTACTGAGTAATGTGTTGATAAGTTTTCTATGTCGACTTGAGGCCCAGATAGGTGCATGGTACTCAGCTGTTGAGAAAACCAGGGCTATGTGGGAGGATGGTGGCTTTTGCACCCCAGCTTGTGCTGGTGAGCTTTTGGATGATGTTCACTCATGCATTTGTTTTCATGGCAGTCTTTTGGAGGTGATAATTGTAAGTTAGGGAACAGTCAAGGGTCACTCCAAGGTATGTAGGTGTCAAGCCGTGATGCGCTTTTTCTCAACAAAAGGTGACATTGAGGTTGTTATGTGCCTTGCGATTGTCAAGATGGAATGTTGAGACTATGGACTTAGTTGGATTTGGTTGTAGTCTCCACTTATGAAAGTATTCATCCATTATTGATAAGTCAGAGTTTAGTATGGCTTCAATATCCTGCAAAGATTTTGCTTGTGAGGTCAAAGCGGTATCGTTGGTGTAGATAACTTTCTGCAATGATGTGTAGGGCATATCTCTTATGTAGATGGTAAAAAGTGTTGGTGCTAGAACACTACCCTGTGGGGGAGGCCATTGTTGAGTATTCTTGGAGTTCTGACCTTACTTGTAGGTAGACCTTCATTCTTCTGTGCTCATCAAAGTCCACAGCAGTTTGAGTAATTTGACACATGGCAGCAGCAGGGACAGTTTGAGCATCAGTCCATATTTCCACACAGTATCATAGGCCAAGGAAAGATCTATGAAAATGGCCACAGTCTTGACCTTGTGGTGAAAACCAGCCTCAATGTTTGTAGTGATGGCAAGGACTTGTCCACAGCAGCTATGATAGGGTCTAAAGCCAGCCTCATCTTGGGGGAGTAATAGGTTGATGATGGGACTAATTCTTAGAAGGATTAACTGCTCCAGGAGCTTATAGGTTGTGTAGTGCAAAGAGAAGGCTGTAGCTCCCAGGGTCATGTACCGGCTTTCCTGGTTCTGGCAGGGCTATCACCACTGCCTTGTGCCAGATTTGTGGAGTATGGCCATTTTCCATCACAGTTGAAAAGAGAGCCAGAAGCCATTATTTTGCCAGTGGGCCAAGACGGTGGAGGAATTCTGGTGGAATACCATGTTTCCAGGCAGTTTTGCCCTTCTTTGTGGATGCTAGGCCAGTACCCAGGTTTGCAAGAGTGCAATGGTCTGACAGTCAAGAGGACTCTGGACAATTTGCCATTGTCTCCCTGAGTTGTTTCTTAACTTTCTGCTTGTGGTGTTTATCAAGGAATCCCTTTCAGTTGGCCACCAATTTGGCAGCAACAGCATTTGCACTGACTCATGGGTTAGTGGCCTGTTTGGTTTGATGCTCCAAGTTTCCTCAGGAGGCTCCAGGCCCGATGGCTTGTGTGTGTAACGTCTATGGATTCCACACAGTCCAGCCAGCTTTGTTGTCTACGGGTATCCAAAGATTTAGGTAGTACTGTGGCTATTGCTGGGTCTCCAGATTGTTGATATTGTTGGAAAAGGGCTTCAGAGTCATGGCTCCAACAAGGGATGTAGCGCTCTCTGAAACCTCAAGGGATGTTCTTCTTAGCTGCAGCAATAAGGAGGACCATGAAATGATTGTACTGTTTTGGTGTTGGGGGGGATGCAGTGGATGATTTTCCCCACCTCAGCAGTAAATCCAGACCAGTCGGCACTCATTCCGAAGGCATGACAGGGATTTTAACCCCTACATGGCTGATAATTGGCCTATGTTGGCTGTGTGGGAAGTCTGAGAGGACAGTTCAGGACAGGCATATAGGGACACCTTCACTATCTGACAAGACAAGGGTGAGGTCAGGGTTGTATTCCCTACCCTATCTTGCTGATCGAAAAGTTGCATGATATTTGGCATCATACACAAAGTGAACATCCTGAGCTGACATCCAGTCTGTCAGGGCTTCCCCATTGTTGTCATTTACATCATAGCCCCATTCAGTATGGTGACCATTAAAGTTTCCCATGTACAAGGTTGGGTGTTGTGGGGGAGGGGGAGAGCTGGATTAGCCCATTCTTTGTTCAGGGGTTTGTAGATGTTGATAACTGTCAATTTGCCAATCTTAACAGCTGTTGTAGCTGTGCATCCATGTTCTGTGCTTGGGATTACAGACTCTATTCATGGAAAATTAACAATTTTATAATTTTCTATGTATACAATTTAATTATTGGGGGGGGTGTCTTGTGTTAAATTTTGAAGTAGTCCTGAATTCGGGTAAATGCAGTAGCTTGTTGGCTAATTTGTATGCAAATATTTCCCCCTACAGTGTCTTACTATGGTTAACACCTCAGTAACCTCGGGAATTGGTGAGGTTTTATTCACCAAGGCGCCCCCGGGGGTTACAAGAAATAATGGCTACAAGCTAGCAGAGAGCAGATTTAGACTGGACATTAGGAAGAACTTCTTCACAGTTCGAGTGGCCAAGGTCTGGAACAGGCTCCCAAGGGAGGTGGTGCTGTCCCCTACCCTGGGGGTCTTCAAGAGGAGGTTAGATAAGCATCTAGCTGGGGTCATCTAGACCCAGCCCTCTTTCCTGCCTATGCAGGGGGTCGGACTCGATGATCTATTGAGGTCCCTTCCGACCCTAACATCTATGAATCTATGAACAATTGAAGGATCAGTGCAGACAGTGTTGATTCTTGATCTTTAATACCAGTGTTGTAAAACTGCTGAGAGCAAATTTAGAAATGGTTAAAATAGGCAGCCATAGTACCTTGTACACATTAGAATTCCCGTCAAAGTAGTGTACTCTTGGCTATTGTAAAAGAAGAGCATGAAAAAATACCATACTCAGTCTGTATTCAAACATTACTTTTCTCTGAACATGGAAATAATCACTGAAATCAGAACCCATTACGAACTCTTGCAAGCTGATCTCCTTTGTGTCCTTTTATCACTCATCTTCTCATCTCCATTCCTGTTCTGAGTCTTATTTTCTCTCATCTTTCATACAAAGCTTTCTTTTCTCCCAGTTTTGTCTTTCACAACATGTTTTAAACACTTATGTACATTTAGAGACCCAGGCACGGTTTTGAAAGACATTTGTTCTTCAGAAGACATGCATCTTAGTTTTCAGATGTCTGTTATCATTCTCCTTTGCTGCTCCTCTGTCGCTCTGTTTTACATCCACCACATGTTTGGTCTCAAAGTCTAGGCACATTTATAGATTTGAGTTTATTTTGCAAAACAAACTAAATCTTTACTAGGGATTAGCTGATGGGAATGTGTGGAATACTAGAGATTTTCATAGCAGAAATTGGATTTAATATTGCTCTGTAGTGGGGAAACTGGATTTTTAGTTTCCATAGATGCCCTCAGAAGCTTGCCTAAAAGTTTTATTTTACAAAATTCCTGTTCATTTGAATTTGCTAGGAATCTGAAGGCATCATGCACTAGCAACTAGGACCTGTCATGGACTCTGAAATCACCTTTTGTCGCACCTTTTTCTGAATAGTTTGTAGATTGAAATTTGCAGCTGCTTGCTTTGCCATAGAACAGCATACAGAGGGGTTTGTATTTCTGTGGGACAAGTGTCCCTATCTTAGGTTTTATTGCCAATGTGATTCCATTGGCTCTTTTGGTTACCTTTGTGCCAATTCATCTCCAGCTGAGGAATGATGACTAACAGCTTTACTGCTGAAGCAGATGTGCAGGTTATTGAAAGACCTGGAATAAGAAAGGAATATTTCAAGAAGAGCTGAGTTTTAGTGCAACTGTCATAATATTCTATTCAATCATCTTCATGAGACTTGGGCAGGAACTGCTAATTTCATATTAGAATCTGGTTCCCCATCTTAGAGGAATTCAGGCTCAAGTATATAGATTGGGACATTACAGAGAGCCAAACCCACTGTGAATCCAATGAGTATTACCATTTAAAGATACCATTGATATGGGCCAGCTGTGAAATGTCCATCCAGATTCCATCTCCTCCACAGGATGGTGTGGTCAGATCTGAAGTTTTGATTATTTCTCATTTTTATCACGTGAGAGTCTGTAAATTGGTTCTTACTCCAGCTCTTAGAACTATACTAGCAATATAATGTACTACCAGTCATTTGCATGGGCATTTACCCATTTGTATGTTTTGGAAAACATCAAAACAGTGAGTCATGCCCACCTACAGAGGTCGTATTCAGAAGCTGCATTTAAATTTGCTCTAATCACTGAATTTCATTGTGAATGTTTTATCAATAGCTTTCTTGATTCACTCTGGAATAACAGGTTGACATTTAAGCCAACGAGGGAGTATTACTTCGTGTCCCCAATACAATTTTCTAGTTGTGGTTATATTAATCTTATTGAAGTTAGGGCACACAATATCAAACTGTCAAAGACTATAAGGAACCACTTTGTAGGGATTTTTTTTTTTTGCTGCTTAAAGAGAAAAGATGTGAAGAGAGCTTAATAACATGTGGGATTATATTATGCACCTGCATGAAAAGTTTTCTGATTAGCGTGGCAAGTGTACTTGGAGCATATTTCTTCATTATGGATGTCAGTTTCATGACATCAAAAATAAAAACATCTTAGACCATATCTAAACAAATATTATCTCAGTTAATTGCCCATCAGAGTACAAACATTTAATATAATCACAAATTTGTAATTAAAGGTGTTCATTTATTTCTTAATTTCTCTGCACGTTGTGTGACTTGGATTACTTCAAATATTCTTCTTGGGCCTGGCGTACAGGGTTAGAGTAAGGTGTTGTACAGCTTGGTGAAGGCCCAGGTTATAAGTGGGATAACTCTGGTTCCCCTTCCTCTCCTCCCCCCCAATATTCTTGGTAGCACTGATCAAGTGACCAGAGCAGAAAGCATCATAGCATTTGAGGAGGAATTAAAGCCTAGCAGCAAGGCTTTGGGTAGTATCCTCTAAATTCTTCTTTGAGGGATTTCCCACTTGCTAGTATGAGCCCCATGGTCATGAGATTAAATCTTTGGTCAGTAGAGCCTTTTAGGGCCATGTCTGGGTCTGTAGGTCTTCACGTCCTTTTCTCCCCTTGGGAACATAAAAGGCTGCATGGGTTCAGTGCTGTTTTCCTGCCATGGTAGCAAACTGGAACCCCACCTCTATTTGTACATTATGATAGCATAAGTTTATATTTTTATTAACTAATCCTCTGGAGAAGAGAAGACTGAGAGGGAATAAGTGACTGAGTTTTCACATTTGCTTGCAACTGAGCTGTGAGTCATGAAAGTGGCTGAAGGGAGGAGGCCACTGAGAGTGCCAAGAGAGGGCACTGCAGATTTTTCCAGTCAAGATAGGACTACTGAGGTCTGCAGGTTAAGAGAGGCCTGAATGCTGTGGGCCTGTTGGAAGACTGGGAGGAGGGTGGGGAGGGGTCACTGCCAGGCCCAAAGACCCCATGTGGGTTACTTTAAGGCCCAGAGAGAGAAACAGAGATCTCAGCAGCAGAAAGGGATTTCCAGACTGGTAGCCTGGCTATCTGAGAGAAGTCTTCCACATCTGTCACTTATAGCAAGTGAGGTGGGAGATTGTGTTAGGGTACCAGGGAGAGAAGCAAAGGAGTGACAGAATTAAGTGTGATAATGTAGAAGATGAGTAGGGATGATAATCCTGAAGAATTTATTGAAGATTTGAAGAAGTAGCACTTGCTGCTCACTGGGACAAAATGACTTGGGCCCCATGTTTAGGTGTCACGGCGGGGTCCTATAGGAGGGCCATGATCTCCTTAAGGCCCTCTCTCCTTGCCAATTCGGCCCAAGGGCACCCTCGATTCTCGCCCGCCACGTCTTTGCTGTTTAATATATGTTGGGAGGCTGCCTTACAACTCCCTGGGCATGGATAGCTGGGACCTCTGTCCCCGTGTGTTCCTGGACCCCCCTGGGGGTCTCCCGGTATGATGGGTGCTCCCCAGGCACCCTAGCCTTATGGGCTATGCGTGGCTCCTACCAACCCCTAATACCACGCTCCAAGCCTCGCAGATGGGATAGACGCTAGTATGTCTCTCTATACTATTGCCCCTTTCTGGGCTCTCACTCGGCCCACTCCGGGCTCTCTCTAATACAGTGCCCCCCACTGGGATTCTTAGTAACACCGCCCCTCTCTTGGGACTCTTGAGGCCCACTCTGGGCCTTCTCTAAAATAATCTGGTCCCCTTTGGGACGTCCTCTCGAGCCACCGGTCTTTTAGGCCCACTGCACTACTAACCTCTCGCTGGCCGGGCGCACTGTGCTGCTATCCCCTTTTCCTGGGGACCACCGCAGCACTGCCCTTCTCTGGGGTGCTATGCTGCTAACCCCTTTGGTCTGGGTCCACCGCAGCACCCTGCCCCTGTCCTGGGTTTTTCTGTAGTGCTACCCTGTTACTGGGCTCACCACGCCTGTCCTGGGCCTCCCAATCTGGCCCCTCCCGGGCCCCCCAAACACTGCCCCTCTTGGGCCCCGCAACGGTCCCCCTTCTCTGGGACCCTCCGGGCCCCGCTGGACTCCTTAATAATACCGCCCCCTGTTTGGGGCTCTCTATGCCCAGCCTGGGCTTCCTAATAAAAATCGCCCCTCTCTTGGGACTTGCTGTGCCCATGCTGGGGCTCTTTAATATGCCCCTCTCTGGGCTGGGGTCTACACACCCCGCAAGTTGCGCCCCTCACTGGTGCTAGGGCCCCCACACCACTGTGGGTCCCTTTGAGGATAATGCGCCCTCTTGGCACTAGGGCCCCCCCCCCCCTCTGGGGTCCCTATGAGGCCTCCTCCAACCCCTATAGCCTCACCCAAACCACTGGTGTAATACACTAGAACACAAACATAAACTCGAGCCCCCTGGCTATAACCAAAATCCAAGGCACTGGGCCCTAACAACATAAGCCTCCTGGCTGTAATTTAACATCATTGCTCCAGCCTCTGGAGCTCTCGCAAGCTATACTTGCTGTTAAGCTTTTTCTCCCATCTTAACTGCAGGAGCTCGAGCTCCAGCTCCAGCTCCTGCCCCTGCCCCTGCCCCTGCCCCTGCCCCTCTGGCTGCTGGCAGGGAACTGCTAGCCTGGCCTTGACTCTAGGCTTTATAGGAGCCAGGCCCTGCCCCCTACAGGCAGCTGACTCTTATTAGTTGCCCTGGCAACCCACAGCTGTACTCATTATCGCTGATAGGGCTATTCCCCAGCAGTTTTCCCCTCTCTAGGAGTGGGGCAGCGCGGTGCGCCGCAACACTAGGGAAGTTATCATTGGGGACACCCAGGCCATGTACTGGGCTTTGACTTGTGTAGAAACTCAAAGCTATGACACAGTAAAGGAGTCAATACTCAGCTGCCTGAAGTAATGAAGGAGTCCCACTGGCAGTGGTTCCAGGCAAAGAAGGGATGCAATGTCTGCAGCCCCCAAATGCTCTGCCACCTCCCACCTGATGAGGCCAGTAAGTGGCTTCATTCAGAGATAAGGACCACAGAGGGCATCTTAGAACAAGTCAGATTCAAACAGTTTGTGTGGGATCTGGGTGGAGGTGTGCAAAAGTGGGTATGTTGGTACTGCCCTACAATATTTGGGAGCTCTATGAAGCTGGTGGAGTAATTCATTTCCATGGAGGATAAGTCTAAGAAGGACTGCACCAGACAGAGAAGTAGTCTGGTAGCTAAGCTAGGAAACAAAGAATCCTGCAAGGAGGTGAGCAGCTTGACCCAAGAAATGGAGAGAGTGTCACTTGGAGGAGCTGGGAGCAGTTGTTTTATGGGGGTCATGGACAGTGAGCATGCCCATGGAAGGGAAA
>NW_005842160.1:1401038-1434329 GCF_000455745.1 Alligator sinensis | reverse complement strand
GCTTTCCTTTAGAGGCAAGGGGAGTAGAAAAGCCTCCAGAGGAGAACCCTATGGTTAGTTGTTTCAACCTTTGGAAGACTTGATAGGGGATCCCTAACAAGGGGGGCAGAAGGAGTACCTACCATAACCATGGGCATCCAGTCACTGAGGATTGAGAAACCAGAGGCCACAGTAGCAGTGCCACAAGAGAAGGGGATACAATGGGTCACTGAGAGCCAGTCTCAACCTACACAGTGGCAGGAAGAAGTGCAAGCTGAGGAAGTGGCAGTAATGCCAGTAGCAGCAGTCCAGAGTGGCAGCAGAAGTGCTGAGAAGTGGTCCTGGGACAGTGCAGGAAGACAAGGCATCAGTGGAAGGAAGGCTTTCCTCCATCTCAAATCCCAGTTTATTGAAACATGGGACCTTCTTTAATTTACTTCCTCTTTATTCTTTTTAAGCTCTTCTCTTTTTTACTTCTTTTTATTTCATCTTTCAGTGACTGAGTTCCTTCATTTCACCACCCTTCTTCCACTCCCATTTCCTTTCCACCTCCCATTTCATTACCTATCCCATCCTATTAATTCTCTGCCTCCCAGCTTCATGCTCCTGCCGCCCCCCGAGCAGGGATAGAAGCCTGGCCTGGCTCACCAGCCTTGCAGCAGCAACTCACAGCTGTAACTCCTAGTCAGCCCCCTGCTCACATGCTCTTTACTGGCAATTCACAGCTGTGCAGGTGGGGGACAGTCAGAGAAGATTTTTAGCTTTAAGGTGCGACTGCTCTAAACTCAAGCTAGCATCAACACTAATCAACATTTGAGCAACTTAAAATGCAATGTATAACTAGACCCTAATGTAAGAGCTCTTTTAAAACTTAAATTTGACATCTAAATGAAAAGTCCTTTTGCATATCAGCCTGACCAACTGCTAGAGGTTTTTAAGACTTCAGCACTTAGAAAAACAAATTTTACATTTTCTCAAATGTTAATAAAATTGTTATGCATTTAGATAAATGTATACTCATAAATGTTTAATCAGTTGATTGATATGCCTTATCTGTACTGTTTAGTCATTTATATCTTTTCTTTACTTCGTTATTAGATTTGCTATTAAAATTTATCCACATTAATGTTTGTGAGTGTATAATTTTGATGGACTGGCTCTCCAAACCTTTCTTAGTTCTCAGAAATATCTGTGGGTCAACAGAGGGAGAAGGAGAAAGATGGGATGCCTATAACACCAGTAGATAGTATAGCTGGTTTGGTTCACCAGCGTGAGGTGGAAGGGTCCCAAGGGAACAAGACACACCATGACTGCTCTGTATGGAGTCTGCCAACCCATGCTGGAGATGCTGGTGTAGAAGTTGAGGGGGACTCTGAAGGGCTAGATCCTTTCATCATAAATTGGTAAGAGGAAGGGAGGTGGGGTGTAACAGGGGCTTCTAGCTCTGTTACTCAGTAGGGCCAGACAGTTAATTAAGTAATGGCTACAAGAGAGTGCAGTGTGCCGAAGGCCTGGCAGATTGCTTATTGAAGCCTGAAAGTAGAGGATCAGTGGCACGTGGTCCTTGTTGAAAGGCAGAAGGAGTCAGGTGACTGGAAGGAGGAGGAGGGTGTATGGGGATTCTCAGAAGAGAAGGAGCTCAATAGGAGAGCAAGTCTCATGCAGAGATAAGTTGTTGCATTTTCAAGTTTGCTTGTAATTCAGCTGTGAGGCATGGAAGTAGCTAAAGGCGAAAAAAAGGCCACAGAGGGTGCCAAGGGAGGGCACTACAGGTTTTTGCAATTGAGAGAAGGCTGTTGAGGTCTGCATGCCAAGGGGAGGAGACCTGAGTTCTGGGGGGAGTGGCCACTGCCAAAGACTGTTTGAGTAGCGGGGTGGCTATGGTCAGGCCCAAGGACTTTGTGGAGAGTCATGGCCAGGCCCAGTGATTCCTGTTTTGATGGGCCTCCAGTACCTGCTCTGCCTTGGAGAGAGACTTATCCCCAAGCATCATACTATAGGGGGTTTTTTTGTCTTTAAGTACCCTCAGAATGCTAGGGAAGCCTGCTGAAGTTATTTCCCCTGGAGAGATTAGTGTTAGGTTCAGACAGCAAGAAGGGGGCCATAGCAAGACTACAGTTATATGGTCAGTCCTTCTCCATTTAGTGCTCCAGTGAGACGAGACTCCACCTCAAGCTCCCAAATTACATTGACAAATGGCAGAAGCAGAAGAGTGTTCTGCGCCAAGGAGAAAAAACAGCATAGGTCACCAACTCCAGTGCTAAGCACACAAGAGTAACAAAACTTCTTACTCATCTCATACTCAATTTTCCAAGGGCCAAAAGGAGGATTTGAGCATATAAGAGAGAATAGTCCCAGCTGCTTCTCAGTTCCTTCTTACAGCCACAGGTAAGGTGACTTGGATAGTACATCATGATTTTTCTCTTCTGGGAAAGTCAGCTGCTTTTTTAAAGAGAAATGGAGTAGCCCATTTGACTCAGGCTCTGTCTGAATGTGCAGAAGCAGTCTAAGGTATACGCATCCCTTTGAAAGGGGAGTTTCTCAGGCCAGTTAACTAAGCTGTCACTGACTAAATCCAGTGCTGACTTCAAAGATCATCTTGTAGGAGCTACGGGAAGACTCCTGAGACTGGTCACTGTTAAGGTTCTTGGGTCTGCCCAGCTTGATCTAGTAGTTCTTGATCTAGTTTTGGGTGTAAATATGAAACTGATTCTGGACCTGGCAGCTGTGCATGGCTTCAGGGCTACAAAACCTGATTAATAGATTCATAGATTGTGAGGCTGGAAGGGACCAGAAGATCATCGGGTCCTGCCCCCTGTACCAATCAGGAAAGACAACTGAGGTCAGGTGACCCCAGCAAGTCTTCTCTTGAAGATTTCCAGGGTAGGCAATTGCACTATCTCTGGAGGGAGTTTATTCCAGTCTGGACAACCTAGCTGTGAAGAAGTTTTTCCTAATGTTGAGCCTGAAACAGTCTTCTAGGAGTTTGTGGCCATTTCTCTTGGTTTTCCCCAGGAGTGTCCTGGTGAACAGTTGTTCACTGAGCCTTTGATGTACACCCCTGATGTAGTGGTAAGCTGCTACCAAGTCCCCTCTAGGCCTTCTCTTTTTCAGGCTGAAGAGTCCCAGGTCCCTCAGCCTTTCCTCGTATGGCTTGCCATGTAAGTCTCTGATAATACAAGTGGCCCTTCTCTGGACTCTCTCACACTTTACCATATCTTTGTTGAAGTGCGGCACCCAGAATAGGAGGCAGTACTCCAGTTGCAGTATCACCAAAGCTGAGTAGAGTGGTATCACTTCCTTGGTTTTGCTGGAGATGCATTGATTGATGCATGTCAGAGTATTATTTGCCCTGTTGGCTATAGCGTTGCACTGCCAGCTCATGTTCATACTGTGGTCTATGATTACCCCCAGGTCCCTTTCATTTATAGTGCTGGTCAGATTGGCATTGCCAAGCCTGTAGGTGTGTAGGGGATTGTTCATCTGCCGGTGGAGCACTTTACACTTCTCAATGTTGAACTTCATCTGGTTCTGATCTGCCCAACTTGCTAGCCTGTTTAGGTTGGCTTGTATCTGCAGCCTATCTTCAAGCATGACCATGCTTCCCCATAACTTAGTGTCATCCATGAACTTGGCCAGTGAGCTCTTCACCCCCACATCCAAATCATTGATGAAGATGTTGAATAGCACTGGACCAAGCACTGACCCCTGAGGGACACCACTGGCCACTTCTCACTAAGACAACATTTTGGTAGCCAAACAGATCTGGGAGCTGAAAAACCCAGATCTGGATCCACAAATGAGCATGACTCCAAAGTTCCCAGATAAATGAAAACACTGGATGAGTGTGGCTTCCCATTCAAAGCTAAAAGCCAAGTCTCATCAGGATCCAGCTATAGGGGCAGAGCCTTGTTCCAGATTAGACAGCCTCAGAAAAGGAACTTGATTACCTGTGGTCTAGCCACTAGGGGTGTGTGAAGCTTCAGTCTGTGATTCAATTTGGAGATGATTCGGCATGAATCAAATCGGGAGAAGAAACCCTGGGGCATGAATCAAATCAGGAGAAGATTTGGAGGCTCCAAATTGATTCAGAGGTTTGGAAGGCAGTCTGTCAGGGGAACAGAAACTGAGAAAAGGGAGGGGGAGTGACAGGGAAAGACTGACATCTTTAGTTGGCCAGTAATTGTGATCTTTCCCTGAGTCCCCTTCCAATCACAGTGCTCTGGGGGAGGGATGTAAAAACAGCATATAAGCCTCTGTCTGCAGGCTTTCTGTGCCTTTTGTGAGCTGTTTCTGCCTGAGCAACAGTGTCTGAAAGATACTAGACTGGCTTGGCTCCTACCTAGTCAGTCTCCTGATACTTTCTGTTCTTGGAAAAGATTGGATATAGCTTACTAACCAGAATCCCTCTACTTAACCCTATCCAATCCATTTATTTCAATTTATATTTGTTCTTGTTTGGTTTTTTTCCCCCAACACTTTTTAAAAAGAAAGCTGTGTTTTCCCTGGCAGTGTGATCCATCACTATACAGGGAAGCACATACATTACACACACCCACACACATACATCATAGAAGTAGTCAGATATTATTGAACAGAACACAAGATGGAAGAAGTCAGACAGTCATAGAAGAAGAGGATCAGACTATATAAAGTTATTATTCTAGTTACATACAGACTAAAGACACCACAGAAGACATCAGATAGAAATTCAGATTATTAAATGCAACATAGAAGTCAGACAGTCATAGAAGAAGAAGAGATATTATTTTAGTTACACACACAACACAGAAGAAGTCAGACACAGTCATACAGCAGAGAAGAAGAGATAGATTATTAGTTAGTTACACACACAGACACATTTTCCAGCACAGGAAAGATTAATATAAAGGGTGCTGGAAAGGCAGGTGCCAGGTCTTCTAGCAGGGGAGGGAGAGGGGCTACAGGGGGTAGGGGGAGAACTAGAGCTGCAAGTTCCTTTCTCCCGCTGCCAAAAACCCCCAACATAGACTCATCCTCTTTCCTGGCAGCATGAGTCTTCTGTTGCCAGTGGATTCAAGAAGGTGGGAGCAGTACCTGTCCCTGCACCTGCACCACCTCCCCTAACACCAGAAATAGGCACCACCAGCAGAATGACAGTGTCCTCCACCCCAATTTAATCTCCGAGCATGAGCCTCCTACTGCCATAGGAGGAGGTTGATCTGGAACCAGGGGACCTGAACACCCTAGCTAAAGAAATTCTGGAGACTGAAGGGGAATCTGAGTTTGTGCTCCACACCTCTCAAAGTTCCCCTAGACACAGATATCCTTCTCAGGAAGGCCCCTCAGAGGAGGTTGTGGAGGCAAGTGGCTCAGCTGAGTCAGTTCCTCCTGTTGTTGTGCTTCTGCCTACTGAGGATGGGGATAAGGCAGGATCCCCACCCTCAACCCAGAAGCAGGGGAGTAGTGTAGTGTGGGATCATTTTAAGGTGGCAGATGATCCCAAGTATGCTATCTGCCAGCACTGCTGAAGGCAGATCAGCTGGGGCAAGGACGTGAAACACTTCACCACCATGGCGATGCTGCTGCATCTCAGGAGGCAGCACCCCCTTGCCCTTCTTCCTCCTCCACCTGGGACGAGTGGAAGCATGCCCAAAGTGATGTTGCCCACTCGCTTCAAAGCCCTCATCCCCCCAAAGCAGAGGCAGGCCACCCTGGAGCAGTGGGGGAAAGCTGCAGATAAAGGGGGAGGTGCATTGCAAGAGCGAGCAAGATAACCCACAGGATTGGCGAGATGCTTGTTCTGGATGGAGTTCTTAGTTGAGCGGCCAGGGTTCAGGCAGCTTGTGGCCTCATCTTACCAAGTGCCTGCACACACCACCTTTAGCAAGATGGTGGTGCCCTCCCTGTATGAGGCATGCAGGGAGTACTTGAGGGAGGAGCTGCACAAGGCAGGGCCATAGGTACCCTTGCACTTCACCTCCAACATCTGAAGTAGCCAGGGTGGAGATCATGCCTACCTCTCCCTTGCAGGGCACTGGTGCAATCAGTCAGGCCATCAGTGGGCTCTCTTTCAAGCCAAGGTGATAGGTGAGTCCCACACGGCAAGGGAGATCATGATGGCCATGAACCATATGGTGCAGAGGTGGCTCATTGGGCAGGGAGAGTTCACCCATGGGTTCATGGTCACAGACAGTGGGGCCAATATGTTCAAGGCCATCTGTGATGCCAAATTGTTGGCATTGACTTTGTGGCACACAAGCTGCACCTCATAGTTGGGGATGCCTTGGAGGGGGACAGGGCTGCCAGTGATGGCACTGTCACTACCACCCAGATGATTTCAAAATGCAGGAAGTTGGTGGGCTATTTCCACTGCAGCATCAAGGCGGGCAAGATGCTGTGTGAGAAACAGGCAGAGCTGAGCATCCTGCAGCATCAAATCATTCAGGATGTGGAGACTTGGTGGAACTCCACACACCTGATGCTGGAAAGGCTGGTGGTACAACAGAAGGCCATCCATGAGATGGCCTTGCTTGGAGAGATTGGGATCAGCGGCCCTCTTAACAGAGCTGAGTGGGATACCATCTCCCAGATCTTGGTGGTCCTCAAGCCCTTCCTCAAGGCTACCGAGACCCTTAGTATTGGTGACACCCTTCTTAGCCAGGTGATTCCCCCTAGTAAGGGAACTTGAGAACCAAATGGAGAAGTTCCAGGGGATCAATATTCTTGGCTGGGGTAAGCCGTTGTCACCAGACGTGCAGGCACTGGTGAGGCGTCTGAAGGAGGGCATCAGGAAATGGCTGGATCCCTTGTGGTCCACATGCTAGTGGGTATGTATGACCCAAGGGTGAAGGGGATCATGTGCACTGGCAGCACCAAAACCCTTGATCACTGGTCACAGGTGCTGGTCAACTGAGTCAGGGAGACAGAAGGGCAGGGGCAAGGGGATGTGAAAGAGGGGGATCCATTTTCCCATGCCAGCCCTCCCAGCACCAGCCAGTCTTCTCCATGCCAGCTGCTGCTAATGTGGGCCAAGGGCATGGATTCAATGCTGGGGTCCAGACATACCAGACCCCAGCCTCGGGCAGGTAGTGTGGACATGGAGCTGCTAGACTGCAACCCCTTGGCCTACTGGGCAAGCTGCAACCAGATATGGAAGGATCTGGCCACAGTTGCCCAAGAATACCTGTTCTGTCCACTGACCAGTATTCAGAGCAAGAGGGTGTTCAGCATTGCTGGGGATGTTGTGGCACCCCAGCGCATCTGCTTGGATCCTGGTTTGGTGGAGCAGTTGGTGTTCCTCAAGGTGAACCTCCTGCTGCTGTGGTTCCCCAAGCTCCACCTGCAGACAGAGTGCCACCATCCTCACTCTGTCTGTACCTATTTCCATTTTATTTTTTAAAACCAGTTAATACCCCACTCTCAGAGCTGGAGGGGGCATTCACTGCATCACCACCTAGCAGGGGAAGATCATGTCCCTGCTGAGCTTCCGTGCCAGGATGAACTTGGAGGTATGGACTGGGGCTATGGGTAAGGAGGAGACCCAAGATCCTGGGCATGACCACTAAAACTGCACTCTGCCAGGGTCGGGAAGCCTGGTGGGACTGCTGGCGGTACGGTAGCCCCAGGAAATGCCAGGACTGAGGATCCCCCTTGTGAAAGGCGAGTAGGAGCTGCCATAACCTCCAGATACGACGCATACACACACAGTCCTGGCTGGGGAAAGCCCAGACCCGTCATGTCCTTGACAGGTCCGGGGCTTACTGGTTGCAGTGGAGTTGTGAGGCTCCAGGTGAGCTCAGCTTAGCTGCCTGGAATGCCAGCTTTCGGGTTGAAAAACCCTTCATCAGGCTGAAGAAGCACCTGCAGTTGTTGTGTGTGTGTACTGTTCTTGAATGGAAGGAATAGTAAAGAAGCCAGAGGCTGGCATGCAATGCAGGCAAGAAAACCAGTCAGTGAAAGTGGAAATGGAGCTGTCAGGGGGTGAGAGAGACAGCGCCAGTGCCTTAACACACACACAGTGTCACACTGTGAATTTTGTCATGAATTTTGCTTGTCAGCAGCTTGAGGTACAGTTTCCCGGAAACCTTGCACCTATCCTCTTGAAACTTCGCAGAGGTCATGCCCTCAGAAGGAGATACCATTCCTGTAATTTTTATCCAAATCAGCCAAAAAAATGACAAAGTTATAGGGATTTCAGTGATTCCCCATTATAGTCTATGGCCAAATCTCTGAATCGGCGCTGAATCTTTCAAAGCTGATTCAACTGAATTGATTCGGGACAGTGGTCCAAATCTCTGAATCAAATCACTGTCCTCCAAATTGGCCTAATCCGAATTGAATACTTCCCTATTCCAGTCCTCTAAAGTGTCCGTTACCCAACCCATCTTGATATTAACTGCAAACGTACAATGTTTGCACTAGTTTCCATCCTTTTATGTCATTTAAGATATTGAACAGTGATTGTCATCTGATAGTTTCACTTCTGTGTGTAGACTTAAGTGAAAAGGGAATAATCAATTTGCTTTTTCTGCTTTGTCTCTTGTTAACTTCACTTTCCATTCAGTAAGACACCTACACTTTTCTTGGTCGTCTTCTTTTAATGTGTTTACAGATTTTTTTCTTTTGGTGCCTTTGATATTCCTTGCTTGCAGCATTTCAATTTATGTTTTGCATTCCTGAGTTCTGTCCTTATAGGCCTATGCTATATTCTTATACTCATCCTTAAAGCTAAATTTCCTCTTTTTTGTAATATTCCTTCTTAAGCTTCAAATCACTGGCGTGTTCACTGTTCAGTTCAATGGTCTCTTGCTACATTTCCTCTCCTTTAATTGCGCTGGGATAGCATCGTGTTGTGCCTTTAATATTGGGTCTTTTAGAATAAACAACTCTTCTGGACTATTTTTTCCTTCAGGTTTGCCTCCCATAGGATTCTACATACCAGTTCTTTGAGTTTAAGATCTCCTTTTTTGAAGCCTTGTGTTTTTGTTCTGTTGTGGTTTATTCCACCAATGCGATGTTGCAGCTGGTAAAGCTAACAAAACCCTGGCTTGCATCTATAGATGCTTCTTAAGTAAATCTCAGGATATCATCCTCCCACTGTACTCAGCCTTGGTGAGGCCGCAGCTGGAGTACGGCATCCAATTCTGGGCTCCGTAATTCAAGAAGGATGTCAAGAAGCTTGAGAGAGTCCAGAGGAGAGCCACGCACATGATCAGAGGGCAAGAGAATAGGCCTTATGAAGAGAGGCTGAGAGCCATGGGACTCTTCAGTCTGGAAAAGCGCAGGCTCAGAGGGGACCTGGTGGCTACCTATAAGTAAACAAAGGGTGTTCATCAGGATCTGGGAGAATGTCGGTTCACCAGAGCGCCCCAAGGAAAAACAAGGACCACCAGTCATAAACTCCTCCAAGACCATTTTAGGCTGGACATAAAAAATTTCTTTACTGTCCGAGCCCCCAGGACCTGGAATAGACTCCCTCCAGATGTGGTGCAGGCACCTACTCTGGACTTGTTCAAGAGACACTTGGATGCTTATTTTACTGGGGTTCTTTGTCCCTAGCTGACTTCCTGCCCCTGAGGTAGGGGGCTGGACTTGATGATCTTCATGGTCCCTTCCAGCCCTAACATCTATGAAATCTATATGCTGGCTCCTGAGTCAGGAGCTGGGCATGTGCAGGTGGGTTGAAGTCAATCCAGGACTTTTGCTTTAATTTTCTCCAGGGAGCCCACTCAATGGACTCCTCCTCCATCCAGACTCTGGGCTGTGAGCAGTTTCTTGCCCAGTAGAGTGAGGGGTGGGGGTAGGGAGGGGGTGGAAGAGCTATAGGGCCATTGCCCAGCCTTGCTTCTGGGAGCTGCAGGGTCAGGGGTGTGTGTGTGTGTGTGTGTGTGTGTGTGTGTGTGTCCCTTACCCCACTCTGCTTTTGAAATCTGTGGGGTGGGTCTGTGTGCACACACATCCCATGCTGTCCTGCCCAGCCCTACCCCTTGGTGCCCCACCCCATCTGGGATTTCCCTCAAATTATTATGAACACCCTAAGTATAAACAAATGCTTACCATGAAATGCTTTATTTGAATACACAAGGAATGTATTGGAGGGCGGGGAGGAAAAGCACATGCACAAAAATGCTTAATAAGGTGTCATAGGAAATTCTGAGCTATTTTGCTCCTGTTCCCCTCCACCCTCCTCCCTCTTTGAATGGCTCTCCCCTGCTCTGTGCAAGGCTGTGCAGAGCAGCAGTGATGATAGTGTGAGAGACCGTATCCTAACCATTAGACAAGACCACCTAGGGGAAGCAGGGCCTGGGGCTGGGTCAAAGGGCAGTAGCCATATACCAAAGACAAAGGAAAATTCAGAAGCAGAGTCCATAACACAGTCCAGTGGCAGAATCCAGGTGTGAGATCCTGAGTACCAATCTGAGGGCCAATCCATTGGGTGAAATCCAAAAACAGAGCCAAACCAGGGTTGGGAGCCATGAAACAGAACTGCAAGGAAATTTAAAGCCAAAGTCCAGACATAAGCCAAAAACCAAGGTCAGGAATCCAAAGAACCAAAGTGCAAGAACCAAAAGACTTACCACAGCAGAATTGCTGACTGGCTTGCAGACCCAAGTCCCCAGCTGGTGTTAAATGGATAGGTGGTAGTCCCAGCAGCCAATCAGGGTGCTTGGTGTTCCTAAACTGGGGCAGCATTAATTAGCCAACCTTGCTGTAGACGTGGCTGTTGCAATGCTTGGCCCAGGCTGATCTGTCTGACCAGCATCCCTGACCGTACTGGGCCCAGGCTGGCCTGCCTGATCTTAAAAAGCTTCCTCCACCTATACCTCCCATTTCTGGTTTGATGGTCTGTAGAAGACCTCCACTGTGACACCCCTCTTGCTCTAACCTTGCTTTTTCCCCATAACCTTAAATTAGACTCCCACTTTGTTCTGTATCTCAAAACAATACAAAGTAACACCATTTCCTTTTTTCCTTGCTTGTCTTACCTTATTCAGGTTTGTTTACACACAGTATGAGTAACGTTCAGTAATAATCATAAAGCACTTATAGACTCAACAATGATTCCAGTACCATTGTTTAGTACAAGTGGGTACACCAGTATGCCTACAGAGAGATTTGTTGTCATGACTTTTGCTGGATTGGGACCAATTAACTACTACTAAAACACAGAATAACAAGATACAAGGGAGAAGTAGACAGTATTCATATATCCATTGTTCATATAAAATTCATAAAGTTATACATTTTGGAAAGCCATATTACTTCGGTTATTCAAAAGATTATATTTTCAGAGGCATTGCAGTGTTTATTTAGTGGATGGAAGATATGCTTTTCAATGGTATTGCATCAATGTGTGGGCAGCTAGATAATTTTAAGGTGCTGGACAAACTGTGTAGCCTAGGAATTGAGGTCAGAGGTGATGTTTTGTCTAAAAGGATTCAGTCAGAATGTGAAAGATTTTAATCAACTCTTGCTTTTTTTAGATCTTAAAGGCATTCTGGCTCTTATCTTGCATTTCTGTTGGTAGCCATGCACTTTTGTGCCTGGAAAGTGGTTTATAACACCAAAGCAATGGATATCTTTGTGAATGGCTCTTTTTTTTCTTATGTTTATTCTCTTACATATGATTTGTATTAATTCTGCCCATTTTTTGAGACAGATGAAATCTATGGATGTGAAAAATAACCTTGCAAGAGGCAAGAATTTCTTAGGGTGATGAAGAATGTCTTGTATTTGAAAGCTTGTCTAACTATATCCCAACAACATAGTCAGTTCAATAAAAGGTATCACCCTAACAAATTCTTTCCTCTCCCATAATTTATGAACTGTCACAGCTACAACATAACTCTTACACTAAAAATAACCTTGACTTCCATTATTTTAGGGATTTCCCATATTTTTTCCCCCTGGTTTCTCAGGAGTCTGAGCCTCCTCAAAGAAATGATTGATGCTATTATCTGGGAAGATGCAGTTTTCACAATGGAAATTTTTCAGTGCTCTTCTATTAATTTAGATCAGTGATCCTTGACCTTCATTGGCCCATAAGCAATAATACTGAAAAAGGAATACACTAGGGGAATAGTTTGCTCTCTATACGAAGCTTTGTTTTAACTTTTCATTTTCTGTGGTTATGAACAATGTTGTATGGTCTTCTAAGAGACATCCATTGAAGACCGCTGACATAGACATACAAATTATGGCTGTAGTCAAAGTGCAGTAGGAATGGTTGAATTTTGGCTTGCCCCAGCATCAAAATTAGCATTCACTGAAATTTGTCAGGACAGGCAATTTAATAACTAAAATGGATAACTACAGTAGTCTAAGATATTTTAGTATAAGATACAAACATGTAAGACTAATTTTAAAGAAAAATTAGTGTCATATCCTGTTGGAGGGGGATTTCCCACTAGGTGCCACTTGACTGAAAGATGGGAATAATACCCTTGTGTTTACTGAATTGTGTTGTTGAGGTAACTTTGGGAGAAAGCCTAGCTTAACCAGCTTTCCTCTGAGTGGGAATAGGTAAGAAGGGATTCATTGTGGACTACTGAAGATCTCCTAACATACCCGATGGTGCCTAGGAGGAATCCAGCTCTTAATTTTCCCTCTGTCATCACTCCAGACTTCTCTACATTGCAAATCCTTTGCCAGTGCATCTATGCCCATGTAGTTATGTTGGTAGAACCCCCTACTAAAGACACAACTTATGTCATCAGTAGAGTTTTTTCAGAATTATAATACCTCTCTTCTGTCAGCATAGTTACACCTACCTGAGGGATTTTGCTAGGAAGGCTGTGTTAGGCCAAGAATGTGATAATCTTTTACATATTTCTTTAATATTACCCCTATAAGGAACCACCAGAACTTTCTGGGTGCATCCACACATGCAGGCACATGCGCTTGCAGCAGCTCTAAAAAACGCGGCACAAATTTGAGCCAGGGCGTTTTACCTCAATGCACATGTCCAGACATGCACTTTGTTGTGGGGCAAGTTGTCCCACTTAGGGCAAAATAACCCTGCCTGGTTCCTCTTAGATCTGCAGCTGTCCTGCCCAGCAGCTCAGGGCTACTTGCCCTCAGGAGGTTCTGTGGCCTGGGCAATTGGTATTTGGGGACACTACCCCTTGTGCCAAATGGACTGCTGAAGCAACATCCCAAATTCACTTTTTAAAATACCCCAAAATCCACGTTCTTCCACAATTAGAACACGAGAGAGAGAGGGATCAATCAGATGGGCAATGTTTTATTGTTATATTTACAATGTTAAAGCAATTTGAAAGCCTACCCAGTGTCTCTATCATCATAATAAAATAAATCCTAAATACCTATATGTTTTGATGTTTGCTTTTGGTTTCCTTATTGTATGGTGGATGTGTGATGGGGGGATGTGGGATTTTCAGGAGAGAGGTGGGAAAGGGGGTGTGGGGATATGGGTGGGTAGGTGTGAAGGGATGTGGCGGGATGTGGGTTAGTGTGTGGGTAGGTGTGGGGGGGACTGTGTGGGGGAGGCTGCTTAGGAGGGGTGCTTCCCCTGCCTCCCACAGGGTGCAGCCACCTCACACAGCACATGGACAGTCCCCTTGCAGGGTCCCAGTATGCCACTACAGCACCTCCTCCAGGGCCCAGAGCCACCCCCCACCCCAATGCCAGCCATCTGCTGGCACCCCTGCTGGTCTCCAGCCCACCACACATGTCCCCAATGGTTTCCAGCCCCCTGTTTGTTCCCTTGCTTGTTCCCCGGCTCATCTCCAGCCCCCTGGTGATTCTCTGACTCATCTCCAGCCCCCTGATGGTTCCCTGGCTTGTCTCTAGCCCCCTGCTTGGTTCCCTGGCTCATCTCTAGCCCCCTGCTCGTTCTCCTGCTTGCCTCCAGCCTCAGGGGGCTGGAGATGAGCAGGGGAATGAGCAGTGGGCTGGAGATGAGTGGGCAATTGATCAGGAGGCTGGGGATGAGCAGGGGAATGAGCATGGAGTAGGAGCCGAGTTGGGGAATGAGCAGGGGGCTGGAGATGATTCAGGGATTCCCTCACTCGGCTCCAACCTCCTGATTGCTTCCCCACTCAGCTTCTGCGCCCCCCGATCACTCCCCTGCTGGGCTCCAGCCTCCTGCACGGTCCACAGCTTACCAGCAGCAGTGGTTGGGGCACTCAAGGCCTTGTGGCACACCCCTTGTGCAGGGCAGTGGGGGTCAGTGTGGCTCAGCCCCAGCCGTATGGCACCTGCACTGCTGCTGCTGCATTGCACGAGTGTTGCCTGGCTTGGCAGGGTGCTGTGTCCTGTAGGGCAGCTTGGGAGTGCTGAGGCTGTGACCTGGGGCTTGGTGCTGCTCAACCTGAGCTGCCAGACAGCACGCAATGCTGCTCGGTGCCCTGTTGAACTGGGCCGGGCTGCACCTGTGCGATGTGGCAGTGGCAACACAGGTGCCAGGCAGCCAAGGCCAAGCACTGCTGCCCCACACTGAGCAGGGGGGCTGTTCCATGTAGCCGCAAGTGGCCCTGATGGCTGCTGCTGCAGCTGGGGGGGGGCGGGGCTAGGCAGGGCAGTGATGGGAGGTTGGGGGAATGAGCAGGGGGCTGGGTAAACAAATTGGGAGCTAGGGAAACCAACTGGGAGCTTGGGAAGCAATCAGGGAGTGAGGAGGGAGCTGGGGGAGTGAGGGGGTGCTGGGGCTGGGAGGGCTCCCCCCATGGTTCCTAACCTCCTCCTCTAGCCCCCCACACCCCATATTTACCTGGCATGGAGCCCAGGTCCAGGTCCCTGCAGCCTGCACCTCTGTTTGCCTCGCACAGCCAGGCAGCGTGCTTCAGCGCTGGGGCAAGGGCCAGCCATAGAGACACTCTGGCTGGCTCCCAGAGTGTCTGTGTGGAGGACCTGAGCTCCAGTTGTCTCATAGCACAGAGAGGGACTGTGCCCTGCCCCGCTTTTTACCCCCAGGGTTTTTTTTGATACTTGGATCTTCAGGTATCAAAGTTTGAGCCCACGCTGCAAATCTGCAGCATGGGGAACTTTTTTTTGTTCCCAGCATGCATCTTGCAGTGTCTCAAAGGAGTTGGAAGAGGCACGATGCAAGAGACATGTGCGCTTGTCTGGATGTGCCCCTTGACTTTTTTCTTTTAGATTGGCCTCCCCTAGGATCCTTTATATCTATTGTTAAAAGGAAGTTTTATGCAAAATGTTTATGACTGAGTCTACCTTGCTATCCAATTAAGATGTTCACTCTACAAGAACAAACCACTAGTCTAATCACAAGCAATAGAATAGATGAGGTTTCAAAGAAGCCTATTTGAACAGAAGATTTATTTTTATTTAAAAGCAGTACATTATTAAATCTTGTGAAAAATGTATTATGGTATTATACCATTAATGCTGACTTTGTGAAGGAACATCTTGAGACGCTGGATACCTTCAAGTCAGCCGGCCCTGACAATCTTCACCCCAGGATACTCAAGGAGCTGGCGAGCATCATAGCCCAGCCTCTAGCACGGATCTTTGAAAACTCTTGGCGCTCTGGTGTAGTGCCCGAAGACTGGAAGAAGGCCAATGTGGTGCCTCTCTTCAAGAAAGGGAGGAAAAGGAATCCGGCTAACTATAGGCCCATCAGCCTGACTTCTATCCCGGGGAAGATCTTAGAAAAGTTTATTAAAGAGGCCATCCTTAATGGACTGGCCGACGCCAACATCTTAAGGGATAGCCAGCACGGGTTTGTTGCGGGTAGGTCTTGCTTGACCAATCTCATTTCCTTCTACGACCAGGTGACCTATCACCTGGACAAGGGAGAAGAGATTGATGTCATATATCTTGACTTCAAAAAAGCCTTCGATCTGGTGTCCCATGATCGCCTCTTGGAGAAACTGGCCAATTGTCGCCTTGGGTCCTCCACGATCCACTGGCTGGAAAATTGGCTCCGGGGTCGGACCCAGAGGGTAGTAATCGATGGAAGTCACTCATCGTGGTGTCCTGTGACCAGTGGGGTCCCCCAAGGCTCTGTCCTTGGACCCATACTGTTCAACATCTTCATTAATGATGTGGACACTGGAGTCAGAAGCGATCAGAACTGGCCAAGTTCGCCGATGACACCAACCTTTGGGGCAAAGCATCCACACCAGAAGACAGGCAGGTTATCCAGGCTGACCTGGACAGGCTCAGCAAGTGGGCGGACGAGAATCTGATGGTGTTCAACGCCGATAAATGCAAGGTTCTCCACCTTGGGAAAAAAAACCCGCAGCATCCTTATAGGCTCGGCAGTGCTATGTTGGCTAGCACTATGGAGCTTTCATCCATAGATGCTTCTCAAGCAAATCCCGGGACGTCATTCTCCCCCTGTACTCGGCCTTAGTGAGGCCGCAGCTGGAGTACTGTGTCCAGTTTTGGGCTCCACAATTCAAAAAGGATGTGGAGAAGCTTGAGAGAGTCCAGAGAAGAGCCATGCGCATGATCAGAGGTCAGGGAAGCAGACCCTACGATGACAGGCTGAGAGCCCTGGGGCTCTTTAGCCTGAAAAAGCGCAGGCTTAGGGGTGATCTGATGGCCACCTACAAGTTTATCAGGGGTGACCACCAGCATCTGGGGGAACGTTTGTTCACCAGAGCGCCCCAAGGGATGACGAGGTCGAATGGTCACAAACTACTTCAAGATCGTTTCAGGCTGGACATAAGGAAGAATTTCTTTACTGTCCGAGCCCCCAAGGTCTGGAACAGCCTGCCACCGGAGGTGGTTCAAGTGCCTTCATTGAACACCTTCAAGATGAAACTGGATGCTCATCTTGCTGGGATCCTATGACCCCAGCTGACTTCCTGCCCTTTGGGCGGGGGGCTGGACTCGATGATCTTCCGAGGTCCCTTCCAGCCCTGATGTCTATGAAATCTATGAAATGCTTGACTGGGTCTTTCCTGCTGTGAAGGCATCTACATTGGAGTCTTAGTTGTTATATAGATATAATTAAAAATGACACACCTAACCAACATTACCACTTAACATTTCTAGTGTGGACCTAGTCTAATTATATGTGATGGGCTAGCTGGCAGTGACCTAGCCCAGGGGTTTTGAAAGGGCAAAAGATGATTGGAGGACTTGGGATTCCCTTTCCTCACCAATCTGATAATGATTTGGCCCAGGGTTTTTGAAGGGGTAAAAGATGATTGGAGGACTTGGGATTCCCTTTCCTCACCAATCAGGCCCCAGAGATTCACCACTCATGTCCCCTGATTGGCCCCTTGGGTCACCTGGAGGGGGATAAAGGGGCAGTATGGCTGACTCAGGGGAGAGACCAGCAAGGGACTATGAGGAAGAAGCTTCAACGAGCTGGCAAGAGCTGAGCCAGTGGGGTGGGAGCAGTTGCCCCAGAAGAGCCTGAAGGAGCAGGACCTGCAGGCAGCCGTTGGACCCTCAGCAGCACGGCATGTGGCCGGCAGGAGAGGCTCCCTGCTGGGCTCCAGGATCCCCTACGAGAGGCTGTGGCCTGCAGGAGAGACTCCCCAGCTCCAGCAAGGATCTGAGCAGCAACCTGAGAGGTTCCCAGCCCTACTTCCAGCTCTGCCAATAAGAGGCCAGGAAGCTTGACATGAGACCAGGGCTCTGGGAAAGTCAAGAGCCCTCGCAGCTTAGACCAGTGCCACCGGTGGTGGCTGTGTAGTGGTGTTTCTGACTGCCATATAGGAGATCTGAGTTCAAGTCCTAGCTGGGGTGAGTGAGCTAACAAGGAGGAAAACTTGCATTGGAAAGGGGACATTGTGTTTTCCTCCTTTCTCCCCCTCCAGGTACCTAGGCCCTATATTTCCTTGTCATTTGACATTTTTTATTTTGTGCCTTGTTATATTTCACCAACCAGTATCGTTTGTTCTTCTGTTTGTGTTTTATATTTTGTTAACCCTGTCTTTTGTCATTGATTGTAAGTGTCTAACCTTTGTTGAATCCTGCCCCCTTGGGGCATTGTAGTGTCCCCTATACCCCCTGATTTATGCCTGTTATGTTCCCAGTACTGTTCTTTCATTAAAAGGTATATGGTTAAGTCCCCATTGGTGGTCTGGCTCTGCTCTATAGGGGGAGGAGAGTCCCTACGCCTCCCATAGCACTTATGCACCTGCTTTGATCCCTTCAATTGGAGAGGGAGTACCTCTTGGAATACTACCCGGGTTACATATATTTAAAGTTATATCCCCTCCCCAGCTTCTCCCCCATGTGGATGTAGCTATTGGTGCAAGATATTTATACTAATCAATATATCCACAAAACTAGTGCGGCGGAGGGTAGGGGGCTCTGGCTTTGAGAATGTTGGGCTACTAACAGACATCTCATTTGTCCTGGGAAAAATGTGATTGTTCAGACATCCATGTCCGTTATCCTGGGATAAATCCAAAAAAAGATTTGTGGGATAAGAAGTGCTAACAGTTTGTCCTGGGACATTGCAAAGTGTGTCTGAATAGTTATTTTAGGATTGTGTCATTGAATCAATGGTAGTGGTCTCAGCTTCTCATTAAACCCTGATTGGAAAGACAATGTATGCACACACCATTCCTGGGACTTTTCTGCTCTCGTAGAAACCCAGGCACAACTTGTCCAGGGGCAAATGTAACATTTGTTCCTAGCTTTGATTTCTAAACCAACATAGGAGGGTACATAGGAGTCTGTTTGTAGACCAGCCCGACTTTAAAGAGAAACAAGATGCTCACAACATAAAGAAGCAAAAGAAGATGGCAATCCCCTTAAGAAAAGTACTTTCAGGGTGGTTTTAAAATGGAACTAATATAATTAAGAATTTGTACTCTTTTCTGCAAATAGGAAAGAGTCAGGCAATAGGGTGATGGGAGCAAATGGGTGTCAGCTTTTAAATACCCATGGATAGCTGTACCCCACACCTCCAAATGCAGAAAACTGAGGTAATCAAGAATTCTAAATTTGAGCTACCCTTAAGTATGAAAGTAGATCATGGCTGTTTGTTTTTAGGCATTTATTTATTTGTGTTCCATGATATAAATGAAGGTCTGAGTCCTAACCTTGGTCACAGTGAACAGTCTTTCTGATTATTATGGAAAACAATCTCCTAAATCAGGCAAGCAGGATTTGGCCCTATTTACACTAGAAAAACACATTTTATTGGATTCTAATTTCTGCTGGAGAAAACAGTGCCTTTAAACATGGATCTAAAATGTTTTATGTAACCCAAATACATCTATGGCAAGGCACATCATTATGTACTAGTTTATGAAAAGATAACTGGAAAAAATTATGTTTGTTTAGATGCATCTTGTTGAATTACATGAGTTTTGAATGCCAATGGTTGCCATTAGCAACTATTAGGTGGTCCCTGTTGATTTATATTGGTGTACCATGATGTGACACTGAGGGTGGTAGACTGAGATAATTTGAAACACTGTGCTATTACTCTGTGTCACTGCAGGCATCGGCAGACTGAAGCATCAGCATATATGCACATGGCAACAATGCGTAAACAATAGCATGGTTTGATTTTACAAGCCTAGCACTCTCCAGTCCCGTTGAAGAACATGGTTTGAGGTCACTCACCCTCCTGCAGGGCCAGTATCTACTGAGCACACTTGGCTGTACAACTATCTAATTATCATTATACTGTTTGTACAGGATCAATTTGTATTTACTGTCACATGGACCTTAAAAATGTTGTTAAAGTACAAACTAGTTTGTGGTGCCAACAACTTTCTGGAATGAAATTTAGAATAGTTTAGAAATAAAAAATCCAGTGCTAAGAATTCTAGGGATACTACGTGGCTAGAAAAAAAACTAGGGTCACAGATGGGGTCAAATCTTGGTCAGCCTTGTACATATTTTTGCTTCAAATTATGCACATTATAAAATGTGATATAGACTAAAATTTGAGCAATTTCAGCCCCAAAGTTGGAAGTTTCACTAAGGTATTAGCATCTGAAAAGAGGTTTTAAATAGCAGCTGTTTCTGTAATGTTAATGGAAGTTAGGTAGCTGTATTAATCTGAAGTCAGGCAGAAGGCAGGGCAGGGTGGCAACTTTAGGTTAGGAACAGATGTTGCATTTGTGCCAGGACAAATTGTGCCTGGACTTGTGCCAGAACAGAATGTCCCAGGATTGGTGTGTATAGCATATTGCCCTTCCAGTCAGGGTTTAGTGAGCAGCTAAATGCACTGCCACTTTTCTGCCATTGATTCAATGATGCAATCCCAGGACAGCTGTTCAGATTCACTTTGCGATGTCCCAGGACAAATTATTAGTACTTCTTATTTCATGCACCTTTTCGGGATTTGTCCCAGAATAGTGGACGTGGATGTCTGAGTGATTGCATTTTGTCACAGAATAAAATGTTTTCTCCTAATATCCTCCAGGGACAAATGTAATGTCTGTTTGTAACTAACTAATTCAGAAAGACATGCGTTTTCATAAGTGGTGGTCTACTTTGTGGGATCTCTGTTACCTTATAACTCTCTGAACAAGTTAGTCTCTAAAGTCTCATTCTGCCCTGCCTTCTGCCTGTAATATTAATGATGATGGTTGTTGCTACTTCAGCTCTGTTGTTGTCTTTTAAGCTTAGTAGCTAACTTTGGTTATAGAATTAATGTTTATTTTCGTTAGGACAAGGCTAAAATAGAGCACAGTATTATTGTTCTATATTCTGCTCTGTGCAAATTGGCATCTGCTTTACTCTTCTGGTGATACAGTTTAGAAGGAATTTGTAGCAGGTTGGTAAAGATGACTTTACTCAATGCAAATTGAACAAAGTTGCTTTTGCAGAAGGAGTTGATATATTGTACCAAGCACTATAAGATGTTAAGTAAAGAAATCTACAAGGTGCATGAGTTCATTTTTAATCAGGCATGAAAACAAATGCCACCCTCATATCTCACCCAGACACCAAGTGGCGGGACCTGCTTGGCGAGCGCATGGCTGAGGCATCCCAGTGGCTGAGCCTGTACTTCACCCTCATCCCAGAAGCCACTGGGGATCTCAGCTGGCAGCTCCTCCATGGAGCCATCACCACAGGTGATGGCCCATAAATCTGTGCCATTTGGGTGTCTTATTTCTATAATTCATAAGTAGTAGTTATGCCTCTTTCCCATACTAGCCTGCAGCATATCCCGTGTGTCTTTCATTAAGGGCTGTTTGCTTAGAATTCTGCTAACTTCTCCTGTATTCTGTGAGTTGGCGTGGGCCTTGGCTCCTACCCTGTCTGGGTCTTGGAATCTCACAGTCATAGGCTGTGACATTTCATTTATGACACCAGCAACTCAGTCACAAGAAACAAGTGAGCAAAGAACAAACAAAATCTGCTAAACTGCCATGGTGTTTTGTCATGAAGCCTCTGGATTGGTGTCTTGTCATGAAGTTCTGGGTTCATCTTCTGGATCTCCAGTGACACACCATTCAATCTTATATAATCTCTGGGCCTTCATTTCTCATCTGTATAGTGGGTACTTTTCAGCACTGGGAAGATAAATGCATTAGTTTATATTAGAGTGACTATCATCATCATAATGGTCATCATCATCAGCTGCTGCCCCATTAACTCAATTTTTTAAAGAAGATACTAAGCAATGGAACAGGAGTCAAGTCCTGGTGTTTATGACATAGACCAGTGGTGCCCAACCTTTTTGTCCTGTTAGTTGGATCCAGCCAGTGGGCCTGATCAGGGCCTGATCCGGCCATGTGGGAAGGAGGGTGGTCAGAGCAGCCTGGCTGCAATCCAGCTGTGTGGCGTGGGAGGGGGAGAGGGTATGGCCTGGCCCTGACCTGGCCACACAGGAGTAGAAGAAAGTATGGCCCAGCTGCAATCTGGCCCCAAGGGCTTGGGAATTTGGCAGCGGGGTAGGGTGGCACTTGCCACTGCTCCCCTACTGCCATATTTCCTGACCTGTGGGGCACCCTGAGGGCCAGATACCATGGCTTTAGCTGGATTTAGCCTACAGGCTGGAGGCATATATTGGATGAGCAAAGGGCAAGGACACATATACATTTGGAGTTATTTCAAAAAGGGAATATTTCAAAAGGGCAACAGCTGTTATGTGTAGTTATGTGTGAACAAGAGAGGACAATCATGTAGCAAAACCACTCCAGCTTTAACACTGTTTCATCCAGGGTTAAAGTTGATGTGGTTTTCTACACTCACATTGTTCCTGGCCGGTTCACACATAACAATTAGAAAGTAACAGCTGCTGCCTTTTTTAGAACATTCTGCTTTTGAAAGGGCTCCAAATGTCTGTGTCTGTACCCAAAGAAGCAAAGGAAAAGAGGTAAAGCAGTGCAGATAGGGCTCCAAAACCTGCATGCACTGTTGTGCGGTGGTGCTTGCCATCCAGGAGGAAATACTGGATCTGAAGTTATTAACAAAAGTTCTATTGACTTTTATGGAGTCAGGGTATTACCCTTGTTCACTGTGGCCTTAATCCAATAAAGCACTTAGGCATGTGTTTAATCTTTAATATGTAAATAGTCTTGTTGGCTTCAATAGCCTTATTCATACGCTTAAAGTCAAGCATGTGTCTGTATGCTTTTCTGGACTGGGGCTTGCATATGCTGCATGGGTTTGCTTTTACCATTAGCCATGAACCATTGTTTTCAGTTACACCTACATGAGTCTCGTTCTTTTTATGAGTCTGCCTTTCAGGAAAGATGTTAAAGTTGCTAATTAAATGCCTTACTGACAGGCTACACTCACTGTAGCAAACACTCTCTGGGAGCAGGTATCTAAGAATGGCTTTAAGAAAGAAAATTGCTTTAGGCTAAGAAAATTGCATTGCTTTAAATAGGAACAGGTTTAGTAAAATCTGTACAACCCTGTGGGTGGACACTTTAGACCAAACTAAGAGGGCTCACACAAGAGGTTTCATCAGTTTCCGTACTAGGAGCAAGTTAGGATGGTCCAGTAGTCAAAGCACTAGTCTGAAATGAGAGGCCTGAGTCCAATCCTCTTTCTGCGACTGGCTTCTTCTGCTTCTTTAGTGAGGATATGAGTTAAGGCATCTCTAAAACCCACCTAAATTTAGCAATCAACCTATGCTGATGACTATGCTACTAAGCTGCTATTGCTACCTGAGCTAATCGGTTTACCGCTTGAGTGGGTATATCTACATGAGCTGAAGTTTAGTCATATCCTAAGTATCTTAATGTCTCAGTTCCTCATCTGTAAAATGAGAGTAATAGCATTTCCTTTAGGGTATGGTGAGGATAACTATATTAAGGATGGTGAGGCAATCTGACATTGTGATGATGGGGCCAAATAACTGAGACAGAGAGAATGAGCTTTTAGTGCATCTTTTTTCATCTGGATAGAGCCACTGAAGGACATAAAACTTGTGAGAAGCTAACAGTTTCTGAAAAGGTCTCATTGGGCCTGTTTTAAAACTTCCTCATGCTTCACTCTCTCCAGGGTTTCCCAGCCCGTATCTGTGTTGCAATATTATAACAGTTCGCCTTACTTCAGCAGTGGTGATGGCTCTTTCCTTACCCACCCAATCATCTGCTACAAATACAACTATCACGTAGTTAGATGTATCATCTTGAGCTATTTGTCATGCCAGACTAACAGACTATTCAAAGCATAATATTTTCATCAGCAAACCTACTGTTGTTTACCTGCATCTCTTTCCTGGAGAAGGAAAAGAGGAGAATCTGGCAGCCCAATAAAGCATTATTAATAGTGACCCACATAAGGTCTAAATTATACTAGGAGACCTGCCACAGGGGAAAAATACAGGAAAATGATTAATCCTTAACAAGATTAAAGGAGGCAGAACTGAATATTGCCCCCTTTAATAAAAGGAAAGTTGGAATTAGTTTCCAGTTCACTTCAGAGACTGACAGTGATGTCATTCATTTGTGCCATCAGTACCTTATTTTTGAAAAGGATGATTGGAATAAATGACTTTGCTTCACCGTGATCATTTCAGCTAGATTACAGCTCCAATTTGTTTGACTTCAGATAAGAAAGAACATTAAGTATTGTTTAATCAAAGAGAAAACAAAAGCTTATCTGTAATCCTCCATATTGTCTTGCTCTCCCTACATAGTGCCAATAGGAAAGTGGGCTAAGTCAACTTGGAGAATAAAGAGACTTTGTATATGTGTTGGCAAAAGAAATCCATAATCATCTTGTATATTCAGTTTGAAAGGATCGGTTTCTGAAGAGAGAATTCCTGGAACTTTATAGACAATTGAGGTGTAGCAAGCTAATCACTTGAGATTTCCAGCCCACTGTTTGGGGCAAGAATATGTAGCTCAGCAGGACAGGGAAAAGGAACTGCACTTTATCCCTGGTACTGGATAGAGCCGTGCTTTATTGTCTTGGAAACGTGGGTTGCTTTAAATTTCTCAAACGTCTTTTTAAGTAATGACATTCAAAAACTTGTTCAGTGGAGCTTGCTAACCTAAAGCCAGGAAACCTGTAACGTTCTAGGAAGAAGGCAGTTTTTGTTTTGAATTTCTTTTAGAAATTCTTTCCCAAAAAATAGCTTACGGGGTTTACTGATAGAAAAGTCTTAATTTTGGGGAAGGGGAGGAAGGACTAGAAGGAGTCCTTCAAATAGATTAAACAGATGGCAAAGGAAGAATAAACTCCTTTTGGATTTCAAACAACAGAATTATTTTTTCAAATGAAATGAAGTGCAATGTTCAGTGTCAAAGTTAAACCAGAGTGCTTGTAAATGGTAGAAACACAGTCGAATTGCAAAGGTAACATCTCTTCAGCGTAATTTTTTGTCCCTCTTTTCACTTCACAAAGTTTGGTGTTCAGCTTGTATAGTGATGTGAACATGGGTGGCTCGAGAATTTTGAAAAGAATGGTGCAGATCGGCAGGTGCATCATCACATATAACATGACACATTTTTCTCCAATTAAAAATAAACTAGAAGCTTTACTAATATGCTAGGGACCTCTGGCTGTTCTTGGTCAGTTTGAGATAGATACAAAATCAAATATAACTTTATTAGAGTGAATTAAAAACTCTGAAAGGCTGTGAAGTTAGGAGCTTTATTACCAAGAGCAGTGAACAGACAGCACAATTACAGAACAAAGGCTAGCTTGATTGGTGAAACATCAAGACCATTAGAAAGAAGAGAGAGTAATTAACACCCATGGAATGAAGAGTTTAGAAGGGATCAAGTAGATTATAATGAACTATGAAGTCAAGTGAGTCCCTCAGCACTGCCTGACTAGAAATGTTGCTGCCACTGCCAGATGGTTGGTTTTAAACTTTCGGTGGAGCAGGAATCAAAGAGGGTACAAGTGCACCCCCCCACCAATCCACCCCAGGATATGAATATTGATAGAATATTCTGTCAGACCATGCACAGAATATCTGCTGAAGCCACTTTGAAAATATTTGGAATAGAAATGCTTAGTGTCAGGAAGTGGCCCCAGATTGCAAATCTAATAGGTAGTCGTTCACGTTTCTGTGCCTTTCAGCATTAAGGCCATGCATGGTGAAATAAAGGAGGAAGCTGCACTGTCTGTGAGGCAGGGAGCTCTGAGTTCTGTGGCTTGTGCAGCATGTGACCTCACCTTCCCCTCATCCAGAAGTTGGACAGCCCTGACCTAGGCCACTTAATTCATTAATCTACTTGAGTTAGTACAGCAACACTGAGCAAATTACAAGGCCATCATTTTCATGTTAATGCCTAAATGCCAAAAAATGATCACTTGAATCCCTATTGCACCACATTTGGGTGAAGGGGAATGGTAAGTCTCTGAAATGCATTAGTATTGCTGAAGAAGAATTAGTATTGGCGTGCCAGCAGCCCCTCTGTCTAGACTGTCTCTATGTGGCTGGATTGTGTTCAGATCTCTAACAAGGTAATTATTGTCACTAATCATGGGGAGGCTAAGAAGCTGAGAGCTATGGGACACTTTAGCCCGGAAAAGTGCAGGCTCAGGGGGGACCTGGTGGCTGCCTATAAGTATATAAGGGGTGTACGTCAGAATCTGGGGGAACACCTGTTCACCAGAGTGCCCCATGGGATGACAAGGTCCAACGGTCACAAACTTCTCCAAGACTGTTTCAGGCTGGACATAAGGAAGAACTTCTTTACTGTCCGAGCCCCCAAGGTCTGGAACAGACTGCCACCAGAGGTGGTGCAAGCACTTACTCTGGACTCCTTTAAGAGTCAATTGGACATTTATCTTGCTGAGATCCTGTGACCCCAGCTGACTTCCTGACCCTGGGGCAGGGGGTTGGACTTGATGATCTTCTGAGGTCCCTTCCAGCCCTAATGTCTATGAAATCTGTGAAATCGTGGTAGTAGCTGAGTACCTGCACAGTGTCTAGTCTTCTTAGTCTGGAGTCAGGAAGATATACAATCTAGACTGTTTGTAATGAAACTACCTTCACCACATGTGTTTGTGCCTCGAGTTGAGAGAAGGTGGTTTCTTTCTATCGACTGAATTCAGACACAGGCAATAAAAGACTTCATGTTGAGTGCCTACCTCTTTGCCATATGCAGCTCAGTGCAGCCCTGCCTCTATCAAGTAAACTTTATGATTTTTTCAGTCAAACATAAAATTAGAGCTTTGAAAGAAACCTTGTGAGCCAAATGGTAAATATTTTAAACTTCATTTTTTCTTACATCTAGAAAAAATGTAATGAAAATGTGTGTGTGTGTTTCCCCCTGTTATAATGGGAAGTCAACAACATTTTCAATCCAACTGTTTACCATGTTGGTGGGTTTATGTTCCTGTTCCCTGATGGCCCAGCTTGCTTCCTGTAATCAAAAAAAGCAGTACATATTAGTTTGACTCTAGGTATCTGAGGTAAGAAGCTGTAGTTAGGCTGCTTTCCCTTAGCTGTGACAAGCAAAACATTTGGCCTGTTGGTTTTTTCCATTCTTTCCAACCCCAAATCCTGCAGGAATGGATTGGTTACTTTACATTTGATATTTGCTCACTGCATAGCAGAATACTCTGTCACAATTTAGGCAACTATTCTTAGCATGTGTTCTGCTATGTTGTGCCAGGACTCTAGATGTAGGGTATGTGTTAGATTAGTTACTGCTGTGTTGAAGAGTCTGTTAAATTATACTCAGTTCGGTCCATTTATTAACCTGCTTTAACCTTTCTTTTGCTTTCAGAACAGGAAATGGTACAGTAACCTCTTTAGGCTGCCTTTTTTTTTTTATAGAGTTAGAGACTAAATAAACCTCTCATGTATAACAGCATGCTGCCACTTGCCAAAAGCAGCATAAGTCGCTGAGAGAAATCACAGAATTTTTGCTGGTTGTGGCATCACAACATTCAGGATCAGACACGATCCTACCTTCACAAGAAAAAAATGCGTGCTTTATGAGGAAATCCATTGCAGGCTGCCTTGTAGCTGCCAAAGAAGGAAAAGCATTTTTGGCAGACAAGCTTGTAAGAGGCAGCCAGGAGGCAAAGAAGGAACAGAGGGGATGCTCCCAATAGCATTGTGGTTGTTTCTTCTCTCCCTTATCCTGCTGAGCCATTGCTCATTTATCATTTTATGGGAAAAATGAATTCCCATAAGTCCTTTGTCAGGGTTAACCCATGCTCTTTGTTGTCTCCCTACAAACAACCTTCCTGCTTTGTCCAGTTAGTTCCCACTTGCATCTCACAGATGCATGTGTTTTAAGGCAAGCAGAACCCTACAGATCATGCTGCCTGGCCAAGTGGCCATCTTTCTATTACAATCCATTACATTTTACTTGGAGAGCCCTATTTTAAGCTCAAAGACTTTCTAAATTTATGCATATCACTCGTACAGAGCCTAAGCTGCTGTGTGCCAGTTAGAGAACTGGAGGGACTGAGTGGCCACAACCTATGCAACTGCAGGCTACTGATTAGGTGAGATACGTTCAGATGACATCAGAGTCAGGTTCATAATAGGTTCAATATAGTTGACACTGGTCAGGGTAATAAATGGGACTACAGCCTATGGTTTTTGGGCTTGTACAATAGTTCATCTTCCAATAGGATACAGGGCTTAGAAGGAGTTGGCATCTTTCCTCTCATCCCTCAAAAGTACAGCTAAAGCAGAGGCCAAAATAACATTACTCACACCCTTGCCTGTTTAATATCAATCACCTTCTGTTCTGTTTTATGCCCCCTCTTGCTATCCATGGTGCATTTTATCTGTCTCCCAGTTCTGCCTGTGGTAGCCTTATCTGGGAACCAGGTGAATATGCCAGCTCAAATGTATGTTTAAACAGCAATCTGTAGTGCAGCCTAGGCACAGCCAAGCTAGGTGAACTAGCCAACAGTAGTAGTCCCTGACAGTAAAATGCTGCTCTTACTTTCTTGAAGCATCCCCATCACTAGGTCATTACATAAGAGACATTTTTCTTTTGCTTCTGGAAATGCCTAACTCTGAGCTGTCTCTAGTGGGTTATGGAATAGAGAAAATCCCACACAATTTACTGATTCGTTTTGATGCACTGGCTGGGGGAGTAGTTAGCTGATTGCACGATTTCACAATGATTACACACTTAATTTATACAACACAATTTTATTTTAAAACTCTTTGCTACGTATATAACACTGCTTAGCTTTAAGAAACACCACAAACATTAAAAACACAATAGTTACATATATCAGAAACAATGCTCTGAATGCACTTCCTTCCCAAACAATGCTATAAGAATTAGTGTTACAAAAACAACTACAATTACAACTAAAAGTTAAATTTGAATCAATACTGTTATTTTTCATAATATACTTACAATCCTAGAATTCCGAGAAGCCAAATACCAAAATATGGTTTCATTCCTCAGTAGTACAATTTAATGGGTTGGCCTCAGTAGTACGGTTCAATGGGCTGGCCTCAGCAATATGATTCAATGAGCTGGGCTCAGCAGTGATAGGACTATGTCCCCTTCCTTCAGTCCCTTTCGGGCGCTCCGCGGCTTCAGCGTGAACTAAGAGATTCGTGTTCACGGAGAGGCTTGATTAGGCGATCAATTTAATCCGACCTTATACTTGCGATTCTTCCTTCGTTGTTCTGCAAGTGAAGTCACCTCCAAATTGGGACAGTAAGTTACAGGTTTTTATTGAGTGAGCTGCCGTCATTGGGCTCCTCCTACTCAATTTATCATACCTCCCAAATTTGGGCTCGGATCTTACTCAACAGAAATTACTTTTGTTGAGCATTTTAAATTATTCTTGGGGAGACTTCCATATCACTGTAAATACTCTTTTCTTAGCAATTTGGTTAAAAGGCCTTAGGCTTTGATGTCTCGGAATTTAGGATATTTACTTTCTTTGTAAAAAACTTCTAAAGATACATTTTAAATTAAGACTTTAAGTGAAGTCAGGACATTTCGCACGTAGCTCCAAAACAATGAGCTAGATAAGGAGATAAATCCTATCTTCTTCCTGAAACTGGCTAATGGGCAATCTTTACAAACATTCAAACTATTTCATTCAATATGACATGAGCATGTGCTGCCTCTTGAGTCTTTGGCCCCTACAATCTCTATACTCCCACGTGGGAGCAAGGATTTAGTAAGGGCTACAGAAGTTAACTAAATAGCTTTCCTACTCACCATGCCTAACTGCCTCAATGCAGGTAGTTGCAGTCTTAGAGGAAAACCAATGTAACCCTTTAAAAACTGATCTCTTTGTTCTATAGTTCATTATGGCCTCTAACTGCTGTAAGTGGAATATCTCACTGGAATTGCCTTACCCTGCCCTGTCACATGCAGTCACCCCTGCCCTGTAAAGACCATGACTTTTATTAGTAAAGAACACATCAGTGCTAGCAGGGAAGAAGCCAAATATACTTACCCAGCTATTTCTGGACTGCTGTAACGGCCCCATACAGAACTACTACACCAGACTGAAAGCTATGTCAACCATTGCTTACACTGGGGAGCACTGTGCCCCTGGACAGCTGTAAAAACTGTGAGGAAGTAAAATGGCATAAAGCAACCTTATCTTCCCACCGTGATACCTATGCTGAGTGCAGGACCAATGGAACTAAGAGTCAGCACCCAGTCTGCCCTGCTTCTCTGGGGTGATGTGAATCTTGATAGACTATATTGTCATACATGTCCTGAAGCCACCTTCAGAGAGAAAGGAAATGGAAAGCTCCCTTATATTAACAGATTCAACCTGTAATATAGTCCCTCATCTGGGAACTTCTCTGGGAACTTCTCTAAAACTTGGAAACATAGTGATGATTGACACCGCCAGTTCCCAATAAACGGGGAAAGCTTATGATTATCCTCTTGCACAGTGTAGCAGTGCACATATGGCATTTGCTGATAAGTCTCTTAAGTTTCCCATTTATTTATTGGGAAGTAACAATTAGCAAAAATCTTTTTCTTTGCATTTTGGTGGCTCTCCTATATGTAATCATCACTCCCACAAGGATGCCATGCCTCTTTGAATCATTCACAAGCTCCTCTCTGACCATCTAATTCTTCACTGGTTTCCTGCTCCATCTTAGAGGAAGTGCAGTTTAGTGCAATACATGCTTAAATGCCTTTGAGATAATGTATTTCAAGTGAAAGATCAAGGAGGAACAGCTGCAGTAGGCTGGTGACTATATGTGATAAGAGATGAAAAACAGCTGAACAAATGTGAACATCAAAATAGCACCGAAGCTTCAAGTAAGGTTAAACTGTGTATAGCATTCAGAGAGTAAATAATGACAAAGAAATATTCTTTACCTCCCAAGTGTTTGCTTGACCTTTCTGATTGTTTTCCACAAACTTCTTAGAGCTAACTCTTGTTGTTTTGTTTGCATCAATCATTTTCTTTTCAAAACCAAATCAAAACAACAGAAAGGTGAAATTCCTGAGGTGTTTGATGAAAGGAAGACTTTTAGGAGGAAAAAAAATCTGCAGCATCTGAGCTGTATTTTGTGTGATCCTGTAAAGTTTACGGTAAAATTGTGAATCAGAAATCTATCTTGAAGATAGATACTTTGCTTTCTAAGCTTGGAGCATGGCTACTAAATTTGGCGGAAAAGTTTTAATTTCAAAGCACTTTGTGAGCAGTCCCATTGTGGGATGACGGTGATTATGAAATGTATAGGAAATTAAAATTCCAGTCTTATTTTGACCTTTACAGGTCACCTGTCTTCCCTTTTCAATTTTTAATATTTCAATTAAATTAAATTAAATTAAATTAAATTTCAGAACAGAATCCATTGCTGAAAGTCTGTAGAAATGTACTAACTGCATTTTCCCCCTCAACTCAAATACCTAGCTAAAGATGTTGAACAGTAAGTGTTGGATTTGTACATGCAAACTGTTTTTTTCTTTTTAGTATAGTACCTTGGAAGTAGGAGCCCAGAATTTAAATTCCGAAGGGTCTTTTGGCCTTGCAGTGCATTTTGACATGTTGGTTCTTTTTGGTTGTATAAGAGAAGGGAAGTCTTTTTTTAAAAAGAAAAATGTGCAAATACTGATTCATATTAATAACTGGTGTATATATTTTCTTTTATCCTGATCAGTCTGAAGTCCTGCACTGGAATTGCTTGAATCAGTGCTTGGGTGAAACACGGAACTGTTTAAAATGACAGGACTACAAAACAACTTGTAACAAGAAATGAAGTATACCATAGTCACTCTTACCAAACTTCTTGTTTTACTGATCCTAAGGCATTGGGGTTAATGGTAAGTGCTCTAGTGTCTTTGCCTGGCTTTGGGTCAGATCTGCAATTATAATGTGGTGGTTCAGACTCCAGCCCTGCTGTCATGTCCTTCCTCACACCTAAAACAGTGATTCTCAACCATGGTGCCAGGCACCCTGGGGTAACTTGAGGTCCTTTCAAGTGTGCCATAAGGTGCCACACAATGTTAACACTGTTAGGTGTGCAAGAATGATTCACATATTTAACATGATAAACTCAGAAATTTCAAATATGAATCCATAGTGTTAAAAACATTTTGACTTGTTGTGGGCTTTCTCAGGTCTTTACAACAGAATTGCTCTATTCTTTTTCCATTGTAAAAAACCCAAACAAGACATGGCATTTTCCAAGGGATGCCTTGACTCTAACAGGGTGCCTTGAGTCTAAAAAGGTTGAGAACCAGTGACACAATGTCATATCCCTCGTCTTCTCCTAGGGCTCTTTTCTTCATATCTATCTGACCACCTTCTTTTGCACATTAATGCGCTCCTTTTCCTGAATGAAGTTCAATGTTTTCTATTTGTTTGCCCTGTTTATATTTAAGAGGCAGTGGAATACTATTTTACAAAATGTAGGGTGGGATCTTGAAACATAGCTAGGACTGTTGCATTTCATTTCATGCTGGAATATTGGTTCACCATGTAAGGCCTGATGTAAAGTTTCCCATGAAAGCAAATGGGAAGACTGCTCTTTTGAAAGATCACTGAGCTAGATTATTACTCAGAGTGAAAATTGCTTCCTACTGAATCACCAATACCACTTCCTGCATCAGCATCATAGATTTTCTTAGGTGATCTGACCTAACTGAGCTTCAAGAGCTGAGAAGATCATACCCTGAGATAATCGTCGGCAACAATGCGATCAAATTATTGTTGTTCTGCTCAAAATATCTTATTCAGGTGTTATCATTAAATGCAAGATTCTAGAGTTATATTTATAAAATAGCATCAGCATTTTGCTCCAAGTTTCTATATGTAAAAATTGATATACAATCTTATTTATGCTCATGGCATTCTACAACTAATTTTTATGGGGATAACATGATTTAAAGGTCCCTCCAAAAGTTTGTTTCTGCTAAGATGGAAAACACAAGCTGCTGCTAGTCTAAGAAATGCTCAGTAACTATCCATATATGGTAGACAGACTCCAATCCAAAAAGAAAAGTTGTGGCACAACTGAATCAGATTTTCTGGTGGTCATGGAACTGATCATCAGATTTGTCATGACTCCACCACAATTTGGATCTTTTTCTTCATAACAGGTAGCTCTCTATGTTAAGGAAAGCTACACGTCCCTGCAAGCCGATATTGGCGACCAGGGTGGATGGCTGGAGACCCTCTGGGTTAAAATCCGTGGGGAACACGGCACAGGGGACACAATGGTGGGAGTCTATTACAGACTTCCCACTCAAAGTCCTGAGCTTGACCAGGAGTTTGCCCAGGAACTGGCTGAGGCAGCTTGCTCCAGGACCATGGTTGTCATGGGTGACTTCAATTACCCAGACATCTCGTGGGAGGATCGCTCAGCAAAATCTGAGCGGTCGCAGAGCTACCTCTCGTGCGTGGATGACCTCTACCTGACTCAAGAAGTCTATGGGCCAACGAGAGGCAAAGCGCTGCTCGACCTGGTACTGGCTACTGGGGATGACCTAGTCGGTGACCTAGTGATTGATGGGAAGCTGGGTGACAGCGACCCCGAGCTGATCACCTTCACCATCCGCCGAAAAGCTGGCAAGTCGGTCAGCAACG
>NW_005842160.1:1390360-1399683 GCF_000455745.1 Alligator sinensis | reverse complement strand
CCTGCCTATGCAGGGGGTCAGACTCGATGATCTCAAGCAAATCCCGGGACGTCTCAAGCAAATCCCGGGACGTCTCTCAAGCAAATCCCGGGACGTCATTCTCCCCCTGTACTCGGCCTTAGTGAGGCCGCAGCTGGAGTACTGTGTCCAGTTTTGGGCTCCACAATTCAAAAAGGATGTGGAGAAGCTTGAGAGAGTCCAGAGAAGAGCCACACGCATGATCAGAGGTCAGGGAAGCAGACCCTACGATGACAGGCTGAGAGCCCTGGGGCTCTTTAGCCTGAAAAAGTGCAGGCTCAGGGGTGATCTGATGGCCACCTACAAGTTTATCAGGGGTGACCACCAGCATCTGGGGGAACGTTTGTTCACCAGAGCGCCCCAAGGGATGACGAGTTTGAATGGTCACAAACTACTTCAAGATCGTTTCAGGCTGGACATAAGGAAGAACTTCTTTACTGTCCGAGCCCCCAAGGTCTGGAACAGCCTGCCACCGGAGGTGGTTCAAGCGCCTTCATTGAACACCTTCAAGATGAAACTGGATGCTTATCTTGCTGGGATCCTATGACCCCAGCTGACTTCCTGCCCTTTGGGCGGGGGGCTGGACTCGATGATCTTCCGAGGTCCCTTCCAGCCCTGATGTCTATGAAATCTATGAAATTTTATTACACTACTTTGAATCATGTCTATTTGAATCCTAGTGGTTTCAGTTTCACAGCATCATTTTTGGAAACAATACCTGAATTCCCACCATTTTTATCAATGTAACTGGACCGAGAAATGAGATGCAAAGTCATATGGTGTTGTAGCTGTGTGCTTTGCCATTGGCTTTATGGGGAGATGTTAGAACAGTCTTCCAACAGTTGCAGTGTTTTGAATTGGAAGGGTAAAACAAAGCATGGTTAAAAAAGTGGACAAATGCAGCAGCAGCAAACTGCAAAACTTATAAAAGAAAAAAAATGCAGGCCCAGAATGATGATTAATTATCTGTTGCTATAGGAAATGTGAAGTCACTGGGGAGTGTGGCATTTAGATCTCTGAGGACCATTTCTCACAAAATCATTTTCTTTCACCTGGTGCCTGCTGTGAAAAATAAGATCTTTCTTCTGCTCAAGTAGACTTCAGTTGCTTATTCACGGAGCCAGTTTACCTCCAATGGCATCAACAGAACTATAGCAATTACTTTATTTAAGGGCCTGGTGCTAGATTGTTGTAACACTGATTTCCACCAGGTTGTGCGTTGAGGTCTTTTTGCAACTAAAACTACTGTAGAAAGTAGCTGTTCACTCATTCATCTGAGCTGTGCATTGCCTAGAGTTTATTTTATCATCTTTACTAGGACTGTGCGAAGCTTCAGTCACTGATTTGATTCAACGGCGTTTCAGCCCAATTCAGTGGGTGAATCTCCAAATCTGAATCGAATCAGGAGATTTTTTAATCTCTCTGAATTGAATCGGAACCCTCCAAAATCAATGTGGAGAGATTCGGAATGATTCAGCGATTCTGACACAGACATAGCTTCAAATGTTTTTTCTACATACCTCAAGGTACCAGGCGTGGCTTGTGAACACTGAGATGCTGTGGTGGATGGAGCGTCCCATGGGAGTGTGGGGGGTCCCCAGTGGATTCAGCAGCGGACCTGGAAGTGGACTGGAAGTACTTCCGGTCCACTTCCAGGTCCGCTGCTGAATCCACTGGGGACCCCCCACACTCCCATGGGACGCTCCATCCACCACAGCATCTCAGTGTTCACAAGCCACGCCTGGTACCTTGAGGTATGTAGAAAAAACATTTAGAGCTGTGTCTATGGCTGCATTGCTGATTCTCCGAATCAGCATCAAATCTTCAGATTTGGATTCAGCTGAATCAAATTGGGACAGTGATCCGAATCAACAGATCGAATCACTGTCTCCTGAATCGGGCCAAATCCAAATCCAAATCAAATACAGCCTGCTTTGCACACCCCTAATCTCTATTTTTTTTTGGTTATTTCCATAAATCTGAGCGGCGCTATCTTTTATGTTGTTTTATACTATGGTTTAATTTGTTGTTGGCCCTGAGCTCAGGACAGTCACTTCTGCTTGCCTATAATGTCTAAATAAATACTTTATCATTTTATGTCAATATAATAAAAAGAAATAATAACAGCCTCCATTATTTTCACAAAAGTTAGTAAATACAGAGAAAATGGAAAAATGCTCTAGGGACCATGATCTTAAGTTGCAGCAAAGGAAATTTAGGTTACTTATTAGGAAATTCTTTCTCCCTAGGAGGATAGTAAAGTACTGGAACAGGCTACCCAGGGAGCTTGTGGGATCTCCATTGTAGGAGGTTTTAATACCTGGCTAGACAAAGCCTTGGCTCGGATGATCTAGTTGGGGAATGATGGTCCTGCTTTGAGCAGGCGGTTGGACTAGATGACCTCCTAAGGTCCTTTCAAACCCTAATTTGATATGATTCTATGAGAGCATTATTGGTATGTAATCACAATTAGCTGGAATCAATTTTGTCTATGTGGTGTTTTAAATCTTTGAGATTTTTTTCAATTTTAGTATTTTAGTGATTATGGCTATTGAGAGTATAATAATGGAAGATAAATATAGAAAGGTGATTTTTCCCCCCCCTTTTTTTTAATGAGCCATAGCAGTTCTTTTCAACTTCTGGTCCATGGACCCCTCAGCGTCTGCAGACTATGTCTAGGGGGTAAGCGAATGATGACTATGATCGGTCGAAAGTATGCAAATACCCACACTTACAGTTCAAAGGCATCTGCACGTCCATTTGAATTTTTTTAGGAATCTGCAAATTAAAAAATGTTGCATACAACAGCACAGTGGTTTTCAATGTGCAAAGGAAATTCAATAAGCAGTTAAGTTATCTGGGTTGTAATTTTAAAAAGAAGAAGAATAACAACGTACTGCAGCTGTCTTCCTAGGCTGTGTCTGGGACAATGCTGATCACAACAAGCTGAACATTATCTTTGTTCTATTTAATGGTAATGATAATAATGATTAATAATCATGTCCATTAAAAACTATAATTAGTTAATCATTTATAAGGATTAAATTGCCTAACCCTACTTGGGGAGTCAGTTTTGAAAACTGAGGCTAGTTTCCAGAATTTTCTGGCTCCCAGTCTTTTAGTTCTGCTGATAGATCAAACTCTTCTGTCTTGAATTAGCAGCAGAACCTTTTGTTTCATCAGTGTTTGTCTGCTCCTGTGACTCATTCTTTGTTTCAATTTTTGATCATCTGTTTGTGATATCAAAAGAGGAAATTCCAGAAGGAACAGATAAACTCTTCAGAAGCAAGGTTTCTATTTCATTATAAATATCCCAAGTAATAAAGAATGAGGAAAGTGAAAACACAGCAAATATGTTATACGATATCAGCAAAGCTGCTGCTAAGTGGAACACTTTTATGAGGAGTTGGTTGATTGTTAAGGCTCAGACACTAGTTTGACCATATAACAAATTACAGGCACAATATAGGACATAGTTCAGTCCTACCATCTTGTGTGTTATTTTAATAGAGACTATAGGCCTCCTGGGAGCTCAGTCTCTCTTTCTAATATTTAGTAAATAGCAACTTCAGTTAAAACTTGAGGGCTTCCCAAAGACCTCATCATTTCTTCCTAATTTATCGCCTTGGTTCTGCATTCTCTCAATAAATATGTCTCTTGAATCCCCTGCAGGCTTTGTTATTTAGATTTCTCTAGAGTAATAGCTTAGTGAATAGGTCTAATGAAATGTATATAAAGAAAATTTAGCTAGACATGCCCTTTTCCAAAGAGTTCTTGCTAGTTTCATTGCATGCAAGTTTGGGAAAGTCTTAACTAACCAATTAAAATATATATCTATATTCCAGCCTCAAAGGATTTTATATCATTCTTCTCTCATCAAAGTCAGTTAGTTAAAAAAATGTCCGTTGGCATCAGAATTGATTTGGAGTCTGGATCTCTGAAAAAAGTTCATTTTTCCAAGATGGAAAATTAAAACCCATAGTTTGTATGTGTTTATAAAGAAAACCCAAACCAGCTTGTAAACTGGGTTATTGCTTGTATGTCCACTATTTGGTGACTGGCATAAGATAACACATTTTAGTCTGAAGATAAAATTGTCATAGATGGTTATGATGGGAGTGGTTTAACCCTTGGGACAACTGAATTGCTGCTCTGGGTAGTTGACAATGAGAAAATAGGATTAGTCTAAGAAAAAAATATGACCCACTTCCCATTTCTCTTTATGCTTTATAGTTATTCCTTTAATGCCACAGTTCTCTCAGGTGAAAGGTGTATATAGGTACACACTCCAATACCACCAGATGTAATGTGTTTGGTTGTGAGATAGCAACTCTTTCAGAACTGAAGGACTTAATAGCACATCAAAATGCTCTTATGAGGCTGGGGAGAGCTAAGGGAAGTTTCAGTGTCCCACCCAATATTTAGAGAAGGCTACCCTCAGACCTGCTACTCTAGAACAATGCTGACAGTATTCACTTTTTTATATTACTTGTCTACTAAACCATTCACTAAAGTAGCAGAGGGAACTGTGGCAGGCCAGTAGGGGGCGCTCCTGCGTTGAGCCGCCCACCTCACTGTGCCCGACCACCTTCCAGGCTCCGAGTGCCTCCCTGGGGTGCCTCCCGTCTGGCCAACCCCTTCCCTGGAGCACACTCGCTAGCCTGGGGTTCCCGCTGCCACCATCCAAGGCTCTGGACTCAATTCTGGCTCTGTGCACCTTGGAAAACACAGGCCTGATCGTCCAAGGGGTACTAGACCCAACACAGGCACTTGGGGCACTTCCCAAGTCAGGGGCTTATTAGGAAAGTCTCCCTTAGTCCACAGACCTAAGGGGCCTCCTAGGCATAATTTAGACCCGCCCCTCAATAAGTCTCCCACACCGGTCACAAGGAGAACTTTATTGATTACAGGGGGTAGGGCGGAAACAGGGTAAAAGGTAGAGCAGTAACATGGAATATCAGAGGAATCTCAGAGGGATCCCATAGAGCAAACTAGTATGGCTGATGGTAGCCTTTTGATCTCGCATCTGAGTTACTGTAAGATAAATATCTAGTCTGATCTTAAGTAGCTTACTCACACGCATCATCCAGAGGTGGTTGGAGTTTTCCTCTGGAGGCAGGTCACTCTGAGCATGCGGTTATGAGAAGAGAGCCTGTTTCAGATTCACCTGGATGACCGCATGGCTAATGGCTGCCTTCTTCCTGGCCCGGGCCTTTAAATAACCTCTCTGACCTCAGCAGCCCGGTCCAATCGAAGCTGCCAGTGCTGGCCACTAGCCAACCAATCTAAAAAAGCATCACTGGCTACCTGGGCCGGTGAGCGGGGCTTTTCCCTCCCTCTCCCCAGGTGGCCAGAGAATCCACACCCGAGGCACCAGGCCCCTGTCATGTGAGCAGGGAGGAAGATCCCCCGCCCTGAGGGATTCAACACCAGCCTCTCACGCTGGCAGAGACAGATCTCTGGAGAGGGGCACAGACGGTGGCCTTTCTGCCACAGGAACACTCTTCAATCAATGTATACATGAACAGAAGGGAGTGCTGATGCCAGGGAGAAAGGAAGATGATTATGTGAATGGATTGTTGGTTCACACTGATGCCTGTATAAAAAAACCCAGACCACCCCCCACCCCCTAAAAAACCTAACACTTCCGAAATGTAAAACCTCCACCAAAGTATTTTGCCATAGGGGATGACACCAAGAATTGCAGTTGTAGGATGTACAGTAGATGGTTGGAGCATGTATGATTTTCACACTCTAGTTACACCTTGAAAAGCTTTGACATTTTCAGACTTGAAGACTTCTTCCTTGCAGAGCTGAAATTCAGATGTGACATCTGGTGAAAATAAACAAATTCCTTATAAGTATGGAGTTCCTTTGCTTTTGGAAGCATTTGAATACTTCCTGGAATGGGTGTTTTCTCTCATGCAACCATAGCTTACATTTGACTACAGTAAAGGAATATTTGTAATATTTTTTGTTAGAACTATTCTATTATTGCACCTCCATTGAATTGTTTTGTGTGTGTTTGTGTGTTTGTCTAGTAAGTTTGCAGAGCTTTATAACAAAAACAACCCTCCTCCCCAGATTTCAAAAAAGCCTCCCTCCTACAGCTGCTTTTTCCATTGTCCTTTTAATGGAATCCCTAAAGAACATCTAAAAATGTATTTAAATAGACTTCAGAAGTTTGAACGGACAGATCATTTTCAAGAAGCTGCCAGCACAGACACAATGGCCCCCAATACAATGGCTCTTTTAGCTGTTGTAACATTGGCTAGTCAAATGTGTTAGAAAACAATTTGGCTACCACAATGCTTGGAGTGTGCTTAAACACATTTTTCAACATGGGGTGGAAAAGTCACTAGTTTCTAGTAGTCAGGCTCCTGACACTATCAAACAAGAGACCTGGCTTAGTTTTATGGTAGCAAGTCTATTCTTTGGTAGAGAATGGTGAAGAAACTGTATGATGAATGAACTGACCAATTTAAAGGTGACAGTAACAACTTATATATTCTTGTATCCAGCATTTAGCTGGAAGATAAGTCAATATAACATGTAAGTTTGAGCGTGGTGCTTTAACATAGGAGCAAATAGTCAAAAGGATTTTTAGGCATGTGTCTATCTTTAAGCTCGTGGAATAGTTCATTATACATTCGTAAGGCTACATGCATACTTAAAGTTACACATGTACTTCCAGGGTTTAGTCAGCAAGAATAGTTTTATGAGGGGGAATTCCTCCATTATATGGGAGAATGTTAAAAATAGTTGCTGCTATTTTTCCCTAGTAGCTGCTGCTATGAAAAGCAGAAAAGCATAGCTGGAAGGGACTACATCTAGTCCAACCCTGCTCAAGGCAGGGTCATCGCTATCTAAAACATCCTATAGAAGGGTTTGTTTAATCTATACTTAAAACTGCCCAAGAAGCCATCATCCACAACTACCAGGCAAGCCCTTCATCATTTTTGTCACCTGCTTTTCAGCCCTCTCTAACTTTATGTCTCTTTTAAAAATGTGGAAACCAGAAATGGAAACTGTACAACATGAAAAAGAAAGAAGCCAAACTCAACAGCAACATATATTTTCTAAGCCTTTGCAAGAAACACAACTTCATTCCCTGAGGACTAAACATCTACAATCCCCTGACTACTACACACAACTCCAAATATGCTTCACAGCTGTGCAGAAGAACTTCAGAGAAAATTAGAAATCTTCTACTTCACCTACTCTACTCCAAAAGAGACCAACTCAGGAAACCATATACTACAACAACTTAAAAGACAGAAATCCATGCATGTTCCCTGACAATATACAATGGATACAAAGAGACTACGAAAAACTTTCTATAGCATTCATCCTACATAAAAACAAGAAATGGAACAAATTACTTCAAGAACAAAAATGTTCATAGTTTTTAGTTTAGTATCATCCTAAGAACTAATTCTGCCTTTGTTTGCATATGTAAGCAATTTCTATTTGTCATCTTGGACATAGTCAAGGATCTGTATACCAATTATTAAAAGGAAATGGAAAAAAAGGAGGGTAAAACAAATATGTTCATCAATATAATTAACTGGCAAACTTTTTAGGAAGCACATTAAAAATAAAACTTTTAAGCTTCTTGAGTTTTTCCTTTTTCCAGCAAATGTTATGCTAAGGGATGGAATTGTGTAGAGAATAAATCGAACATTCATGTGAAGTAGGCATAGTAGAAACAAAAAATTAAGGTTCTAGAAACTTCAGTTGCACCACAAGGAAAGCCATTGTGTTTGATTATGTTCAAGAGGTCATTGAGAGTAGAAAGATCTTTGTATTCTCTCTCCATTTGAAATTCATTTGAGGTTAACCATAAGGTATATTTGTATATAGGACATTATAGACAAACAAGGAGGAGGAAAAAATGTAATTTAAGGCATCATGGCTGAGATTTCATGGATCTATAGAAACATTTAAGAACACATGTACACAGTTAATTTGTAGATATTTTTATGGAAAAACATTGCGACTGTTAGGATTTATGATTTACGGTGACATTTTTTTTCCAGTAACATAGAAGACATCTCTGCCCAGGGGAACCTTAATGTTTACATAGACTTCTGGGGTTGAAAGTTGATTAGCTGAAATATGGGGAATGTGCAGGATGCAGATGTAAATATTAGAGTGAAGATGCAAGACATTTTTGCATATTTTGACTTACAGGTGCATTACAGTATTTGAATATGAAAAGCATGTTCTGTTAGCCTGTCTTCATACCATACTAAGATATCTATTTCTATAGATCATTAATTAAGGGCTCCATTTAGCAGTGTAGTTACATTTTTACTTAATTCTGTGTCATGAAAGGTGATCAAATAATGGCAGAAGATATTCTGGAGAGTGAAGGATTGGGGTTTTGTCTCTAAACACTGTATCAGGAATGGGAGCAAGGTTTGATCATTAATAAACTGGTTTCCTGGAAGGCTGACTACAAGGGTGTAGTTATTACTTAGTGGTAAGTGGGAGGTCCTATGGCCTATAGCCCAAGTTTTGCAAGATGCTGAGCATCCTAAAATCCCACTTGACTTGATTTGAGAGTACTTCAGGTTCCAGTTCTGTAGGCATATGTGACCATGCAGAGGAGTAACAGGATAAATCTAATGGATTAGCTATGATAGGGCTGTCAAAGATACAGCCCATGGGCGAGATCCAGCCTGTGAAGCCCCATAATCCATCCCCTGGTGCTGCCCCTTTTGCCAGACCAACCCTGTGCACAGTGTTCAGGATGTGTACCGCCCACAGCACTTGCTGAGGCCTGTTCCAGGCTGCACCTCCAGTGGCTCCCACTCAAGCTGGATCCTAGGCTGTGCTACCTTTGGCTCCATCCTGAGCCAGTCCCAGGCTATACTGCAGTGGTGCTTGCTCAGGCTGACATCCTGGATTGGCCTGGGTGGGTGCTACCTCTGCTGGATCAAGCACATGGGTGTGGTCTGTGGCCTGCAAGGCCAGATGTTACACTGAGCTATGAGCTAGTTAATTTATCTAGGATTCACAGTATGACAAATGCTAAAGGTACTAGAAGTTTGAAAGAGCTACCGAGATACCACGTGAAGAACTGCTGCAGTACCACTCCTCCTAGCCTTCAAACAAGCACCGAACCTCCCCAACCTCATCACCAGAAGCAAACTTCCTCAAGCCCAGAACACACCAAAAGGATCCAGACTGTGCCAGGACAAGAAATGCAAAACCTGCCAACACATCTCCACCGCCCCCACTATTACTACACCCCACAACAGAGCCATCAGCATCCCAGGATCTTACAGCTGCACCTCCAG
>NW_005842160.1:1373636-1389984 GCF_000455745.1 Alligator sinensis | reverse complement strand
TTCCATCCAGGAAGAGCACACACCAACTGCTGCAGCTTCCTTAGCCTGACGAAGGGTTTTTGAACCCGAAAGCTTGCTTAATAACTATTCTCCAACTATTTGGGTTGGTCTAATAAAAGATATCAAATTCACCCAAGGAACCTTGGAAACCAGAACTACACACACTAGAAACTCTTCTTGAATTTCAACATATTTAAGTGCTTTACTGCTCCATTTACTTAGTATAGCAGAGAGGGTAGTTTCATACTTTCATAGTTGGTAGGGTCAGAAGGGACCTGAGCAGATCATCAAGTCTGACCCCTAGCCACGGGCAGAAAAGGATGCTGGGGTCAAACAACCCCACTTAGGTGATTATCTAGCCTCCTTTTGAAGACCCCCAAGGTAGGAGTGAGCACCACTTCCCTGGGAATTTGGTTCCAGCTCCTAGCCGCCCTGACTGTGAAGTAGTACCTCCTGATGTCTAGCCTGAATCTACTCTCAGTCAATTTATGGCCATTGTTCCTTATTACCCCCGGTAGTGCTGGGGGGAACAGGGACTCTTCCATTGTCTGCTGGTCCCCCTTGGCAAGTTTATAGGTGGCCACCAGATCCCTTCTCAGCCTTCTCTTGTGGAGGCTGAACAGGTTCAGGTCCCATAGCCTCCGCTCGTAGGGCCTGCCTTGCTGCCCCCATATCATGTGAGTGGCCCTCCTCTGGACCCTCTCGATGCTATCCACATCCCTCCTGAAGTGCAGTGCCCAGAACTGGACGCAGTACTCCAACTGTGGCCTGACCAGTGTCGCATAGAGGGGGAGGATCACCTCCTTGGACCTGCTCATGATGCATCTGTGGATGTATGACAAGGTACAGTTAGCCTTCCTGACCGTGTCCCCACATTGGCGGCCCATGTTCATTTTGGAATCAATAATGACTCTAAGATCCTTTTCTGCCTCTGTGCTGACTAGAAGGGAGTTCCCCAGCCTGTAGGTCTGCTGCAGGTTCTTGCTCCCCAGGTGCAGTACCCTGCACTTGTCAGTGTTGAATCCCATCCTGTTCTCATCCGCCCACCCCTGTAACCTGTCTAGATCTAGTTGCAGCCTGTCCCTTTCCTCCAGCATGCGCACTTCTCCCTACATTTTAGTGTCATCTGTGAATTTGAAAAAGGTCCTTTTCACCCCCTCATCCAAGTTGCAGAGTAGGCTACCCTATGGGAAATAAAGGAAGTATATTCCTTATTTTGTTTTGCTTGCTTCTCAATGTGTTGTATTGGTTATTTAGTGAGAAGATTTTGAGGAGATCTTCTGCTGGTATAAAGTGACATAGTTTTATTAAAATCAAAGGGTCTGGTCCTTTGTGTCTTTTGGAATGTCATTTAATGCAGTCCAGGAGTTCTTGAACCTTTAGACCAGTAGAAGCCAAACTTTTTGGCAGGTGTGTCACAAATTAACCCTGTACTCTCCCCATGTGCCACTCCGATCCCTTTCCCCTGCCCAATCTGCTGCTCTGCTTTCTGCTCCCTGCTTGATCTCCTGCTTTGCTTTCTACTTTCTGCCCTGTGCCACTTTCCTCAACTTCTGCTCTACATCGTTTCCTACCCTATTCACTTCTGTGCTGCATGTCCTTTCCCTGATCTGCAGTATGCAACACACCAAGGCTGCCTGGACCACTTGTGGCACTTGTGTTGCAGGTTATCAACCCATGCTTTAGTAAGGACTGGCAACGCCATTGGCTGTTTTAAATATAAACCTGGTCTGTAATGCTAGGGGCAAGCCTACCGCCAATTTCAGATCCTGGGGTGCCAATGGCTTCGGTCTTTTTCCCAGTCCACCAAAGAATTGGTAGCAGCTGATCAGTAGAGTACTTCGAGTTCTCTTCATCCAGTGCACGATGCAATACAAACTGATATATATATCAGTATATAAGCTATAAAAGCTTTAATACAAAATATATACGCACTCACAAATAAATTATAAATGATAGGAACTTGAATTTATAAATGACACAGAAAAGAGAAATGCATAACTAGGCTAATAATACTGGTTAACAATCAACAGTAAAGAAACCAACATTCACATATTTGATTACAACATACTATAATTTGCATTGGTAACACAGCACTTCAAATACATGGGTACTTGGACTTAATAACACTATGCATCAGGGTGACAATCAAATGCCTTTTGCAGTCTCTTCAGTGGGCAGCAGGGGGTGCAGCTCAGGGTCTGCTAGGCTCAGCACACACAATCTCATCTTCAGCTGGATTTTCAGGCAGCAGCTGGTAGAGGACACTATGCCCTCTGGCTCATCTGGTAGCTCACTCTGGCTTCTGATATCCTCAGACAGTACTGTGCCACCCCTGATACAAACCATAACTCAAAGGCAGACACAGAAAAAGCAACACAAAGGCCCCCTGCGCTTTCCAACTCCTCTTGGTCTTCCTATAGCCCTTCACTCACCCTTCCTAGGGTTCCCTCCATCACACAAGTAGTTGCATGATGCTCAATATCTCCTTCCGCTCAGGCCAACCTGACCTCTCACAAATGGACAAAGGTGACTCAGGACTAAGTCCATCCTGTCTCGCCTTCCCTCTCACCCTGCACGGAGCTCACAGGTACCTTGTGGATAATGTGCCTGCAAGACTCTACCTGTTGTGTCCTGAAGCCCCGGCTTGATTCTTCAGGGCTGAGCACTCCCTGGTCCTCCGGAGTTCCCCTCGTGAGCTCTGGCTGGCCCAAGGGGGTGGATCCACCACTGCACAGCTGCCTTTGTCATCTTCCAGTGTATGTCTTCCCTCTCCCTTCTCTCCACAGGCAGGAAAAACCTCCTGTTTTTAAGGAGCCCTCCCAGCCAATCAGGAAGTTGGGATTTTTTTGCAGGCTCACTGACAGATTCTTTTGTTTGCAAGCCTCTTACCCAGAGCTTCCCTCTTCCAAGATGTCCCCACTAAGGTGGGGGAGGGGACATCTTGCCCTTTTCATTTGCCCTTAGTCTGTTGTCCCCAGAGGGACAAAATTCACTGCTCCCTGTGGTACCTTAGAAAGGATAAACCTCTGCTGCTGCAAGCCATGCTGTGTCTGGCATGGAGCACTCCTTTCCAAGGCACATGCGCTTTAATGTTTGTTACATAAAGAAAACCGATCACAGCTGCATTTTGTGAGGAGGTTGTCAACATGTAGTAGTTGAACTCTGACCATGCCTACCAGATCGGGCTGCCCTGGGAACTTAGGGACTGCTCTGCCTAGTGTCTACCCATTGAGCCTTAGGTAGGAGAGGCGGAGGTGCAGAGATGGGGCAGTTCTGGCATGCACAATATTGGAACTGCAAGTGACTAGAGAACTTTCTGGCTGAACAGGAGGGCATCTGGTGAGTTTAGGTGCCCTCAGAGTTGAGTGGCCAGCGTGTGGAGTTTTTGAATTGCAATTTTAGACTGAGGAGTCTAAAGTTTAGTTTAAAGTAAGTTCAAATTTTCTTTCCTGGGTCTAGCCCTTTGTTCCTATAGAATTCTGTAGGACTTTCACATAATTTAGACTCTTTTCTGGCTTTGACTCTTAACATCTCCAATTCAAATATTCTCAATTGAAATTCAGCTCTGTACAGGGATATATCTGAGCAGAGATGCATCTCTACCAGAAACAGTTCTTATTTTAAACTGGACCAGAGGGTATAGTGGTTTAAGAAAATAGTAATAAGTCATCATAACTTACTTGTTGGTTGAAAATGAACTAAAATCAAGGGTGGTCTCACAGGGCAACTTTATTTTTATTTTCATAGATTTCATAGATTTCACAGATTTTTAGGGTTTGGAAGGGATTTTAGTAGATCATCAAGTCTGACACCCTACCTGGGCAGGAAAGCAAGAAAGAGTGCTGGGGTCAGATGACCCCAGCTAGGTGCTTGTCTAGTTTCCTCTTACAGACCTCCAAGGTAGGGGAGAGCACCACCTCCTTTGGAAGCCCAATTCCAGATTTTGGCAACCCTCACTGTAAAGAATTTTTTCCTAATATCTAATCTAAATCTGCTCGCTGTCAGTTCATAGCCATTTTTCCTAATAAATGGTGTCCCCTATTCCTTGCTGCCCTCACCCTCCCCACGCCAATTAATTTGTAGACAGCCACAAGATCCCCTTTTAGACACCTTTTGCTGAGGCTGAAGAGATTCAGGTCCCTCAAGGATCTTACCTACAGGCCCTTACCCATATGAGTAGCACTCCTTTGGACCCTCTCAGAGTTATCCATATCCCTCTCAAAGTACAGTGCCCAGAACTGGATGCAGTACTCCAGCTGTGGTCTTATCAATGCTGCATAGAGGGGAAATATCACCTCCTTAGACCTGCTTGTGATGCACCTTCTAATGCATGAAAGAGTATGGTTGGCTTTACTTATCACTTTGTTACACTGATGACTCATATTCATTTTGGAGTCGACTATGACCCTGAGATCCCTTTCTGCTTCTGTGCTGCTTAGAAAGTCACCTCCCAGTCTGTAGGTGTGTTGGTGATTCTTTCTCCCTTGCACTTGTCTTTGTTAAACTGCATCCTATTCTGTTCTGCCCACTTTCCCAATCTGTCCAAAACTGCCTGAATCTACTCTCTGCCCTCCAGTGTGTTTACTTTGCCCCATAATTTGGTGTCGTCTGCAAATTTGAACAGAGTGCTTTCCACGCCCTCATCCAAATCACTGATGAAGATATTGTATGACACAGGTCCAGGGACCGAACCTTGGGGAACTCCACTGCCCACATTTGTCCAGGTTGAAAACAACCCATCCACCATCACTCCCTGGGTGCATCCCATAAGCCAATTTTCCACCCACCTGACCGTGTAATAATATACTTTATAACTGCTTAATTTATTTGTAAGAATGGGATGCGACAATGTGTCAAAGGCCTTTTTAAAATCCAAGTAGATGACATCTACCTCAACTCCTGCATCTAAGCAATTTTTGACCTGGTTGTAAAAAGAAACAAGGTTAGTCAGGCAGGATCTACCTGCTATGAAGCCAAGCTGGTTGCCCTTCAGCATTATTTTTCCTACTAGACTCCCACAAATGTGATGCTTAATAATTTTTTCAAAGGTTTTCCCAAGGATAGAGGTAAGGCTAACTGACCTATAGTTACCCAGATCATCCTTTCTCCCTTTCTTGAAAATAGGGACCACATTGGCCCTTTTCCAGTCCTCTGGGACCTGTCCTGAGCGCCACGAGTGCTCAAACAACTGTGTCAGTGGTTCTGCTATGACACTGGCCAATTCCTTCAGCACCCTTGGATGAAGATCATTACAGCCTGCTGACTTAAACACATCCAGCCCCTCCAAATGCCACTTCACTAGGTCAGCGCTAACTGTTGGTGGGTTGGAGTCCCTCTTGTGCCTGTCCTTTGCCCCTTTGGGAGATATGTCTTTATCTGTGCTCAGGAATATAGACACAAAGAATGCATTTAGGAGCTCAACTTTGTCCCTCCTATCTGTTATCAGTTGCCCGAGTCTGTCCTGTAGGGATCCTATGTTGCCATGCACCTTCTTTTTGCTCCCTATGTACCTAAAGGTCTTTTTGTTGTCTTTAACTTTTGTTGCCAGCCTGAGTTACATTTTTGCTTTGGCGTACCTGATTCCCTCCAAGTGCGATCCAGGTATACTCCTTGGTAGCTACCCCCTGCTTCCACAGTCTGTATGCCTCTCTTTCCCCCACTAGGCTGTCATGGATTTCCCTGTTCAGCCAAGAAGGTTTCTTGGTTCTTTTGCCTCCTTTTATGTGCACCGACATTTTCTACATGAAGTCAGAATTATAACATATTGTAAGAGACCTAGGTCACTGCCATGAATGGAACAAGAAACTAAAACCATCAAAGAGACCATATTGGTTTCTGAAGTTCTGAGGTTGGAGTCAGAGCAAATGTTGCTTCTGAAAATGAAATAATCAAACAAAAACACCTGCAAGAAAATTACTCTGCACTTTAGAACTATTAGGATAAAACTTATTTCCCAAATTTTAGCTTGGTACATAATGAATATTAATTAGCAGAGAGAATCACAACTTTTGGTTTCCTTAGACAAAATGTATTACTCTTGTTTTGTACTAAAACTCTTCCTTAAAAAGCAAGGATTATTAAAATAAATGTATTTTAAAAATGATATAGGTGCCTATAACTGCTCCATCTGAAATGTCTTCCAGCAATAACATTATCTGTCTTTTATATTATATCCTATGAAGGAAAAAAAAATGTTTGGTTATAGGTTTTCTTTACATCCACCTATTGTGTGTGTGTGTATTTTGGGTGCATTATAGCTGTGAAGCTATACTGAGAGAACAGTAAGTCAAGTAAATGAATTTTAACTTTACAGATTCACAGAAGTTTGGGGCTGGAAGGGACCTCATCAGATCATCGGGTCCAATCCTCTGTCTCTGGGCAGGAAAGACTGCTGGGGTCAAATCACAGTTCTGAAGCTGGTTTTATCTTTCTTTAGGACTGAGTTCCATATTCTTTATTCAGCTTTTCCATGAAAGTCCTATCTTCTGCCCTCATAGCCTGTCTCTTCCTTGTTGCAGTAGGTGACAGGCAGAGATCCTGGTTGTGGAGGTAGAGGTGTTCTTTCTCTGGAAGCTTTGGGCAGTCTCTTGGAAGGCTTTAAATATCAGAACACAGATATTGATCTGAATTTTGTAGTCAATCAAGTCACCAGAAAAATAAGAGTACTGCTTATATTTACTTGCAGATCTATTTTGTTCGAAATTGCTACTTTCTCTGTAACTATATGTCTGCTAATGGAGGTACTCAGGAGGTGTGCTAGTATATCAGAGCAGAATAAGACCCTGATTAACATGTGTAATGCGGCTCACTCAGTGACAAGTACTGTTTATCAAAAGCACTGTATGTGGCTTTCTTATAATTTAAATTTGACATCTCAGTTTGAAATACAGTTAATGATTACTTTTTACTTCCCTGTCATTATGTAATGAGTGACATCTCAGCTCTCCAAGTAACATAACCCCACTAAGAAGAAAAACTCTGTATTTAAAAATAATGGCTCAGCAGGGAACAAGAATATTTCTGACGCTCCCTTTCTGAGAAGGCTGGTATATCACTTAATCCGATAAAGCTTGTTTATCCATGTTTTCTATACACTTCTAAAATAATCCTCAGCATCAACACACGTCAGGCACAATCCTTCTGAACAGCAACTCATCCTGTTTCCCACTGAGTATAACGTATTTAGCAGGGCCAGCTTCAGTATTTTTGGCTAGCCTGTGAAACCGTTGGAAACTAATCCTTCCTTCTGCCCCTGGTTCTTTCACAGAAGTGGCCAGAGTCATCCTTGTCCTCTGGAAAATATCATGGTCTCTTTCTTGTTCCACTCTTTGAAAACCAAATATAACTAGTTTTCCTGGGATGGTCATGGAGCCAAATGAATAGCACAGCCATAGCTTTTATAAACCAAGTGTCCCTGAGAACTGCAAATGGCTCTGTTTTTACAACCTATTCCTATGCATCTGAAGGAGGAAAACTGTGATGGCCTATTCCTTGTAAATCACAGCATACCTAAATGAGCCATGAGCCAGATGAATTGGAGAAACAGACAGCTTGCAGAGCAGGCACACAGACACCTCAGGCCCACCCCTCATTTGTTATACAGTAAAGAAAGGGTGTCAAACTCGCCCAGCCTCCTGGGCTGGATCCAGACTGTGAGGTGTTTTGTGGGTGAGTGGTGGCAGCCATGAGGGGTTAATGCAGCTGTTATTTGCTCCTTGCTGCTGACATGCATCCCCCAATATGGTTCTGCACTCCAAATTCCTGGCCTCTTTAGGAGGCCTGGAAGCTGGACAACACAGCTCTGTGGGCTGGATATGGCCTGTGGACTATATATTTGATGCCCCTGTAATAAAGCTATCAGCCTCCACTCCATCATCCACCAGCCATGATACAGAGATTCTTCTCTGTCCCTGTGCCTGGCTAGTGTCAACACTGGGGTTTCTCCTAGTATAAAATGACAAAATTCCATTGAAAAAATCAGAGGAACATTCACTTACACAAGCAGAGACTGGTTCTCAGACAGAGATTTCTGGAATTGTTGATTTTGTGACTCATGGTGCTGTCCTTTAACAGCAAACCTATCCTTCCTTCTCTGTTATAGGCTTCATACATATATTCAAATGATCTGAAAGAATTCTCCCAGGTTTATTTTTCAGGTAGAAAAACTTACCCATAGTCACCTGAACAGAAGTTTGAATGCTGAGCTCTTGAAGAGGGCTTGCAGTGCTAACAGTGTTGACAACTTGCAGTGTTGAAGCTGAACAGCCAGGGGGACCCTGTGCACACATCTTAATATGCTCTGCAGATTCCCTCAGTCTGCCTGGAGACAGATGACAGCAGCAAACAGGGCAGCCCTGATTAGCTAACCCCAACTGCTCAGTCAGCCTGTCTCCTTGCAGAACAATGTTGGATTGTGAAAAGGACATGTCCTGCAGAGCAGGAGAGTTCAGCAAGTGACATTCTGTCTCCTGGGTGAAGGGAAGCAGGTGCAAAGCACCATGACATGCTGGAAGACTGTGCTGTGGCTTGTTTCAAAAGAAAATGTATACAGACACTCACTCTTTCAGGAGAACCTCTCCTGGGAGTGATTTAACTGTTAATTTCTGGGTTATTTTTCTCTCGGAACAGCCATATTTGCTCTGGGAGAAAAATCCTGAGCATCTGTACACTTGTGGTTTCTCCTAGGAGAGCAGCAACTCCTGTGGGAAAAACTGAATGTCTGTACATGGCCACAGTGAATACCTTCCCCCCTGCCTCCCCTCCCTTGCCATAGCAATGGAAGATCAGGTCACTTATTTCAACAATTTTGTTTTGTTTATTATTTTTTGAGTAATCTACTAGCAAAAAACATCAGAGGCAATTATGTGGTGGTGAATTCTTCCAAGCCAGCACCACATCTTGTAAACAAATTGAATGAACAAATGCAAACTCCTTAGGTTTTGATATCTAATGACAATGGATTAAAATATTGTCCTTGGTAAATCTAAGTTTCATGCTTGTAAGTGTTTCATATATAATATATTGGATAAAAATGATAAAGCAATGAAAAGTCAAACAATATGCCTTATGATATTTGGAACAAAATTAAATCTACAGCAGGGAGTGGAAATAATATTCCTTAACTTGTGAAAGGTACTAGAAAAGTATCTAAATATGATGGCATTATTAATCACCATCTGAAGGAAATATTGTATTTACTCTCATACTACCTGCACCTCTTCTCCAAAAATCAGCCCCCACAAATTTCGGTTGCATGTCTTAAGTGGGGAAGCTGATTTTCTACTTTGATTTCTGCTTCAAAGTGCAGAAGCAGTGGTATTATTATTTAGGCAATTGAGAGAGTCAGTTGATTTAAGGGCTCCTTGTTCTTTGCTCCACAGTTGTTCACAATCATCTTTCCTTTTCAGTGATCTTGATGTTCCATTAATCAAGATAACTTTTCTTAAGGCAGTTTTGGTATCTGCTAGCAGCTTCTGGTCTCTTTTCTTCTATTTCACAGCCCTGGAGACTCTTTAACTTTTTTCAAAATCATAGATCCAGCCATGGATACCAGTCTTAAGCAGCAGCTAGGGTTTCCACTTTTGGTTAAGCAGGAAAGGGAATGCAAGTCAGCTGAAGATTAGGTTCTGTCCCTGCCATCTGTAGCTGTAACTGCAGACAAATGTACTTTTCCTCATTCTGTCCTTTGAAAACAGTTTTATTCTGGGTCATGTTTTCATAGTTTCATAGTTGGTAGGGTCGGAAGGGACCTGAGCAGATCATCTAGTCCAACCCCCTGCCATGGGCAGGAAAGGATGCTGGGGGCAAATGAACCCAGCTAGTTTTCTGTCTAGCTTCCCTTTGAAGACCCCCAGGGTAGGAGCAAGCGCCACTTCCCTTGGAAGTTGGTTCCAGCTCCTAGCCACCCTGACTGTGAAGTAGTGCCTCCTGATATCTAGCCTGAATCTACTCTCGGTCAACTTATGGCCGTTGTTCCTTGTTACTCCCGGTAGTGCTCAGGGGAACAGGGACTCTTCCATTGTCTGCTGGTCCCCCTTGGCAAGTTTATAGGCGGCCACCAGATCCCCTCTCAGCCTTCTTTTGTGGAGGCTGAACAGGTTCAGGTCCTGTAGCCTCTCCTCGTACGGCCTGCCCTGCTGCCCTCATATCATGTGAGTGGCCCTCCTCTGGACCCTCTCAGTGCTGTCCATATCCCTCCTGAAGTGCGGCACCCAGAACTGGATGCAGTACTCCAACTTTTATTCAAGAAAAATATGGTAATAGAGTACTGGCATTTTCTGTATGCTACTACTATAATTTTCCACATGACTGTGCATGGACAAAAGTTACAATCCTGGAAACATTCCTTTTGTGCTACTTAGTGCTACCCCTTACTCAATCCAAACAATGCCTTAGGCCTTTTGTATGCCTAATTAAGTCAATAGAGCTTTTTTGTGAATTAAGATGCAAGTCAATTCAACTGAGGTAAACAAGCAATTAAGTTAAAGTATACTGATACAGGGCAGGACCTTATATGGGACAACTGATCACAACCATTCATTTTGAGTTGATTTTTTTTAAAGTTTTCCAGCATAGTATGGAGCATGACATAAATGTTAATTCTTTAATCCCTGACAACCCTCTCATACAACAGATAATTCAGATGCCCATTTTGGAGTGAAACGACAAAAATGTGGAGGAGGAGGAAACAAAGCCTTAATCTTTTAATTCACAGCCTTCACCACAAACCCATCTTTCCTCTCTGTTAAAAGATACATGGGAAAGGTTTACAGACTTGCTGGACATTTTAAAACTAGATTTGGGCCTGGGATGAAAAGTTCCCAGGCTAGATCCAGATAGAAAAGTTCCAGATCTTGGGGTGTTTGGATCCTGTATTTTGAATCATCAGATGGGATGGAGCTTATATGGATCTAAATGATCCGAAATGGTTTTGGTTTAACATCACATGTAATTATTGTAGTTTATAAATTATAATTATCATTTGTAATCTGTGTTTAAATGCCCCACTGAGATGCAGGAATTCATACAAGTATTCTAAGTATAAATAAGTAAATGTGTAGAAGTTACTCTCTCTATGCAGACAGAGTTGAGACTGAAGACTCATTTGTGCTGATAATGTTTTGAACATTGCTCCAGCTGATCATGTTAGCTAGTGCTGCTGATGGATACAACCATTATCTCTGTGGAATCGAACTTGTGCAAACAAAAAGCCATTTTCATGTTGTTGTGTTTTCATCCTGTTCATTTCCAGTCCAGTGGACAAGCAGGAATTCCATAAGCCTGCAAGGTCATCAGTGGTTTGCTCGCAATTCATAGGTCACTGAAACTCGAGAGACAGGAAAAGCTTTCTGCAGCATAATATATAGCACTGTTTTGAACACCATATCCAGTTTTTACAATATTGTCTTTCCAGTTGAAAGGGCTCATCAACACTTCTTGGAATTTATTACTCAAAAGCACTTAAAGGGTATGCAATGTGGAAAGATTTTGATTCCAAGATTTCTTTTAAACCTAAAGGTCAATGAAGATCAGCTAGTAGGCAGTTGTATTTGATAAAAACTGCAAAAAAGCATTTAATCAGTGCCAAAAGTAACACAGTTTTTACAGATTTTTGGAAGTAAGAACATGTTCTTACACCCACACATGATCAAATTAACCTGTAAAATTAATCTCAGGATAATGTCAAGAGAGGAACTCTGAATAATGTAGATATCAGAGAATGGGAAATGAAAACAGGGAGGATACTTAGGGAGGAATCAAACCCAAAAATGTTTTCCATGGATTCAAATGAAATCTCCTGGAGGACTGAGAACCACTATTACAAACACTAGTAGACTCTGCATGAGCCTCTTGGATACCTTAGGTCAGAAGTTCACTGTGCTGAGGGTAAACCTTATTGTTTTACCTAAGAATTCAGTGGTGGAAGAGAAAATCTCTATGAATTTGCAGGCAGGCTGAAAAAGATGTCACTTAGAAACCTTCTGTGTGAGCAGCCTTTAGAGATTACTTTGTTTTTGTGATAAGGAACTTTGGATTAATAAATGGTCTGCTGTGAACTATTCATATAAAATAACTCACTTTGGAAAGGGCTTTGCATGCGAATTTAGTACTCCAGTCCATAAATTTAAAATGTTCTATGTTTCAATAAGCACTTCAGTTAGCTTGCTGTATGTGGAAAGACAGACCACAGACAAAGATAAAACAGGGTTCAACATAATTTTAATGACAGCTGTTGCTTTGGGGGTCATTAAATAAGTCTTTTTTATATGCTACAGTACAGGGCTGTGGGAAGAGGAGACAATGGGGAGAAATCCTGGTTCCATTGGTAAGTAAAATCCTTTGACTTTGAGCCAGGATTTCACACAAGGTGCCCATACCTGTCACATGTCACAAAAGCATAGAAAAAGTCATTAAATATGCAAGATGAGCCAGGAAATAAGTTATGCAAGTTTGGAAGTGTCCATCTTGGATGTGCCTCCTCATAGCAAGGTGGCTTGAGAGATTTGCTGGTTTGTAGAATGTGTAACATAAACTAACCAGAACTCAAAATGCTCCAGATTGAACTAGTGTAATAGTATTCATGCACTGTGTTGTGAAAAACATTAATGGTAACTGATACAGATGGTAAAAAGCAATTTTGAGGGAAATTTACAAACAAAAAAAATTCCTAGTTTAAGACTGTCAGGATGAGATGTGCTTTTGGAAAACTGTAGGTGGGAAAACATGAAGAAGGCCTGCTAGTAGTATATAGGCTCTCTGCCCTTCAATGCAAATGTGACAGGTGGGCGGGACCAGAAGTCCCACCCCCTTAGCCCTGCCCCTTCCCCCTTTTATGGTGTGTGATGTTACCACCCCTGCCCCCTGGCCCTAGTCACGTGGTGCGTGACATCAACAACTCCGCCCCTGACCCCAGTCACGTGGTGTGTGACATCAGCAACTCTGCCCCTGACCCCAGTCACGTGGTGTGTGACACCAACACCACATGGTTCATGACATCAGAAGGACAACCCATGCAGACCCTCAAAGTCCAACCCCTCATGCTGCAAGAACCAACCTAGATCATGTGGTGCTGTTATGGCCTATCAGGTCCCTGACCCTTAAGCAGAAGTTGAGAATTTGGAAGATGGTGTCTTTGTGCCATGGTTTAAATTTGTCCTCAAGCGTTTGAACACACCACACGGGTGTTAGCATGGGGGTAAGTGTAGGGGGGGGGGGAGCTGTTAACATACATGTCTACACAGGAGGCTACGTTAAAGGAAGTTTATTACTCTCCTGGTGAAGCTGGCAGTTTTGGTGGGGTGAACACGTTTTTTGAAGCTACCAAAAGGCAGGATAAGTTCCTGAACAGAAGTGGGGTGACCGCCTGGCTTTCAGACCAGGATGCTTATACCCTGCACAAACCAGCAAGAAGACGTTTTAAAAGAAACAAGACTGTTGTTTCAGATATTGATGCACAACAGCAGGCAGATTTGGTGGATATGCAGCAGTTTTCTAAACACAACAGTGGGGTTAAGTTAATCTTAACAGCGATAGACATATTATCAAAGTATGCGTGGGCCGTGGGTCTAAAAGACAATTCAGGTGGTGAAATAGCTTGGGCCTTTAAAACCATTTTTACAGAGAGCCGTGTACCTTGAAAATTACAGACTGATCAGGGAAAAGAATTTTTAAATAAGTCTTTAAGTAAGCTGTTAAAACAGTATAATATTCACCATTTTGTGATGAATAGTGAAGTGAAAGCCGCGGTGGTAGAGAGGTATAACAAAACATTAAAATCAAAGATGTGGAGGTATTTTACAGCCCGCAACACCTTTCGCTACATTGATGTGTTACCAGAGTTTATAAAGAGCTACAATCACAGTTTTCACAGAACTATTCACACCAGGCCTGTTGACGTGAACTTCTCAAACTCTCCACGGGTGTGGAAAGCCATGTATGGGGACTATTTCAAAATAAAACCAGCAGCACCAGTGTTTAGAAAAGGAGACCACGTGAGGGTGTCTAGAGCCAAAGGGCAGTTTGAAAAAGGTTATGAACAAACATTCACTGATGAGATTTTCATAGTGGATGAAGTCCTTAGACGCGTGCAGACGCCTGTATACTGCCTAAAAGATTACGAAGACAAACCTGTTGAGGGTTCTTTCTACCCTGAAGAACTACAAAAAGTGAATCCCAAACAGGACAGAGTTTACAGGGTTGAAAAAGTTCTAACAACGAAAGGAAAAGGAAGAAAGAAGCGGTTGTTGGTTAAATGGTTGGGGTGGCTGTCTAAATTTAACAGTTGGGTGGAAGCCTCCCAAGTTTGTAACATATAGGGGTACCTCAGTCAGAAGGTCGAGATGGGTGATGGTAACTTTTACATTACTTTACCCAGCAACGCTTGCTTCAGCATTTTTCCGCAGAACACCAGCTCGAACTTTACCATACAACTGGTTAAACCTCTGGATCTGCTGGGGAACTGGGAGATAGGGTTAGCAGAAATACAATACCCACACAGCTGGAACAACATCAATGAAGACACCCCTTTCAAAATTATTTCTGGGACTAAAAAATGGGGGTACAGCCTGCCTCGGGGGTATTATACATCCATCACAGAGTTACTGGATCTTATAAACAATACAGTCACCACCAATCCTACTCCGTCCGAATTAGTTATGCACTATGACCAAGCGTTCGGGAAAGTGAGACTTAAAGCCAAAGAGTCTCTGTTAAAAAAACACCCTTCCCAGCTGATATTACCGGAGGTTTCAATTCGCTGTATGTCTACACGAACATTGTGGAACATCAGCTTGTCAGGGAGTTTTCGGTACCTTTGCTATGCTGCGTCCCTGTCCATGGGAGCAACAACGAGTTTGTCACCATCACATATGACAACCCGCATTATGTCCCCATCAGTCAGCATCACATCGACACAATCAGCATTGAAATAAAGACGGATCAGAACAAACACATCTCATTTCGCTTTGGTAAGGTCTCATTTCGCTTTGGTAAGGTGATCGTTAAGCTTCACCTATGCCTCCGGAAGACTTTGAGATTTTAAAATAAGTAAAAGTACAATGGTGATGGTAAAAACTACGGGGACCCTAATTTGTACAGAAATTATTATAAAGCCCAGGTTGGGTATGGCCTTCCCGGATATCATGGGGTACCCATGATGTATGGGGCTGGTGTGGGAGGTATATTTCGCAGCCTCTTTAGAAAAGCTGTTCCACTTGTGAGAAGGGGTCTGGAGATTATTAAGCCCCATGCTAAAAATGCGGCACAAAACATAGCCAAAGATGTGATCGGTCACATCTCTGAGCTGTCCTAGATAAAGTGGTCAAGCCGACAAAGCAGGAGGGGTCTGGCCTCAAGTATATTCAAAGAAAGATCCTTAAAAGAAAGAGAGACGTACCGGACTCCGGACGTGCAGGACCTCCGCAACCCCTTAAAAAGAAGAAGTTGATGGGGAAGCTAGACACAAAAAACCAAGAAGCAGCCTGGGAGAAAAAAGGGGCGCTCTCCTGGAGGAAACAGAAATATATTTTAACCGCCATGGCCTTTGTTCGCTGCGGGTCTGAAGAATGCGCCAAATCCGAACTGGATGTGTTTCAAATAGCCCCAAGCAGACCTGCATTGAGAAAAGCCTGTATGTTGAGATCCCCCCACTCTCGGCTGTTACTGAGTCCAGCCCCCTTGACTTTTTCATAGCTGGGAATGGCGAAGATTACATGGACTTGAACAACACGCTACTGTACCTTTGCTGCAAGATTGTAAAAGGCGATGGAACTGATCTTGATGCCAGGGCAGCGGTGGGTCTGGTGAATTACCCACTAGCCTCTGTCTTCAGTCAGCTGGATATCATTCTGGGAGACCGTCTCATAAGCCAGAGCAACAACTGTTACCCTTACCGAGCCTTCATCGAATCGGTTCTCAACTACAGCGATGACACCCTCGCCACCCAATTTTCTGCCAGCCTGTTTTACAAAGATACCCCTGGGCATCATGAAATGGTTGCACAGGATGGCAATAATCAGGGGTTTCAGAGATGGGCAAACCTGACAGACTGGAGCAAAAAGATAGAGCTGCTTGGTCATCTCCATAGTGATTTGTTTTTTCAAGAAAAACTGTTGCTGAATGAGGTGGATGTGAAAATTAAGCTGACATGTAGCAAAGATGCCTTCTGCTTGATGGGCAATGCAGCAGCTGGCCAATGTAAACTAAAAATAACATCTGCCTCACCTTTTGTGAAAAAAGTGAAGGTAGCTCCGGGCATCCGACTGGGCCATGCGGAGGCCTTGCTTATGGCCAACGCTAAATACCCCATAGACCGCGTGGGTATGAAAGTCTTTAGCATTCCTGGCGG
>NW_005842160.1:1371991-1373516 GCF_000455745.1 Alligator sinensis | reverse complement strand
TACACCTTATTTGCCTTTGACCTGTCTCCTGACCAGGAGTGTGCTAATCATTATTCACTGATTAAAACTGGGAACCTGAGAGCAGAAATACGCTTTGCTGCGGCTTTGCCCACCACAGTTAACATGATCGTGTATGGGGTCTTTGACAACGTCATAGAAATAAATCAGAGAAGAAACGTCCTGTTTGACTATATGTGAAGATGGACACTGAACAGATCGTCAGGGTTTTATCCTCAGACCCTTATGCCAAAGAAACTTTCTTAGACGTTTTCCCCAGCGACTGGCTTCCTAAGACTCGACAGTCTAAAAGGCCCCTGAGCTTGGTAGTCAACAGGCACCCGCATAATCAACCTGGAGAACACTGGTTGGCTGTTTACTTGGAGGATCGGAACAGCGGAGAATTTTTCAACTCGTATGGTCACCCCCCAAACAGCGCTCTGTTTCCTCAAAGCATTATGTTGTTTTTAAACAAGAACGTCACCGGCACTGTTTTTCAAATGAAACAGTTACAAGACCCCCAGTCTGTCGCCTGCGGATACCATTGTGTTTTCTTCCTACACCACTGTAGCAAGGGGCTGTCGTTTGAACAGATTTTAAAATTGTATTATTCCAACGATTTAGCACAAAATGATAGGGTGGTGATGCATTTTGTAAAAAGTAAATATAAAAATTTCCGTGTGGCCGGGCCTGCTCAAAACATGTTTCAACATGCCCAGACATGTATTTCTTGCTATGACTTTCACAAATGCTTTGTCTAAATAAAACACTCACCTGATGCTGTATAAATAAAACTGTTGTCTGTTAAATTCAAATGCCGTAGGTTCCCCACCAACGTTGGCATAGCCGTCTAAAAAATAGGGACCTACTTGAAATTCCCCACCCTGTAAGGCGTGTCGAATTTGAATATTTTCTTTCTCTGATATGTACATTAGCCACTGAATAGATGGGGTTGAAAACCTCTTTTTCTGCCTGTGATAGTTGTCCGGCGGGAGAAGCGCTACGGTCTGTGGTTCCAAAAACATAAACCTGTACATGGTCATACAGACAGAGGCCAGTGTGATGTATTGAAAAGGATCTATGCAGCGTACTACATTTTGGAGTTCACCACCTACTTTCACTCGGTCTACCCGCCATGTCATTTTCATAATCTCATCCCTGTAGAGACAACAGGCCTCTTTCAAAATTTTTGCAACCTGCTGGCAATAATAGGCTAGCTTCTTCTGCATGTCAAAGGTCTTATCGCGGTTATTCTGATACCATTCTAAAAACTGTCCTTTCTCACTGGACATCATATTTTCAACACCGTAGTACTCCATCTTTGGGAGAGGTCCCACAGTTTTAGTTTTCTGCCGTGTTAAAGAAATGTGGGAAATAACCTTTGCATCCTTCAAATCCCATTGCCTGTGGAAGCCTACTAAGTTTCATTGGCAAAAAGTTTAAAGAATCTATGAAACGGATGCCTAGCCTGGTCACTTCAATGCACATGAGTTTACCGCCCTGAGTGATTAGTTTCACACCCATTTTT
>NW_005842160.1:1368305-1370795 GCF_000455745.1 Alligator sinensis | reverse complement strand
TATGCCACGTGTAATGGCACACGCTCCAGATTCACAAAACGGAACTCCTCAGTGTACCTCATGCCTCCAAACCTGGCTACAGACCACTCTTGCCTTCTCTCACGCACCATATGTACATCCAGTAAAACATCCTCTGATGACTCAGGAGACCGGGGGGCGCTTAAGGGGTCCTCTAAACTGTCTTCTACAACAGATTCGTTATTCCAACCCTCTGACCCCTCAGGTCTTGGGGGTGGGGAGGCCCAGGTGGTCGGGGAACATTTGAGGGACCCTCTAAGGGGCTTCCTAAACCATAGTCACCATCTCCCCTCTCTGGCTCTGTGGGTTCTGCTGAAAGGTCCGGTTTGGGTGGCTGGGGTACAGTTGAGGGACCCTCTAAAGGGGTTCCTAAACCATATTCTCCATCCCCTCTCTCTGGCTCCGGGAGTTCTGGTGAAGGGTCAGGACTGGAAGGAGAAGTGTTTGAGGGATCCCTACAGGATCTCTTTTTTTTTTTCCCTCAACCATTGTTTAGCCTTCCCCATGCTCTTCTTTAACCAGGCCCTTACTTTTTGCCCTGCGAGCCACTTGCTGGTTGGCAAACCATTACCTCCATGTTTACCATGACTCCCCCTCCTATGATACAGGCTACGCCTGCTGTCCGAATAACACAGACTACCTCCTCTCTGAGTAAAATTTACCCTTTTGCGCTGATAGTAGTCATGATCTTTCAAAGCGCTCTGCACACTCTTCTTGAGATGTATACTCTTTCTGAGATGTATACGCCTACGTGTACCACTCCAAATCTCCCTCTTTTTTTCACAATAATCATGATCTTTCAAGACAGGGTGTTTATACCCACCCTGAAAATCCACCCTCTTTTTTTTTTTCACAATAATTATGATCTTTCAAAAAAGGAGAAAGACTCTCCTGTTTTTGTAAATTGTGTGGGCACTCAGTCCTGGGTTTCTTATTCACGGGGTTCAGATCACCTGTTTTGGGGGTGTGAATCCTAGTCGTTTTACATATGACTTTTTTAGAGGTATGTGGCTTGTTTTCCTCTGAGGAATTGTACCCTTCTGTTCTGTCCCATCGGTCTTCTGATCCTTGGGTGTTATGATCTGCAGGCTGTGCTTTTAGAGGTCTCTGCCCAGGCCCCTGCTCTTCTTCGGGAGTGGTGCGTGTGATCACTTAGGAAATATAAAATTTACATCTTAGCATTGAGAATTCACTTTCCTCACACACTGCAAATTTAAAATTTGCTTAACCCCTACACACAGCTTCTCCTCCCACAGGAAATACAAAGTTTCAGAAGCTGATTTCAGAAAAATTACCTTTTACTACTGGATAAAAACATGACTGTATGTGCTTGTTCTGCTTTTTTATTTTAGAAGAAGAGGTTCTGTTTGAAAACAAACAGTTGTTATAACTTAGTGTGATTATAGCAACACTGCCACAAATAACCCAACCCTTTTAAAATACTTTTTACCTTATTGTGGTAAAATGGCATGGGGCTTCCCCACCTGATAAACTCTCTGTAATATAAATGAAATGATACAATAAGTAAGTCCTCTGTATTAAAAATTAAATAATAGATTAAGGAAAATAGTGTATGTATAAAGTAAAATATAACTGTATTAAAATAGTCAGCATTAAAAGACAACCCCACCCCCTTTACTCTTAAAAAATGTGGTGATCTGGACACACCAGGCTGCTTTTTTATCTTTATAATACACACCCCCGTCACCCCTATACCATACACAATCTGTGAGAATATATATTTTTAAATTCAGTCTTTATTTCCATTAAAAACTTTATTAATACTTTATTAGTTTATTTTGTTAAACCTTCTTCTAAGAAGTGTTTCTTATCATATCCAGTGACCATTATGTCTTGTCGGCCTTATCGTTACAGCAGGCCTTTTCGTAAGAGATAACTTATGGTCATCTTTTTTTTTGAGGACTGTTTTATCTTTATAACACAAGACCCCCACCCCACCCATACCATACAAAAGCTGTGAGAATATATGTTTTTAAATTCAGTCTTTATTTCCATTAAAACTTTTACAATATTTTACTAGTTTATCTTGTTACCCCTTCTCCTAAGAAGGATTTTTATCATTTCTAGTGACCATTAAGTCTCATTGTTTTATCTTTACAAAAAAACCCTATATGTATGTGATTAGAGATCCAAGACACTAAAGCAAATGCTAAAATACATTAGATGTAGAAAACTGTTGTTGTTGTGTTTTACAACCTCACATTCCCCAGTCTCCCACCCAGAACAGCAAAAGATATACGCCCCAACCCCATTTTAAACTCGTTTTGCTAATCCCTTCTCTTAAGCAGAGTTTTATAATCTCTAGCACCAATTAAGCTATCAATATGGGGCATGAGTGTTTCATCTTCCTCAGTGATCAAATCATGAAGGGCAGCCTTAGGATCTTCTGCAGAATACACAGTGTTTAGAAGCTGTCTAACCTGAATTAAGTGTTTCTCAGTAATTCTGAGA
>NW_005842160.1:1360739-1368262 GCF_000455745.1 Alligator sinensis | reverse complement strand
GAGCTGACTTCTTAACTCTTCAGCCTCATCAGGTCTTTGTTCTCTGCAGAAGCATACACTTCCTTCTGGTGTACTGGTGAGGAGGTTTTCTGGTGTCATTAAAAAGGCTTCATCTAGCTGCAAAGGAATTCAAATAAAGGACTAAGTTAGTTAGCTGCTGTTCAATCATTCGTTAGCTACTTCCAAACACACACGTGCCATGAAGTGAACCCCCACCACTATCCTCACAACCCAAAGGCCCCCACAATCATGCTCCAAGTCTCTTACCGGTCTCTCCTCTGCGGTGACCTCTACTTCGCATGCAGGCTCAGGCACAAAGATACCATCTTCCAAAGTCTCAACATCTGCTTCGAGGTCCTGGGTCTCCTCCAATTGCCTGTTCATAGGCTCTTCCCCAACAGGGTCAGGCGTCCCAAAGAGTCTTTGGGCAAGGAGCCGGGTCTCCTCCTCAAAACTATTTCTATGGTAACGCTTTCTATAAGGCCATCTTGGGGTTGTAGTGAGTGGGCCTACAGGGGTTGTGAAAGAATCCATATCTGCCCTTGCTTGCCTTACCACGGTCTCAGATAAATAGAGGGATCATTTGGGAAAGCAGATAGAACTGGTGGGTTTGCCGCCTAAACCCCACCCCACCTGTACTCATTCCAATTGGTTCAGCATCATTCTTGGGAGGTCTGAGGCCTCTGAAACCCCTACCAATTGATTGGGGGTGGTGGGGCGGTTTGTTAGAGGGGGGGGTCACATCACTACCCTGCCCCCCCATAGGCCACGCCTGTGCTCCGGCGGGGGGGGGGGTTAGAGCGGTCTGGGACCTTATAGGCCCTAACAGCACCATGTGATCTAGGGTGGTTCTTGCAGCATGAGGGGTTGGACTTTGAGGGTCTGCATGGGTTGTCCTTCTGATGTCATGAACCATGTGGTGTTGGTGTCACACACCACGTGACTGGGGTCAGGGGCAGAGTTGCTGATGTCACACACCACGTGACTGGGGTCAGGGGCGGAGTTGCTGATGTCATGCACCACATGACCAGGGTCAGGGGGCGGGGTGGTGACATCACACACCAGAAAAGGGGAAAGGGGTGGGGCTAAGGGGCGGGACTTCTAGTCCCGCCCACCTGTCACATTTGCATTGAAGGGCAGAGAGCCTATATACTACTCCTGCTAGTTACTTTCAATTAGAAATGAACATGCCATGAAAACAAAGCAATGCAAGTTTGATAAATTTAGTTCCTGTGCACTGAAGGTCCCCCAAAATTCTTATCTATGTGAAGAGAGAACAGCCATTTTGTCAACAGTTTTTCTAACTAGAGAAAAAACACACCATATTTGTTCATGGAGATGTTAGTTAATTCTTACTTTCACTTAATTGAGAATGAATAATTTAAGCTGTTTTTACATGTTCACTCCACACAAGAAAACAAAAATTTCCTTTTTGGGAGATTGTGCACTTATCTACTCCAGTTTAGGTGAGTTGAGCCATGTGAGTCAGAGATGTTTACTCACAGTATCTCCAGAGTGGGGCATGCAGCCTGGATGTCCTTACGCTTTCAGCCAAGAGCATAAGTGGTTGTTCCTTCTTCAGTTCCTTTCTAGCCTCTGTTCTGTTGCCAGAGCTGGACTACCCCTTTCCTCCCTGGGTAATGGTTTTCTAGCTAGTTATTATGCTTAATTTACCACATAAACTGTTCAGAATATTCCTAGCTCCAAACATAACTTTGGAAACAGGATCTACATTATTCAGCACTATTAAGACTGGCTCCATCACATTGGATATCAACATCATCTGCATCTGTGCCTTCTGTTGCAGATGTTTTCAAAATTATTTTGGTACCAAGTACCCCCTGACATTAATTGAAAGATTTACTTTTCCTTTTTGTACTAGCCACTTGAGTGCTCAACAGGTTCCAGATGAAAGTGTTCATCAGCACTTGTAATTAATTATAAAAAAGTCAACAGCTCTACAGCAATTAAAAGTTATGCAATGTGGAGTAGAGGTTGAATCTTAACAATATTGGAAAAGGATACGCTTTCTCCCCTGACCTCCATGAATGACATATGCATCCCAAACCCTAATTCCATCCCTGTAGGATCATGGGAAAGTAGGGATGGAAGGGACCCCATCAGGTCATCTAGTTAGGCCCCCTGTTCAAGGCAGGATCATCCCCAACTAAACCATCTCAGACAAGTGGCTGTCTACCCTAGACTTAAAAATTTCCATGGGTGGAGATACTACTTTTCTAGGTAGCCTATTCCAGTGCTTGTCCACCTTCATAGTTTGAAAACTCCTCTTAACCTCAAAAATAAATTTCCTCTGCTGCAGCTTAAGTCCATCGCTCTTCATCCTCTTTTCTATGGCTAAAGAGAGTAGTTGATCTCTATCCTCTTTATAATCATCTTTCAGGTATTTGGAGACTGTTATCAAATTCCACCCCCAGTCTTCTCTTCTCCAGACTAAATAACCTTAGTTCTCTCAGCCTGTCCTTATAAGTCATGCTTCCTAGGTCTCTAATCATTTTTGTTGCTCTTTACTGGACACTTCCCAATCTACCCACATCCTTCTGTGGGACGTGGGGCCCAGAACTGGGCACAGTATTCCAGGTGACGCCTAATCAGTGCTAGAGTAGAAAAATAACTCCCCTTGATTGTCAAATGCCATTCCTATTAACACAACCCAGTGTGCTGTTGGTTTTATGTATTTATTTTTTTTCAACAATAGCACCACTGTTGGCTTCCATTCAGCTTATAGTCCACTGTCACCCCCAGGTCCTTTTCTGCAGTACTGCAGCCTAGCCCGTCGTTCCCCAGTCTGTACTTGTGCATACAATTATTCTGTCTCAAGTGCCAGACTTTGCACATGTCCTTGCTGAATTTAATCTGGTTGATTGTGGGCCAGTCTATCCAGGTCATTCTGGATCCTACCTCCACCCTCCAGAATTTCTGCAGCTCTACCCAACTCGGTGTCACCCATAAACTGGCTAAGTGATCACATTATCCAAATCACTAATTAATTATCATTAATTAATACCAGACCTGGACAAGCCCACTTGATGCCTCCTTCCAACTAAATATTGTGCCATTGATGACTACTTGTTGAGCATGATGCTCCAATCAAATATGTATCCACCTGACAGTATTTTCACCTAGTCTGTATTTCTGTAACTCATTAATGACAATGTCATGAGAGAGAGTGTCAAAAGCCTTGCTAAAACAAGGTACATTGTATTCACTGCTCTCTCCCAATCCACAGAACCTGACACCTTATCATAGAAGAAAATCAAGTTGTTCAGGCATGACTTTCTTTTGCTAAATCCATGCTGGCTGTTCCTGATCACCTTGTTCTCCTCTAAAAGCTTCACAATGGATTCCTTGAGGACCTGCTTCATGATCTTTCTAGGTATTGAGGTTAGGTTGAGTTGTCTGTTATTCCCCAGATCCTCTTTCTTCCCTTTCTTAAAGACGGGCACTATATTTGCTCTTTTCTAATGAGCCAAGAATTTGCCCAACCTCCATGAGTGCTCAAAGAAGATAGCCAATGGCTCCAAAATTATCTCAACTAATTCCTTCAGTAACCTAGGGTGCATCTCATCTAGTCTTGATGGCTTGAAAGCACCTCACCTCTCTAAGCAATCCTTAATCTGTTCTTTCACTATTCTAAGCTGTTTGTCTTCTGCCCTATCTTTGCTGTTAACTGCATTTATCACCTGATAGCTAAATCTGTTTGTGAAAACTGAAGTAAAAAAAACCCAGTAAGAAATACTTCGGCCTTCTCTACATCATCCATAACTAGATTGCCTTTTGCATTCTGTCAGAAGCATATGGTTTCTTTGGTCTTCCTCTTACTTATGAAATCCCTTTTTATTGCCTATGATGTCACTTGCCAGTTGTATTTTAGTTTGTGCCTTGGCCTTCCTCATTTTCTCCCTGCACACCCATGCAATATTCTTAAACTCTTCCCTACTGCTATGACCAAGTTTCCACTTTTTATAAGATTCTTTTGTGAGTTTCAACTCATTGAAGCAACTGCTGTCTAGCCAGGCTGGTTTCCTGTTGAGCTTCCCATTTTTCTGTTGAAATTGGGGATAGCTTGCTCCTGTGCCTTTATGAGGACCTCCTTAAAGTACGACGCTGCTGTCTGTGGCTCCTTTTCCCCTCAGGCTTGCCTCCCAGGGGATCCTCCCCACTAGTTGCCTGAGTTCATTAAAGTCTGTTTTTCTGAAGTCTGGTGTCCTTATTCTGCTGCACTCCCTCCTTCCTACCCTTAGGATCTTGAATTATTTCATTTCATAGTCAGTGGGTATGTCTACATGAGATGCTAAATACATAGTAGACTAATTCTACTGACATTAGCGCATCACAGCAAAAACCATGCTAGTGCACTAATGCACAGCAGAGTTAGTCTACTGGGCATTACGTATCGCCAGTAGATTGTGCACTGGCATTACTGTACATTTAGTTAGTACCTGCTATTACAGGTACTAAACTTAATGTGCAGTAGTAACAGTGCATTAATGCACATGTAGTCATGCCCACTGCCACCCAGATTACCTTCCACTTTCACATTCTCCACCAATTCCTCCCTGTGTGCAAGCAGCAAGTTGAGCAGATGTTTTATCTTATTGGCCTCACTACAATCTTTATAAACATTATTCTCTACTCACTCCAAGAATTTCCTGGATTGCTTGTGAACTGCTATGTTTCCCTCCAATAGATATCCCAGTAATTAAAGTTCCCCCATGAGAACCAAGTCCTGCAATTTAGGAACTTCTGTAACTTGTTTAAAGAAGGCCTCATCCACATGTTTCTCCTGGTTTTGTGGCCTATCCCAGACCAAGTTTCCTGTAGTTTAGATGGAGGTAAGGTGGCTGCAGCCATTAATTGGTGGAAGCATCGGCACATGCATAGTTCATAATCCACCTAAACAATCTGCTAGCAAAAGCTTTGGCTTGCACACACTGGGTATGCCCACACCTTTATTATATATGTATATGTACGTACTACATCTTGAAGAAAAATGGTAATCTTTTGTGGTTCCTGATACTCCTGTAGTAATTCATGAACTAAGACACTGGTGGGACTGGTAATGATATATTTAGGCAAGTACCTTCTTTGCCTCTTTATCAATCACTCAGATGTTATATCTTAAAAATGTGGCTGGGCAAAATGTTGTACAGGCAAAGCATTTTCAGACAGCAGCTGGCAGTATCATGACAAGCAGATGATGGTGTGCTACATTTCCAACTGCAAGGAAGGAAACTCAGCTTCTAGTGCTTGCCTGTGTATTTTGGAGGCCATTTTTTGATGAACACCACATGCCTGATACTATACATGCTTTCTTATTTATCTAAATGTCCTATGAGAGTAATTTCCATGTGGCAAGGAAGAAAAGAAGTTATATGCGTAAAAGAAATCAAACTACAGTCTTTAGAAATTTGTTTATGCAACTGTGAAGTCTTCTGTTGAAATCAGGATTGACAGGCATTAGTCATATTTTATCACTTCTTTCATGAATGCCAGAACTGGAAAAGATCAGCAGCATCTGATGCCAGGAATAATCTGAGCCATCAGTTCTCAGCTAAGCATGTACTTGAATGATTTATTTTTGCATTTTTTTGTATCACAGTTGGTCCAATTTCTCTTAAGAGATCTTACTGAATACTCCAAATAACTGATTCAGGTGGAACACACTTTACCCAGGGCCAGATCCACAAACGGATTTAAGTGCCTAAAGTGGCACTCAGGTTCCCAAGTCCAATATGTAGACCCTGTTGAACTCCTATTTAACACCTGCCTAACTCTGAAGGCACCTAAAATCTGTAGGTGTTTCAGTTTTCAATGTACAATTCCCTAGATTCCTGAAGTTCTGTTTGAGGGTAGTCTTGTAAGTGCCTTAAGTTTTGACAGGGCTGGGAAATTCAGTACCTAAACCCTGTCAGGATACTCAAAGTAAGCATTTCTCTGCCTGACTTGCCTGAGGGGGTTGATTTAACGGATGTTCTCTGAGCACCCAAGGTGGATTGTTCTGTTTACAATGTGCATTGGTAGTTGCTTTCCTCCAAAATTGTGCTGTTATACAATAGCCAGGTCATTAGGCCACTTGCCCAGGTTATGGAAGATCTTGGTTATGACTTTTCTCAGCCTAAGCGGATCCGTACCCACAGTTCAGGTATCTCAGGAAAGCCCCTAAACACCAGACTATAGGAGAGGCTGAGTTGTAAGCACTCTTCACCCTTCTTGTTGAAGCTGGGTCACTTTGCCTAAAAGGATTAAAGACTCTTTGGCCAAAATGGTATGGAGAGAATAAGCACGAATAGCTTAGAGAGAATGTCTTCTGCATCTTTGGTGAGTGTTCAGAGATGGGCAGTAACATCTTTCCTTCTCCAATTGTATTTTAAAAGAAGGAGGTGGCTCCTATTTCTTTTTGAAGGAAAGGTACCTAACTAAGGAAAGGGGCCAGGTCTGTGGATCTACGTGCATCTCCCTGTATTACACAGGCAGTTCCACCCCCGCCTCCCCCCCCAATAAAAAAGTAAGATAAACTTTGTCATCAGTACTCTCTATTAACTGCCTTAGACTTTTGTGAATCCTGTCCTCCAGTGCCTAACTCTCCCAATATATTTTATAGGGAAGCCAGGGTGTCCAGTCCTGGGCTGTTGATTCCATCAGGGCAACAGACACTTGATTTTTCTTACCTGTAGCCAGGCCAGCATATAGGGTGTGTGTAGAGGCAGGAGTGTGGGGCTAGGAGGTAAGGAAACCTTTCTCCCCATGTTCCCTGCACAAGATCCAGACATGATGGTAGTCCCTGAACATAGAAGTACACATGGATAATTGTCTCTTGGCTCCACTGGGCATGCAAATTCTGCCAGAGGAGGCAAAGAGAGGTGTGACTTTGGCCCTGTATCTCTTCTGCACTAGTCTATGGAGCATAGCAGGGAATTTTGAGACTCACTCTGCCTCCAGAAGGTTCTTGCTTTCAGAGTTCCCGTACAGGATGTGCTTCTGTTATTCCATAAACAATTCAGGCTATTGTCTTAATTACTTCATCTGGCTTGCAGTTCTGAAATGGAAATCAAATGACACTTGTGAAATCAGGACAATCCACTGTAATTCACAGGTTGTGATATTGTACCATACCTCTCAGTTCCAGGAACTGGCATAGGGACCCAGCAAGGGAAGGTCCCATTTTTATATAGGGGATGCTGAGAATTAGCGTCACAAACCAAAGAGTTAAGGAGAGGTAGGCAGATGCAAGTAAATATTAACATTTAGAATCTGGGTAATATGAAGCAAACAGTGACACTGTGGTGAAATCACCCAAGAACAGGTAACTGGTATGTCACGGCGGGGTCCTCGCGGAGGGCCGTGTGCTCCTCGAGGTCCCTCGCTCCATGTCAGGCCGGCCCAAGGCACCCTCTAATTCTCGCCCGCCACGTCTTGCTGGAATATATATAAGTAGTTGGGAGGCTGCCTATGACTCCCTGGGCACGGCTAATCGGGGCCTCTGTCCCCCCGGGTTTTCCCGG
>NW_005842160.1:1359643-1360158 GCF_000455745.1 Alligator sinensis | reverse complement strand
CCTCGGGCTTCTCCGTACTGCCCCACTCTGGGGCTGGGGTCTATGTACCCCGTATACAACCCGGGGTTTGTTCCCCGCCCGCAACCCACTGGTTGCGCTCAGGGGCCCCACACCTCTGGGGTCCCTATGAGGCCTCCTCCAACCCCTACAGCCTCACCCAAGCCTCCGGTGTAAGTGACGCCCTTGCTGGCATCTGCTGCGCCCGTCCTGGGCTCCCCAAAATGGCGCTCCCCCTCTTTGGGGCTCGCCGTGCCCGCCTCGGGCTTCTCAATGCTGCCCCACTCTGGGGCTGGGGTCTATGTACCCCATATACAACCCAGGGTCTGTTCCCCGCCCGCAACCCATTGGTTGCGCTCAGGGGCCCCGACACCTCTGGGGTCCCTATGAGGCCTCCTCCAACCCCTACAGCCTCACCCAAGCCTCCGGTGTAAGTGACGCCCTTGCTGGCATCTGCTGCGCCCGTCCTGGGCTCCCCAAAATGGCGCTCCCCCTCTTTGGGGCTCGCCGTGCCCGCC
>NW_005842160.1:1358939-1359490 GCF_000455745.1 Alligator sinensis | reverse complement strand
CGACCCGCAGCTGGGCTCGTTACCCTGGCAACACTCAGCTGGGCTCGTTATGACCTGCCAGGGCTCTCTCTCTCTCCCTGGCAGTTTCTCCCCTCTAGGAGCAGAGCACCGAGGTGCTCTGCGACATGGTAGAAAACACTAACACCATGATATATATACTTTAGAACTTTAAACCCTCCCACGGCTCTGGAGGGCTCCAAATCAGTCTCCAGCCCCATAAAACACTCAATTGCCATCTGCCTGGGCTCCACTCTGAGCCCCATGGCTGCAGCTCACAGTCCCAGCTCCACTATTCCTTTTGACTCTCTTGCCAGGTGTTTCCCGCTCTTTGCTCCAGTGACCTGCTCTCTGATGCAGCTCCTTCTGCTTCTTCCTGCCCTCTGCCACCTTCCGGGAGTTGTCGTGCATATTTCAGTTCTGTCACAACCCAAGGGTGTGATTTTTGTTTGTGTGTGCTTCGGCACTGCTAAATTATTTCCCGCCACTCGTAGCTTTCTTTGCAGGGTGCATTTCTAGGTTGCAAAAGAGAAATGCACGGTGCAAGGAGTTCC
>NW_005842160.1:1343456-1358929 GCF_000455745.1 Alligator sinensis | reverse complement strand
CTATCAGGAGGAGGAGAACTTCACATCTTGTGAAGATCTCTAAGCGCTGCGGAGCCTATCGGACCCAGCGTGTATCTCAAGAAGGCTATAGGGGTCTGATTAGCCTCTCGCCTCTCCCCGTCGCCGCCTGATCCCTCGATGTACCCTTCCCTGTGCGCAAAGTTCCACGGAGCCTAGCAAACTTCGTGTGAGTGAATCCAGAGCTCTACCCGGGTTCGAGTCCTGCAGGTTTATCTTCCCGTCGCCGAAACCCCATTGCGACGTACTCTCAAGGTTTTTGTTCATCTTCCCGTCGCCGAAACCCCATTGCGACGTACCCTTATGTTCTGCAGGTTCGAGTTTTGTTTTGTTTTGTAACCGCAACTCAAGCAAGTTTTCCTGCCTGCACCGCGACCATCTTCGGTGTAAGTAAAATAATCTTAAATCAACCACTAAGTGTCCGTGCCTAATTCTAGTGTGCCGCCTGCCTTCCCTGACCCGGCATGTCCGGGCTGCTGGCCACAGCCCGCCGCATGAAAAAAGGGCCTCGGACTGCTCCCAGCCCGCACAAGTTCCTTTCTCCAGTCTCCTGGAGGCTTCTGAGCATTGTACTTCACATTACAACATTACAGTACATAACTGTAATGTTATGTACTGTACATTACAATATAGCTCTTTAATTTCAAAGACATTATTTGTTTCTTCATTCTGCAGACCAGGACACCTTAAGAAAACCACCCAGAGGCCCTCAAATACATTAGATTGCAGTCTGAAATGGGGAAAGAAGTCTGGGAATTCTTGTTCAAAAGTAAATTTCAGTTTCAGTTTTAAGATCCTGTTTGTGTTAGGCAGGTATTGCACTCAATATTTTACTAATGGAACTGCTTGTAAAAGATACATTTTAAGTTAAAATGTTCCAGGAGTTGCGGATAATGAATTACAAATGTTACATTTGTAAATCTCACAGCTTGCATTATGTTGATTCTATCACCAAACAGGGAGCAGAAAAAAGATCGTCTGACTAACGGGACTAAATCACCCATGGAATGATTAATATCAATATCAGGCTCTTCACAAATGTTCTGGAAACCAAGAAATCTGTTTTAAGGAAATTTACAAGTAGTTTTAAATAAAGTTGAGAATTTCACAGGATTACCCTGAATGCTGTAAAGAAGGCATCAAAGTGAAATTAACTGCAGAAGTGATTTACTGTCATTACTTGCTTTAGTTTCACATATCAATGTGTTTTGGGAGCATACAGGTTAATAATTCAGGTGTTTGGAGGTAGGAAAAATAACAAAATAATTCTTTTCCCCCTAGGTTGTTTTAGAGATTCTCCCTTTGTTTTACTGCCCCACATGAAGTGCATTGGCAGAGAATCTGAGGTGGCTTCCTGAAGTTCTTGAGTCATGAATCTGAGCTCTGCTCCAAATTGATGCTGAAGGATGCCTCTGGTCAATGGCACCTTGTCCTCCAGGCTCTGGAATCAAAGGCAGTCAGGTGAGATGTTAGCTACGGAACTCCTCTGCATGCTGTTGGCTGTTGTGCTTTAATCAGGCTGTTAGGCATTTTTAATTGTCTACTACTCCCCTCCTGGGGCAACTTTCCTCCTTGCTGGAGCAAACTGCATGACCTTCCCTTGGGAAATTCCAGCGATGGTGCTTTGGCATCTTTTAGAAGAGCCATCATGAAAGCTAAAAGCTGATGTGCAGCATTCCTTCCTCACAAGGGCTGACATTGCCAGATACTCTACAACTCACCTGGTGCCTTGTTGTCTATGGACTGTTCAGAATATTCACGTCAAGTCTGTCTCCCTTTCCAAGGAGGATACCAGATAATGGGAGTCTTGGCTGTTTGTGATTCTGTGGTTTACCAAATTGTTCTGTTTCCATAAGAATATATATACCCCCTTTGCAGTCTTGGCATCCTCCCTGGTAATCTCAGGGACTGAATGGGCAAGGATTCCCGAATCTCTTTTCTAGAGGTCATGTTTTCTGTCTGGTAATGAATCAGGTTGTCATGATGCTACTAGTAGAGCTTTCAAAAAATGGAAAACTAAAGAAATGAAAAGCCTGTGAAATTTCAATGTTTGCAATGCTGAACATGCAATGGCTTTAAAAAAAAACAACTTGAATTTTCAAATATTTAAAAAACTTTTGGAAGTGTTGAAAAATGAAAGCTTTTCTCAACAGTTCTCTGTTAAAAGTCTTCACATGGAAAATGCAGAGCTCAAGCACATGCAAACAGAGGCCTAGAGAGCAGTCATGGAGGGGTGCTTCAAGAGGTGCTTCATCCCTACATTTCCAGGAGCAGGTGAGTGCAGTGGGTTTGGGAGGATCCCTTGTGGAAATGCTGGAAATGCTGTGTACACGTACCTGTAGGGGAGCAGGAGGAGGAGCTACAGTGCTTTATTTCTGTGGAGCTGAGCATGAAGTAGTTCAGAGAACTGCCCCAGCAACAGAAGAGCTCCTCAGAGCTCCAAGCAAACTCTCATGTTAAAGAAGGGGGACAGCTCCCTAGAATAATAATAAAAAAAAACCCAACCTCACAGTAACCAAGACACCAAGACCTTTAACACTCCTGGCATTTAGCAGAAGACCTGAGACAGCTGCTCTGTTATATCCAGACTTATTATTATATCCAGCAGAGAACATCTGAAACTTTCCAAGCACTTAGCAGAGGCCCTCAGTTCACCCAGAAAAGAATCAGAAACTATACCTGCACCAGTGCTTGAACCTACCATCTTTCTGAACTAAAATGTCACAAATCATGAGTTCAGTCTTAGGGAATCATGAGAATGACTTTAAAATTGTAATAATATATTTTTTAAATTAAGTTTTGGGGGTTTTCTTTGGCTTTATACTATGGTGAATTGCATTTTCAAGCTTTTTCTTGGAAAAAGTGGGAGTTAGAAGTATTTTTTTAAAGAAAGATGATATTCTCATCATCACAGGTCTTCAGGAGCTGAGATTTCAAGTAAAGCATCCAACTAATATTCTAGGACTCAGCAATTCTGTTGTTGTTCTTACTAATACTGATCAGAGGGATAAATATCTTCCTCAATTAAATCATTCATTTATGGCTGAAATAATAATAATAATTCTTCACTCTCATACAGTGTATATCATTTGTAGATTCCAAAGGTATTTCCAAATCTTATCCCCATTTATAGATTGGGAACTGAAGAGAAGGGAATGAATATGCCCAAGGCCATCTAGCAGGCTAGTTGCAAAGCTGGGAATAAAGCCCTGGATTAGTTTAGTGTTCTGTGTAGTAGGCCTCACAAAAAGCGGGCAGATTACTGCAAGTGAGGACCACAGGAATTTACTGTCTAATTTTTAAGTGGTACAAAATATTCCTGTTCCAGTTTATGTGCTGAGGTCATATCCCCATAATGGTGTTTGTTCACCTCTATATTTTCTGAGCATATGGGTAGCAGAGCTTGTAGTGGGGTTTGAACATGGAAGAATCCTACTTGTTCATTTGTTTTTTTCTGGTTTGGCATGTGGCAATGAATAAGGGTAGGCCCTCAGGTACATCTTGGGTTGAGCCAGGACTGAAGCAGTGTCTACATCTTGGAGAATAATGATAGTGATTTTTCTATGGTTCACAGAGAGAATTTCTTTTATATATAGGGACCTACTGAAATTGCAGTTTCACAGAAATCACAAAATCTGGCATTGCCCACAAAATTGGATGATGTCTGTGGCGGGCCAGGAGGGGGTGCTCCTGTGTTAAGCCACTCACCTCACTGCACCAACCACCTTCCAGGCTCTGAGTGCATCCCTGGGGGAGCCTCACATCCAGCTGACCCCCTTCCTGGAGCACACCTGCAAGCCTGGGGGTAATGCTGCCACCACCCAGGGTCTGGACTGTTCTTGGTCCTGTGCCCCCTGCGAAACATAGGCCTAGTAGTCCTAGAGGGTACTCGACCCACTGCAAAAACTTGGGGTGCTTCCCTTAGTCTGAAGCACAAATAGTGGTCTCCCTCAGTCACCTGGACCAAGGGGACCCTAAGGCATAATCTAGACCCTCTCCCAATAAGTCTCCCATGCTAGGTACAGAGGAGAACTTTACTGATTACAAGGAGTAGGTTTGGAATATGGTACAGGGTAGAGCAATATCAAAGAATAATCCTTAGAGCAAACAGTGGCATGGTAGCCTCTGATCACGCATCTGAGTTACTGCAGATTATATATCTAGTTAGATGTCAAGTAGTTTACTCACAAGTATCATTCAAAGGCTGATAGAGCTTTCCTCTGGAGGCAGGCAGTTTGTAGTGTGTCCATGTGTTGAGAGTGAGAGAGAGAGAGAGTGAGCGAGCACTGCCCAGATTCATCAGCTCTTGGTGTCATCATGGCTGCTGACCCTCCTCATGGGCAGTCTTTAACGTATATAGACCTTATGACCTCACTTTGGGGTCCAGTGGAGACTAGCTGAAGTTGGCTACAAGCCAATCAATTGGCAATGCATCACTGGTTGCCGGGCAGAGGTACAGTGGCCTTTGCCTCCCCTCCCAGTCATGATGTCATTGCTTAGAACAATGGGGAGTTTAAGCCCCACCACCCAGGTGTATGAGGCCAGTCATGTAGGCAAAGGGGGCAGGTTTCTCCCTCCCTCAGGAATGTATCCAGCTCAAGTTACAACTCATGGATACCCGAAGCAGATGGGGGAAAGGGTGCCTGTCCTCTGCAGTGGCCATGGTAACCAAATTGTCAGATAGGTAATAAGCCTCATAGCAGAGTTTGGGGAGAGACTGAGATGGCATTCTGCCACAATGGCCATGAAAGAAAAAAAACTTACCAAAAATGCTGTCTCCGCAGAGGGAACCAGCAGTCTTTATGGCACTGCCGCTTGGCCATGTAGCTTGCTGGGAGGGGGAAAGAGGGGGAGACTGCTAGCACAAATGGGAACCCAAGTTGGCTGCTGCCCCCACCACACGCTGCTGACTGGCTGAGAGGGCTGCCTGTTGTGCAGCCCTGCCCCTCTCCACCAATCAGTGGCAAGGGGCGGGGCCACATGATAGACAGCCCTTTCAGCCAATCAGCTGCTAGGGGCAGAGCCACATGATGGTCAGCCCTTGCAACCAATCAGCAATGAGGGGCAGGGCCACTAGGGCATCTCAGCCAGAGGTGGGGCAGGGGCTGCCATGATCAGTCAATGAAAATGGCAGCTAGCCCTCTAGTCTCCCCTCAAAATTGGCTGGGTGCCTCCTTGAGTTAGGTAGGCCCCTACTTATACACCTTATAAAGTGAAGAGAAAAAGCTTTATTGCAAGATGTGGCTTTCTAGATATGTTTTTTCTTGAAGTAAATGCAAAGAAAAATCCTTGAAAATCCTGCCAAAACTATGAGAGAAGAATGTTTTGGTTGTGTAGTTACACACTTACAAGTCACTAAATCTTAAGGCTTAGATGGCCCTTATTCAGCTTTTTGATATATTTGTTACATTCCTATTCTGTGATCATAAAATATAACATATTTTTCCTACATACTGGTAATATGGCTTGGCAAGTTATTTCTGGGTAAATAACTTATTTATAGAAAAATATGCAGTTTTAAGTCAACTAAAATGTTTCAGCTAACAAAAAATGAGAAAAAATATTGAAATAGCTAAAATGTTTTGACTTTTCATTTTGAAATAACATTTCATCTAGTAATTTATCTCACTTTATTTTTAAAGGTAAGGAAAAACACTTCCAAATGACAAAAACATTTTCTTCCACCCAAAACAAAATATATTTGATATTTTCATTTTGGTTCAATAGGAAATTAAAAAATTTTCCAATTTTTTGGTCCAGCTATTACAATGAGGATACAGATGCCACAAAACAGCAGCCCTGAAAGGGAAAACTGAATGGCTTGTTACCTCATAAGCTGTGACTAAAAGGAGCCACAGCCCAGTTAACATGGTGTAGTATGTTGAGGGAACTGCCGGTTGGTCTACAGAAGCTGCAGAAATTTGGTAGTGAGATACACTGATAAATAGGACTGTGTAAAGCTTAGGGTGCTGATTTGATTTGGAGGAGATTTGGCCTGATTCGGTGGCTGAATCTCTGAATCCAAATTAAATCAAGAGACCAATGAAAAGGTCCAAATTGATTCAAAGCTTTCTGAATTGATTTGGAAAAGATTCAGAGAACTTTGGTGATTTGGGCAGTCCCCGCTTGCTGCAGCAGGAAGCTGGACCTGGACTCCATGTTAGTAAATAGAGGGTGGGGGAGGGGGGGCTGGAAGAGGGGGAAGGGGACCATGGGGAGACTCCTGCCAGGCCCTATCCCCTGCCTGCTCCCTCAGGCTCCATGAGTGTCCCCTCAATGCTAGCAAGTCATGAGCCTTGGAGCCAAGAACAGGCAAGGTGAGGGTCCCCCGCTCTCCCAGCTACCCCCCCCCCCCCCCTGCACCCCCTATGCACCACCACTGGGCTAAATCAAGCTTGAGGAAGTGACATTAGCTTTTGAGCACACTGACTCTTGAATGCTTAGATGGTCAGTCTTACAGGGCAAAACCTCTTTAAAAGTTTGCTTATTGCTACTTTGGCTTTTATATCAGTGACATGATGTTTTAAAAGGAATCTCAAGAGAAGATTTGTCCTTGTTAGTTTTGCTACTGTAAATAAGTTAATAAGAAAAATTACCATTACTATATATTGCTAGGGCACTGTGTGTTCTTCATGGCACTGTCACCTGCACATACCTGAAGGATCTGATCCTGCACATTTGACATCAGAGGGAACTTTTCCTGATTCAGATACCAGTGAAGGCTCCAAGCAACTTAGCTGGGAGTTGGATCAAGCATTAAGAAAGCATGAAGTCTTCCAACTCCCTTCAACCTAGAACTGTGAGAAACTTTCACAGCAAAGCCTAAAAACTTTCAAGTAATCTTGGACTGAATATCAGATGCAGGGAAGGAATTATTTGTGGGTGGAAATAATATAAAACTCAGTGGTTTATATACTTTTGACCCGAGACCTGGCAAAAGTAATCTTTTTTCAATTCAGCTTCATTTTTTGAGGTTTCACATCCAAAATTTAAAGCAAAACTCAAGAGGCAGAAAGGTGATGTTTCATAGTAGTTTGGGGTCAGAAGGGACCTAAACAGATTATCTAGTCTGACCCCCCCCCTGGCAGGAGCACACGCTGGGATCACACAACCCCACATGAATCATTCTTTGCATGAATTTAGCATATAACTACTTCAGCCCCTTTTTGGACTGCATTGGCTTGTTCTTAATCCTTTAGTTCCTTGTGAAGGGGCCAAATAAACAGCCAGTAAATGATTAAAGCATCTCACCATGTTGCAAGCAAAACCATATAATGTGTTAGTCAGGCATGGAAATAATTAAGTTGGTTTTATACTTTTGACAAAATGTGGACTCTAAAAGGGACTGGAAGCACTGGTGGGAGTTTGACAAATGCTCAAAGTTCTGCTAAGAAAGATTATTTTGAATCCTAGATGACATCCATTAGAAAAGATCTCCCTGGGTTATCTTGATTGACTCTCTGTATTGATCCAACACATTTAAAAATTGCTTTCTGTGAGGAGCAATTTTCTAGGATTGAATTGTTTTACTTCTTCCCCAATTTAAAGTATTACATTGACTTGGAAAATACTGTGTTACTGCTTATAAGTGAGGATGGCAGGACACTGGATGTTCCTGCCACTTTAAGACATCAGGCAGCCTGCTGAGCCACAGGAAGGTGGGATCAGGCCTAATTGGAGAGTCAGCAGACCTGAGGTCTGGCAGGTGAGGTTAGGCTTGAACAAAGGAGTCATCTGTTTGGAAGAGAATCTCCTGATTGGATGAGGGCTGGGCTTAGACTAGGTAAAAGCCCAGACCCTGAGAGCAGGGCAGTAACATCTTGGGAGCTGCTAGGGGAATATCATCCATTAGGAAGGCTGTAGCTCCTGAGTGCCAGCTAGGAAAATGAGGGCATAAGTTGGTCTAAGGACATAGGAAGACAAAGTTATTTGGGTAAATCTGATATCTTTTATTAGACCAACTCAAATAGTTGGAAAATGACATCCAGAGGTTTGGGTGGGAACTAAGGGGATGACGGAGGTTCCTGGATTCCAGAGCCCTGAGAAGGGGGCTGAGTGCACAGGGGCTTGTTTAGAGGTGAGAGAAGCCCAGAAAGAGAGGGGCTGAGTGCATGTGGCCTGTTGACAGGAAGGCTCAGGACAAGCCCAGAGAGGAGCTGTGTGCACAGGGTTTTTGTAAGAGGCCAGAAGGGCCCCAGATGAGCCCAGAGAAGGAAGAGGCTGCAGTAAAGAAGACCTACAGAGGGCTCCAAGCCCACAGAGAGAGAAAGATAGAGTGATCTATGGTGGGGCCCAAGTGGATGGACACACAGAGAGGAGATGGATGGCAGTTGGAGTACAGACCCTGGGAGCCTTGACTGGCCTATGCTGGGGCCAGGGCCCAGGAGGAGCTGAAGAGAGAGAGAGCCCACCATGAGAGAGAGCCAGAGCTGGGAGAGCCTAGAGTCTCAGCTGGCCTGGAGGTGAGGCCAGGGCCTAGGGGAGGCACAAAGGTCCTTCTGGGGCCACAGCCAAGAGGTAGGGGTCAGGGAGTGTGTAGCTCAAACTGACAATGGCTGGTAGGGGTCTGAGAGTGAGCTCAGGGCCAGAGATAGAGGACTTGGATGTGAGGTGGAGCCAGGGCCAGGGGGCCTTGTGGTTGGCAGACTAGGAGGGGCACAGGGCATCTAGGGAAGAGCCCAGAGAGGGATGTGTAAGACCAGGAATGTTTGGAAACCAGTCCTGGGTAAGACCCAAAACTGCATCCTACTGGAGATGTTTAGTGTGCTGGGGCCATCTGTAGCAGGGTAGCTTCCATGAAATGCCATGCATGGGCTACTCCAGGGACAGGTGAGAATGGGGCGCTGGAAAGTCTCAGCTCCCACAGCCTTGTGGGTGACCCCTGTTAGTTTGTGTGTTAGTCTACACAAACTAACAGAGGGAAGATTTAGTCTGGACATAAGGAAGAACTTCTTCTCCATAAGGGTAACTAGAACCTGGAACACACTTCCAGCAGAGGTGGTGCAGTTGCCATCCTTGGAGGTGTTCAAGAGGAGGCTAGATAAGCACCTTGTTGAGCTAATTTAAGCTCATTAACTTCCTGCCTGTGGCAGGGGACTGGACTTGATGATCTTCCAGGTCCCTTCTGGTCCATTGATTCTATGATTCTAGGGGAGCACAGCCCAACAGAAACACACTTGGCAAGGAAGACCATGTGGACTATGTGGGTCCAGAGGCTCAGCGAGGGGCCAGGAAATAGAGGGTAGGATCAGAGGGGTCCATGGCTGTAAGTTGTGTGGCCCAGTGAGGGGCCTGAGGACTATAATGAGGCCCAGTGAGTATGATGGGACCAGAGGGGTCCAGCAACCCAGTGAGGGGGCAGAGAATAGATTGCAGGGCCGGATGGGTCCAAGGGCCTGGAGAGTAGCTGGGAAATGAAGAAATAAAAGGGTTTAGGACAAGGGACCAAGAAGGGGGCTGACAGCCCAGAGAGTAGTCAAGGGACCTGGTAGCCCAGTGACTGGTGAAACTGAGGTCTGAGGGCCCAGAGGGAGCCAGAGGAGAGACCAAGGGATCTGGAAACCTGAGGGGGGCTGAGAGGGAGGTTGAGAGGTCTAGCAGCCCACAAAAGGGTTGTGTGGAGAGACCAAGGGGTCTAAGAACTGGAGTGGTTGTGTGAAACTGAGGGGTCTGAGGGGCCAGAGGAGAGACCAAGGGGCCTGGCAATTGGAGTGGGGTTGAGAGGCCAAGGGTTCAGAAGACCCAGTGTGGGACAGTATCAGTGACTGGCAGAACATCTGTAAGGATGCCATCTTCAAAGCACGGAGCATGGAATAGGGCAGCTTTGGTGCTGTGCAACTGGCCCTTAAGGCTAGAGGTGCTATCTGGGGGCACAGTTATTGAGTGAGGCCCAGAGAGGGGCCTGGTTGCAGGCATGGGACCAATGGGGCTTCAGGTGACCAGGGTCACACAAAGACATGTGGGCAGCCTCCCTAATTATTTTACCAAGGCATGGCAGGTGAGACAGGAAGGTGCCCTATGAATGGAGTGGGCCATGGTCGCAGAGCCTCCAGGGGAATGTCATGTCCACCCTTGGGACCTGACCTTGTGACAGTGAGCCACATTGACAATTTCCAAAGAACAGGAACAAGCCATGGCAGAAATAATAGCTGATATCTTTTACCTGCTGGAGCATTATGATTTCATAGATTTCATAGACATTACGGCTGGAAGGGACCTCACGGGATCATCGGGTCCAGCCCCCTGCTGAAGGGGCAGGAAGTCAGCTGGGGTCAAATCACCCCAGTAATATAAGCACCTAGGTGTTTCTTAAAGGTATCCAGAGTAGGTGCTTGTACCACTTCTGGGGGGAGTCTATTCCAAACTCTGGAGACTCAGATGGTAAGGAAGTTTTTCCTTTTGTCTAGTCTAAAATGGTCTTCCAGCAGTTTGTGACCATTAGACCTTGTTTTCCCTTGGGGTGCCCTGGTGAACAGACATTCTCACAGTTCCTGATGCACACCCTTTATATACTTATAGGCTGCCACCAAGTCACCCCTGAGCCTTTGCTTCTCCAGGCTGAAGAGTCCCATGCCTCTCAGCATCTTCTCATAAGGCCTGCTCTCATGACCTCTAATCATGTGCATGGCTCTCCTCTGGACTCTCTCAAGCTTCTCCACATCCTTTCTAAAGTACAGAGCCCAGAATTGGTTGCAGTACTCCAGCTGCAGTCTTGCCAAGCCCGAGTAAAGTGGAAGAATGACATCTTGGGTCTTGCTTGAGATGCATTGATAGATGCAAGCCAGAGCTTTATTTGCATTGCTGGCCGCAGCATCGCATTGGTGGCTCATGTTCATCTTGTGGTCAATTATGACCCCCAAGTCTCTTTTGATCATGGTGCTAGTGTTTGTAGCACTGCCAAGCCTATAAATATGATGTGGGTTTTTTCTCCTGAGGTGGAGCACCTTGCATTTTTCTGTGTTGAATGTCATGAGGTTTTGATCCACACACCTTGCGATCCTGTCAGCCTGAATTGACAGCCTATTCTCTAGAGTGACCACACTTCCCCATAATTTGGTCTCATCTGCAAACTTAGCCAGTTCACTTCTGACACCTGAATCAAGATAATTTATGAATATATTAAAGAGTACTGGTCCAAGTATTGAGCCCTGGGGGACACCACTGGTCACCATGTGGCACGTTGACTTGGTTCCTTTGACTATCATTCTCTGGGTCCAACCATAGAGCCAGTTCCCCAGCCATTGGACCATAATGTTGTTGAGGCCACAGCTCCCCAATTTTACCATGAGGACATCATGGGAGACTGAGTCAAAGGCTTTTTTGAAATCTAAATACATGACATCAACCTCTTCTCCTTTGTCCAGGTGATGCATCTCCTGGTCATATAAGGAAATAAGGTTGGTCAGGCAAGAGCTACCTGCAATGAAGCCATGTTGGCTATCTCTCAGAATGTTGCCTTCCATTAGCCTGTTGTTGATGGTTTCTTTGATTATTTTTTTCCAGGATCTTTCCAGGGATTGAGGTCAAACTGACTGGCCTGTAGTTCCCAGGATCTTCCTTTCTTCTTTTCTTGAAGATAGGCACCACATTGGCCCTCTTCCAATCTTCAGGAACCTCTCCTGAGTGCCATGAGTTCTCAAATATCCTCACCATTGGTCATGCTACGATGTCAGAAAATTCTTTTAGCACTCTTGGGTACATTCTGTCTGTGCCAGCTGACTTGTGGATGTCTAGCCTCTCAAGCTGTTCCCTCACAAGATCTTTGCCAGTTATAGGTGTATGATCACCCTTACCCTGGTAGTCCTGCATCCTGTCAGGCAAGGTGATCCCCTTGGGCTGGTGGAAAACCAATGCAAAGTAATTGCTGAGGAGATTAGCTTTCTCCTGGGTGTTGGTTGTCAGCCGCCCCATTGGGTTCAGCAAGGGTCTGATGTTGCCCTTGTTTTTTTTCTGACTTCCCACATGTTTGAAGAAGGACTTTTTATTGTCCTTGATTCCTGTAGCCAGTTTGAGTTCAGTTTCAGCCTTGGTTTTTCTGGTCTGCTCCCTACAGGTGTGGGCTAGTGCTGCATAATCTTCCTTAGTGGTAGTTCCTGACTTCCATCCCTTATAAGCTTCTCTTTTCAGATTTAGGAGGTCAATGAGTTTCCTATTGAGCCAAGGGGGTCTCCCAGCCCTTTTGGTACCTTTCCTACAGGCCAGAATGGACCTCCCTTGTGCTTTTAGGATCACATCTTTAAGGAACGACCGTTCATCGTGGACTCCCCTCCCTGTGAAATAACGGAAAAACTCCAGCAGGTGGAGACTATGGGAACTGACAGAAGTGATATTTGTCATACAGTTGGCCCCTTGGAGCACTCTACAGCTGTACCCTGATGGAATTGCATGGCTAAGAATGCTTTAAAAGTGCCTGATCATGCAACAAATTAACCCTCATTTAATGAGGGTGTAGGTGAAGATGCTCCAAAGTGGAATACCTTCATTAACTTCTCTTTGTCCCTGCATGTGAGCAGGGCTTCAGGATGGAAGGGGGTTGTGGTGGAGAAGGTAGGGGAGGGAGCTCCGGTTTGGGGTTTGCCCAACCTGTGCTTGGCAGTGGGGCTGGTGGACTGGAGGCCTCAGAGGTCCAATCCACTTGTCCTTCCCCCCAGCTCCCTCAAATGCAAATTGGGCATACCCCACACCAGAGCTCCCTCTCCTGCCTTCTCCCCCGTCCTATCCTGAAGACATCACTGGAGCTGGGGGTGAGGGTGGGGCTAGGGGAGACAGGCTGTAGGCATGCTCCTCAGCTGGATCAGTTCCAAAATGGAGTTTGATCTCTCCCTTCCCCCCCTGACCAAATGGCAAACATCTGGGCTGGGGGTGGCGTTGTGGGGGGTGGTGGTGTTGCTATGACTCATGGCGCTTCCTGTAAAGCACCATGAGTTACAGTGGGGAACACTACATCTGCGAGAGCCCTATAATGCATACACTTCCAGCAATGTTCCTGGAAGGAAAAAAATTGTCCACTAAAAAAACAAAAAAAGAGAGAGTCTGTTATTGTAGAGATCCAGACAAATATTTCCAGCCCACTGAGAGGTCACAGAATTCTGTCTAAGAATCATTAGCCTAAAAATGTTCCAGCAACAACTTGTAAAGAAGTAGGCAGCAAATATTTCTGTGAACTCATGCACAATAAAACAGAAAAATACTTGCCACACTAAATTTTATTGTCAGAGTGGTATTTTTCTATCCTGAGGGAAGGAACTTTATACTCACTCTTTTGCTGTTGTTCCATTCCTAATTGGAAGAGTGTAGATATGCAAAGAAGGATATTCTTTCAGCGTACCTCAAGGGTGAGCTGTCTAGCTAAGGAAGCAATTTTATCTTGTTTCCTGTAAGGAGTGCCCCCCTCCAGACCCTGCTGATAATAGAGAAGAAAAAGGTGGGGAGATGGAGAAGAGGGCATGCTTCTGTAGTTGTGGTGCATTGTAAGACCAATATATTTGTGTTTTCAGCCTCCTCTGCTGCCTACTTCACAATTATTAGCCTGTAATTTGGGTTTGGCAAAAGCATTCTGCTTTTATCCCCATCTCGATGCAAAATGCCCTTGAATCTCTGGACAGCCAAAACATGAAAGTTCAGACTAGACCTGTTGCTTACTGCAGTGTGAGCTACATTTTCAAAGGGTTTTGCAACATTAAATTGGAATTTTGTACTTGTAATAACAGGCACAAGTGGAATTAGCAGTTGTGGAGAGCTTTCAAAGGAGAGAACAACCATGGATCATGTCAGCATGTGGCCAGTGCATGGGGGGCACAGCCTGTACAAGTACCTACCACAGAACAGCCAGAGGGGTGTAACAGGCTGCAGGTGCCACTTATATCCCAGAAGTCTGTGCTTGATTGCCATATAGTTGGTGGAAATACTAAACTAACAAAATTAGTGCTGCTTGTTCAGCCCCAGCCATCAATGGCATAGCTATGTTGGTGCTAAGCTTCTAACGCGAATAGGACTGGGGTCTCCAGCTTATCAAGATCTTTTTGCAACCTTCAAAGCTTTTGAAACCCCTCTGAGTTTTATCTACAAATCTGGCCAATATGGTCCCTCTTCCTGCTTCTAAGAAATTGATACCAATGCTGCAAAGCACAGGAACCAGAACAAACTCCTGGGAAACCCCATTTGAGACCTTTTGCCACCTATGAGATCAATCTATTAATAGCTGCTTTTTGCTTAAAGTGATTTGACCAATTATGTAAGCACCTAATAGTAATTCAGTCTAGTTTGCATTTCTCCTGCTTGTTTATGAGCTGGGATCCTGGTTTTCTCTGTCTAAAAATCACAAATTCTCAGATAAAACTTGTAAATTCTGTGATTCAAAACCCCCAAATCCCTGTTTGTCTGTGATTGAAATGAAACACTGCTCTCTCTCTCTCTCTCTCTCTCTCTGTGTGTGTGTGTGTGTGAGCTGAACACAATATTTTATTGATATATTTACAATTTTAAAGTAAATTGGAAACCTTCTAGTGCCTCAATCATTATAATAGAATACATTCTAAATACCTATATACTTTGGCATTTGATTTGGGGTTTTTTCATGGAAAAATCAGAGCTCCCACTACCCTGTTTGCTCACCAGGCTGTCCCCCCGACTACATTGTGGCTCTGAGTAGCCCTGCTATACTGGTGGCCCTTACTCCCAAACCATAGCACTGCCAGCCCTGCCAGTGTGACCTGCACTCCCCTGCCCTGCCACCATCAGCCCAGCTGTCATAACCTACAGGCAGAGCTGGCCTCAGGGATGGACAGTGAGGGCAACCACTAAGGACACTAAGGGGTTTTCCGGACCTTGGTCCATCCCCCAGTGATGAAGGGCTGGACTGGACTTGCCAGAGCTTGGCCCCTCTTGGCCTGGACTGGCTCCACACCATCAGGGCCATGCATCAAGCCCAGGTGTGTCTGGACCACTCCTGTACCATCAATGGCAAGAGGCCAGGCCGGGCCATCTGGGGCCAAGCTCTGGCAAGCTCAAACTGGCCTTGCACCATCAGGGAGCCTCCTGATGGCCCAGAGGCAGTCCAGGCACACCCACTGGTGATTCAACAAGGCAGAATGGAGGGGCATGTGCCCCCCCCCCCGACTTCTGCAGGGCACAGGGCTGCAGCCTGACTGGACCAGCAGATTCAGTGCTACCACCTCTTGAACCTGCTGCCACCATCCCACCTGGGCAGCACCCCCAGTCCCCTACCCTGCCCCAAGGGTGCCTGGACTGGCATGCAGGGACCCAGTGTGTTCCCACACCGAGCTGCCACCACAAGGAGCCACCACTGGCCTGGTTGGGCAGCACCCCCAACCCAAGCCACAGCAGGATGAGGTGAGGCAGCATGACTGAGGATGAGGCAGCCTGCACCTGCTCCAGTCCTGGACCATGGTCCAGGACAGGGTAGTCACCAGGTGCTACTGCATACCTTGGCATTC
>NW_005842160.1:1333551-1343446 GCF_000455745.1 Alligator sinensis | reverse complement strand
CAAGGTCGGGGTAGTCCCCAGGTGCTACGGCTTCCCTTGGCATCCCTGCAGCTGGGCCACTGTGGCCACCACTGCCTCCTCCATGCAGGTAAGAGAACCTGTCTGCCCATCCCGACCCCATGTGAGGCATGGCAGGACTGGGGCTACTGCCTGGGTTCCCCTGCACCAGCCTAAGAGCACCTGCAGACTTTTCCATGCTCCTCCAGCCCCCACAGCTCTGGTAGTGTCACCTGCACCCCTCTTCCCCCACCTGCTGTGCCAACTCTCACCCCACAGGCACCACCCCCTTTTCCCAGGCAGCGTGACACTCACTTGACCCACAGGGCCGCCCCCAGCCAAGCCAGTGCCCCTCATTCCCAACCCACAGCCACCTGCCCCCTAGCCCTACCAGAGGGGGACCCCAGCTGCTGCCTGCCCCCAGGCCATAGTCCCCAAAAGATGTACTTACTCCAAAGGCTGTAGGAGGGACAGTGAGTCTGAACAAGCCCTGGCTGACTCTGATTCTCAGTCTCTGCTCCCCTGTTGGCACAATTTAGGGTTTCCCACCCTTTTGTAAGCAGTTTTAGCAGGCTGGAATTATGCCATCCTGCTGAGAGCTTTTCCAAAAGGGGAAACCACCTGCTTCAAAGGGTAACATCCTTGTTTTTCTCCTTTAATGGGGAAAAATCCACATTTCTCCATGGGAAACAGAAAATCTAGATCCCTGCTTATGAGACTGGCATGTGGGACTGTGCCAAAAGCTTTATTAAAATCCACACATACTCTATCTGCAGCACTCCCCTTATCCATTAAACTGGGTACCCTATCAAAAAAGGAAGCTAAATAGATTTGATACTATTTGTTTTTTAATCCACGTTGGCTGCTAAGCTAGGGACAGAAATTACACACAAACTAGTATAAGTGATTAGAAACCAGCTCAAATTAGTAATATAACCAAAGTTCAGTGAACATAAACTGCTTTCTAAATGGCTGAAACTGATTTAAGATAAACCTTGATGGAAGTAGTATGAGACTAAACTGATTTATGTTAATTGGTTTATTGAACTTCTGTCCCAGATTCCCTCCAGATTCAAGTTAACTCACAACCCCCCAGCATCCTAGGATGCCTTGCATCTCCCCTGTAAGCCCCACCTCACAGGGGGGAGGATGGCTGAGGCTAGCCTTGGCCCAAGTTCTCTGCTCCTGTGCCCCCTCACTTCTGGCCTAGGCCACTGCAGGCACATGGCTGCATTTCCAGAATCAAAAGTGAATGTTTTTTTCACTTGCTTATGGGTTAAACCTATGCATCTTAGACTAATTTGTGAAGATTGAATCAATTCAGGCTTTGGATTTTTTGCTTTCTGTACTGAGCCCTAGTGATCACTATTTCACTGTATAAAGCTATGTTTTATAATTTGCTCTAATAAATCCCCAGGTTTTGAAGCCTGACTAGTACCTAATTCCCAGGTCCTGCTGTTGTAAAAGCAGGTAGTACATTAGCTCTTCTGCAGTCCTCTGGGACCTTACCTATTGTCTATGAGATTGTAAATAGTATTGCCAGTGGCTCCAAGAGCTCATTGGTGAGTTCCCCAGCAATGTGGGGATGATTTCTATCAGGTCCTGCTAATGTAAATTCATTCATGTTCATCAAAGATTCTCTGGTACTTTTCTCTTCCAGTATTGAGCAAATGCATCCAAAATACTTCTTGAGGGATGTTGACAAGTTAGCCATAAGGAACATGTGGTAAGTCCAAAAGGGTCATTAATTTGTTATAGTACATTCTGAGTTTCATTTTCATTACACTGAGTAGAAGTCAACTGTATGACCCCGATTAATATTTCACATTTTCTGATGATTAAAGCATTACTGGAAGATGCATAGAAATAATTTATTTCAATCATGCCAAAATATGGCCTGTTTTAACATGTTTCCACAGGGAGTGAATCGTGTATTTGTGTGAATAGGATGAATGAGGCCCATTCTGGCCTTCCCTGATCAGAAAAAAACACCACAGCTGTCAGATCTTGATACAGGAAGTACCATGGGGTTTCATCATGGGGGAACTGTTGCTGGGCTCAGCTGGAGTGAAGTCCTGAATACCAAAGGGACTAAAAGGAGTGTGCTTTGAGAAAGAAGAGGACAGTCCTAGACTGTCTTATAGGCCACATCTTTCCTGTGGAAAAGGCAGGGAAAATGTACTGTTTTTGTGGGGTGTATAGCTGCACATAGCTTCCCTGTAGTTATAACATGAAAGCCTTTTCCCATGACTTTAATATAACAGCTCTATAGGAAGCCTAGCTATGTTAGGTTGTGGACACACAAGGGAAAGGGGGAGTTGTTGTTCACAAGTGTGTATCAGCAGGTCCAACATAACTGTTACATCTGTATGCTTCTATAGCATCAGGCTAAACCTAGGCCCCGTGAACTTAGGGCTCTGGCCTACTTAGCACAGCCACTCGTCCTGGTCTGCCACCTCCTCAACACAACAGTGGGGCAGACACAGGGGGCCAGAATCCTCTACCTAAGTTTAGCCTCATACCTGCTCCCTGCCACTGGAGTGGCTAGCCTAGGTGGGCTGACCCTTCACCCCTTCCAATATAAATCCCTGACCCAGAAGAGCAAGTGGCTGGGTAACAAGGTTCAGCTCTATAGCTAGGCTGCTGCACCCTTGGTTTGTGCCAAGGGTTCCTGACGGACTTTCTGTACACCTGACCCAGCTTGCTGGCAGATCCTGAGTTTTGCCTGACCCTTTGGATACCTGACCCGGTTCTGGTTTGATTTTCTGGTTTGATTTCGTGGCTAGCCTCCTGACTTGGTTTATCATATTTTCAGTTAAAAAAAGAGGGCCTCCCTCCTCCCCCCCCATGGGGGGAGGTGACTAGGAATTGGGGGTTGGGGGCAGGCAGTGATATGCCTGTGCCCAGCCCCTGCCTCTCACTCTCAAGCTGACCTGGAAGATGGCAAGTACACCTTCAGCAAGTTTGCAGATGACACCAAGCTGCGGGGAGTAGTAGGGCTAGGATTCAGAGTGACTTACATAAATTGGAGGATTGGACCAAAAGGATCTCATGAGGTTCAATAAGGACAAGTGTAAAGTCTTGCTCTTAGGGTGGAACAATCCCATGCATTGGTACAGGCTGGGGGTTGACTGGCTGGATGGCTGCACTGCACAAAAGGACTTGGGGGTTACAGTGGACAGTAAGCTGAATATGAGCCAGCAGTGTGCCCTTGTTGCTGAAAAGGTTAACGGTATACCAGGCTTCATTGGTAGGTGTGTTGCCAGTAGGTCAAGGCAAGTGATTATTCCCCCCATTCAACACTGGTGAGGCCACATCTGGAGTACTGTATTCAGTTTTGGAAGCATGTGGACAAATTGGAAAGGATGTGGACAAATTGAAGAGGGTCCAGTGGAGGGTGACAAAAATGGTGAAGGGGGTGGGGGTCATGACGTATGATTTACTTAGTCATTTCTATCTACTCTGCTTTTTAGATGGACCCAGGTGCAGCATTTTCCTGCTTTGAAGCACTGAGGCAGAAAGCTCTAAAATGCAAATCAAGCCAACTGCAGCTTAACATAAGGTCCCAAGCAGAGACATATGATAAAAATATGAGCCACAAAACATTAGGTAATGGGGACCAGAGACCAAAAAGCACAGAAAAATAACTTATTTTGAATTTCACCATTAGTCATATTTCAAAATGCTCCACAAGACAAGAGTTCAGACCTCCAGTGGGGATAAAACTCAAACTTCTGATGTTGATAGGAAGAGAAGAAAAAGTTTAAGTACACCCAGTTCTGGCTGTAAAAGTTGGTTATTATGTATTATTGCTCCATAAGAGTCCACTCTGCTTTCTACAACCCAGGGATCCTGGATGCAGACTGCTAAATTTATATTCCCTGCCTGTTTTCTAGCCATATTACTTCCCTATCTTCCTTCTCAATAAGCTTCTTGGCTTCATCTAAAAACAGAACTGAGCAAGAATTGAAATTTTGTCTGAAGTGAAATTTCTGTATTTCAACACTCATCCTCACCCAAATAGAGTCAAAATGTGCCAAATAGTGACATTTTTCACAAAAAAGAAATTCTAAAAAAAAATCTGTTTGGAATTCTTGAAACATTTTTGAACCAATTCCACTTTTAACTGCACTTCTCTATGAGTAATGCTGTAATGCTATTATAGCTTTGATGGTCCAGCATTATGAAAGAAGCAAGATTTATTGGTAATGCCTTTCATTGGGCCCCAACTTTACAAACTGAGGGATAAGCTTTTAGGCAGAAAATGCCCTTCATTCAGGTCACCTGACATTAGATTAAACAATGCAGGGCATGAGGAAAGCAGGGTATCAAATGTTTGTGGATAAGGTATAGTTCAGGTCACCCTGGAAGCACAAACACCTCTACCAACTATAAAGTTGGTTCAATAGAAGATATTTCCCTATTAGAAATGCAGCCCAAGGGAGACGTAATATAGTTTCTTATGGTCCCATTCTACCAGAGAGGCCTGGATTCTCTCTTATATTAATAATTAAAAACAACATTTTCAGTGGAGCTCATAATGTCAAACTTTGTACCAGTTATACCAAGGAAAGGAGAGAAGTGTAGCAAAAACAAAGAAGAAAAGCTTTAACAACTGCATGTCTACTTCTTTCAGTAAAATGTGTGCTGTCCATCTGTTTATGTTATTAGCCTTCTTAACATAAGGAACTGTATCTTCATGCAAAGAACTGAAGAGATTGTAATTCGATACAGAGCAGAGAAAACAGGACAATGGCATTTGTAAGGGTGTATAAGCAGAGATCACTTGTAAATTATTGTTGGAGGGATTCAGGCAAGAAACAGAGTTCAGATGAGAATTTGGATGACAAAAGAGAAGAGAAAAATAATAGGTAATATTCCAACTTAATGGTCAGCCTGGCAGAAAGCAGGAAGTTGAGAATAACAGAGCACATCTACACCAGATGCTCAATGAGCACTGGACTAATAACCAGGGATCCTGGTATTCTCTTCTTAAAAATAGCAAATTCTCTGATAAAAAGAGAAAATATTCTGATTAAAAAACCTAAAACCTGCAATTAAAACACTGCTATTGTATATAGGTATCAACTGAACACAATGTTTTATTGACATATTTACAATTTGAAAACACTTTGGAAGCCTACCAGTGCCTCAATCACTATAATAAAATAAATTCTAAATACCTATACACTTTGGTATTTGATTTAGGGTTTTTTAGCATGGAAAATCAGAGCTCCTTCTTCCCCCTTAGCTAATTAAGATGCAGGTCCAGGCCCTTCACTCCCAAGCCACAGCCCCCCCCACCCCTGCTGTTGCCCCTCACTCCCCAACCACAGCTCCCCACCCCCCAGCCCTGCTGGAGGGGGCTCCAGCTGCCAGGACTACAGAACAAGGGACCTGGGTCTGCAGCCTCCTGCTCCTCGCAGCAGTGATGGAGCCCTGGCTGCCACCCATGGGAGGTGGTGGCTGCTGCGGCAGAGCACAAAGCACAGCTCTCCCTCCCCCATAGGCAGCATGGGCAGAGCAGATCCCTTACCTGCAGGAGCTACTCTCCAGGGTGCCGTGCCTGGTGTGTGTGTGTGTGTGCGCACGTGCGCACGCGTGCACATGCACATTGTGCCCCCTGCTTGACTGCCCTCCTCCTGCTCCCTCCAGCCCCTTGTGGGCTGGAACTGCCAGCTTGCAGACAGCTCTTTGCAAAAGTGGAAAATCCATGTGTTTCTCCATTAAAATGAAAAATCCAAATTTTTCTCTGTTAAAAAGGAAAATCCGCATTTTTCCCCCTTTTTTCTGTGGGAAATCGAAAACCCGGATCCCTGCTAATAACTCTGTGCAGTGTCGCAGCAGTTAAAAATCATGCGAATAGTCTACTGCACAGTGTTATTAGGCTAATGAACAGTAAGCATCACAAAAGAACTGTGCACCAGTGCCAATGCACAATAACGCTAGTTACTGCACATTTAATTGGTACTTTATTAAGCAAGTCCTAAACTAAATGTGCAGTATGAAAGGTGCATTAATGAATGTGTAAATGCACCCACAGATGCGAAAAAATGGGGAGAAAGAAATTTGAGCAAAAAAAAGACCAGGAAAAAGAAATGAAAGATGATTACTGCCACTGAAGAAGGAGTGGTAAGAATTGCCACCTCTTCATTTGCTAAATTAAGGAAAGGCTTGATGGAATTTTGCTGGATAAATATGGAGCCCATTAATAATGGTAAATAATAGAGTCCTTATTCTTGTCTTCAGCACAGGTAGTGGCACAAGGTATGTTTTGTTTCTTTTTGATGTTGCTAAGTAGTCCTTTCAAGGATGAATTGATGCAGCTTACTGTATGACTTTTTGAAGCTGACTTGAACACACAGTTCATGAGGTCAGCTTTTATCCTATTTGTCTAATCCATCTGTAGATTCTTTGTTATGGAGAACACTTTTTCCATTGCGTGTTGCTCTACTATCTTCTCAAGAGCTGGACATCTGTAGTTGTAGAAGTGGATCCACTTCTAATCTACTCATTCTCTGTCTTACGGTTTCGGCAGTAGTTATATAAGTAATACTCAGTAACAAGAGTGACTACCTGTGTCACATTTCTTTTCACATATCTTTTCATATATCATAAGATTTTCACATATCTTTAAGGTTCATTATCCTGGGCTTAATGCTTATAATGGCAGCCATGAAGTTGACATGACCGTGTCAGTTCAGGGCTGCTTTAGAAGCCTTAAAATTGACATTGCCAAGCCATATTCATCAAGTATGCAGTTACATGGCAAACAGTTGGGCTATAAAGTAAACATTGGGGCTGGAAAATGGTCCACATGTAAGTAGTTTAGGATCTTAACTGATATGCAGAAAACCAATGTGTATCACAGTGTAAGCAATAGGTAAAAAAAGTATGGATTGTTTTGTTACACAGCTAAAGGAATTATGCACTTCATTGATATACATGTAAATTGGGTACATTGCACACAAAAGTTATTTTACAATTACTTCGCCCAGGTCTGCTATATTTGCAGCCTTGATGCAGCTTATCAGGTCTTCAAATGTGAACTAAGTGTGAAGACTAAGCACTGAGAAGTGTTTCAAAGGATTTGGATCCAAGGGAACCATTTCTTCAAGTAGCCAGTACTTCTTTCATAAAGTTTCAATGCATCTGACTTAAATGTAGTCTGAAAAATGATAGACAACTCCTCAAATTTTAGTTCACTGTAGGCTCATCTACATATGGTATTAGTGTGCCTGAATAAACACTGTAGCTTACTGCTCCGCAGTTTATTGCTCCTGGGCGGTGTGCATGTGTGCCCAGGACCGTAGCATATTCAGCCAATTGGAGTAGCCTTGGCTGTCAGGGGGCTTGGGGACTCTGTCTGCTAGCCCAGGGCTGCTCCCCCAACTCAATGTGCTGAGTGCACGGGGCACAAGGGTGCTTCAGCACAGGGCTAGGTGGCAGGTAGCTCCTGCACTGAAGCACCCCTGTGCCCCAGCCAGCTGGGCAGTGTCTACACATGTACTGCTGTGGAGTAAATTAGTTTACTCCTGCCTAACAGGGGTACATGTGAGGACACACAACATTTACCATGTAGCTAATTAGTTGTGCAGTAAACATCTCATGCAGATGGGCCCTATGAAACAAAAGAGATTCTTGCTGAGACTATTCTTCAAATTATCTCTGAAATTTTCTATTGCTCGAAGTATGTAAGTGGCTCAAGGTGCATCACTGTCACATGCTTTGCTATACCCAATAGCCTTCAAGAAGAGAGAGATCTTTGTCACTTGCCAGCTCATATTCGTGGTCAGTGATGAAGTCACATACCAGTTCCTGGCTATTTTCATGCCATTAAGAAATGAAGTATACTTTCATAGATTTCCAGCATTTCAAGTGTTTCAATAGCTGGAAGAAGTAGAAATATGTCACAGAAAACTGTTGTTTGGTACTCTTCCTGCCCAAATACAGGAGAGTCAAGCTTCTTAGGAAAATTTGAAATCTCAGTACAACTCTTGTCACATTATGGTCTAAATGTGTATATCTATGTTTGACTGAATTATGCATTATGTCTTGTTTGTAGCAAGTTATATTGTAATGCAAAATATGCAAGAATTTCCCATAACACTAATGGATGTCTTCTCATGTACAAAGGACATTAAGCTTTTCATCTTCAAGTCATTAACATTCAAAACTGTGCATAGTTTAAGGGCTTACAGAATCCACTCTTTCTTATTTTGTAAAACTCAAGCAAACCTTTTCCAACACCACCAGAGGGGAAAAAAATATCATCGCATGTATTTGAGGTATCAGTGGCTTTGGAAAATGATTTATTATCTTTGAGGTCATCCAACAGCAACTCAACTGAATACATGCCACAACATTTTCCATAATGCTCTAACATTTTGCCTTCTCACAATGAATTTTATGACTCAACAACAAGGCCAAAAGCACTTCAGCAGTCGATTGCATCCCACAGTCAAGTGACATGAATTTGCAGTGATGTACAATTGCATGCTGCACACAGGCTGCATACCAGCAGTGGCACTAGTCGTACTCCCATTCTCACTAGTTCTTTGTGCCAAAGTGATTTTTCCTAGCTCTGATACCTTCACTGTTAACAGCAAGTGATACGTAGTGTATTGAGCTATTCCTGAATCCTTTTGTTTTGCAATAACTCTGCAAGTTCAGGTTTTGAGAGTTACTCATCTCTACAGAAACAGGTCCTTTTCTGTTTCTTGTCTGGAGTGCAGCAGACATACTTTTTCCTTTGTTCTCAAGAATATGTCCAGGTGTTTTCCCTTGCTCATAGTCAACAGGTTAGAGGAGCTCTTGGAAGGCAGAGGAGGAATGTTGAAGTCTGGGGTCTAGCTGGGTGGACCTATAGCAGCAGACTGCTTTAAAAAAGCTGCTGCAAGAGCAGAATAGAGAAGCACCAGAGGAGAAACCTGGAAGTTTTGGAGTGGGGCTGACACCAACCTGTGTAGACCCAGAACTTCTGAGAAGTTCTCAATTGGCCAAGAAGCCAGGCCTGAGAGACTTCTTGTTGGGTGAGCCAGCTTCAAGAAACTGCTTGGTGGGCAAATCAGGCTCAGAAATATCAGTGGTGAGGCCTACTGTCAGTGCCCAGAGATGAGAAGTAAAGTACTCTGGTCTCTGCAGGCAACCTCCTACATTTCTTATTTTAGGATCAAGGCATGGCAGGAAAGTATGGGGCAGTGACCTGAGAAACTAGTGGGGCAAGACAGGATTTAAGAGGCCACTAGAGGGTGCCCAGGCCATCCCTGGAAGCAGATATGGTCAGTTAGCAGTTACTCATCATGTTGTTATTTTCTAGGTCACAGAATCATAGAAAACTAGGACTGAAAGGTACTTTAGGAGGTTATCTAATTCAACCCACTTCTAAATGGAGGATCACACCTGTTTAAACTATTTCATCCAAGTTCCTTCCAGAATGATTAGAACATAACATCAAACAGTAAGTTAATGGGTACAGAAATTAGTCTGACTGGTCTGTAATTTCCTGGGCCCTTCTTCCCTCTCCTCCTCCCTCTTTTGAAAAGATGAACACTACATTCACAATGATTACCACAATTGTCTAAGTAGTCCTCCAAGCACTGTTCTGCAATGCACTGCTCTTTTAATTTACTTTCTGCTCTTTACTGCCTAGCAATAAGAGTGAATCTATACACCTACACAAATGAAGCTACCGCTACAGTTTATTATTCATTCTAAATTTTCCATTTCTGAATTTAATTTACAAATGCTGGAGTGGCTGCAGTCCACAAAAGTCTCTTCCATTTCTCCTAGGCTGCCTCTATAAATGACTAGTCCAAAAAGTCAACTCATTTAGCTCCCAGTCCATAACACCCACACAAACCTAGCTCAGTCATTCTTGTTTTTTTTAATGTTATCC
>NW_005842160.1:1332550-1333541 GCF_000455745.1 Alligator sinensis | reverse complement strand
GAATTAAGACCATTGTACTGGCATGGGGAAAAGATAGTCTGAACTGAGGGAAGAAGGGGAAATGAAACAAACAAATAACCTTATAAGGAGTCAGGTATGTGCCTATCAACCTTCCCATCTTGCTGGCATGCATACTTTCCTTTCATCTGTCTTTACCTTCTTAGATTGTACATTCTTCAGAACATGGGCTGTATTTTTCTCTGTGTTTAGAAAGTGTCTAGCCCATTTTGATGTATATAAATGTCTGTGGGAGAGAGTGAAGATTCTATCACTTCAGTTCATACTCCATTGTTCGTAGCAGGTTCGTAGCAGGCAGATCGTGCCTGACTAATCTAGTCAGGTTCATAGCAGGCAGATTGTGCCTGACTAATCTAGTCTCTTTTTATGACCAGGTTACAAAACGCCTGGAAACAGGAGGAGGGGTGGACGTATACTTAGACTTCAGGAAGGCCTTCGATACGGTATCCCACCCCATACTGGTGAACAAGTTAAGAGGCTGTGACGTGGATGACTACACAGTCCGGTGGGTGGTGAATTGGCTAGAGGGTCGCACCCAGAGAGTCGTGGTGGATGGGTCGGTTTTGACCTGGAAGGGTGTGGGCAGTGGGGTCCCGCAGGGCTTGGTCCTTGGACCGATACTCTTTAATGTCTTCATCAGCGACTTGGACGAGGGAGTGAAGTGTACTCTGTCCAAGTTTGCAGATGATACAAAGCTATGGGGAGAAGTGGACACACCGGAGGGCAGGGAACAGCTGCAAGCAGACCTGGACAGGTTGGACAAGTGGGCATAAAACAACAGAATGCAATTCAACAAGGAGAAATGCAAAGTGCTGCACCTAGGGAGGAAAAATGTCCAGCACACCTACAGCCTAGGGAATGACCTGCTGGGTGGCACAGAAGTGGAAAGGGATCTTGGAGTCCTAGTGGACTCCAAGATGAACATGAGTCGGCAGTGTGACGAAGCCATCAGAAAAGCCAATGGCACTTTATC
>NW_005842160.1:1321058-1332157 GCF_000455745.1 Alligator sinensis | reverse complement strand
ACTCTTTCCTGCTTATGCAGGGGGTCGGACTCGATGATCTATTGTGGTCCCTTCCGACCCTAACATCTATGAATCTATGAATCCATTGGACTATCATTTGAAAAATCCCTTTACCATCTTCATGTTTATATCCTTTAAATATTTGCAGTATAGAGAATTATCATGCCTTCTTCATCAGTTAATCATTGTTTAACCAGGTGTGTATGCTGTAGTTATTTCTTTTAATCTTTCTTTATACAGTAAGCCAATCCCTCCAGCCCCTTAATCACGTATATTGCACTGATCTGAATTCTCTCTAATTTGCCTCCAGGGAAAATAACTTTTCTGTGTAGAAAGGCAGAATAGGAATAACTATCATACTGAATTCAGACAAACATTGAGAATGATTTAGAAGAAAATGAATATTATTGAGAATAATCAACAGCTGAAGGAAAGGAGCAACCTGACAGCAGATGGAGTTTATTGGTGCTCTCAGGTATACTTTCTACACCATTAAGTTACAAATATTTACGACACCATCAGTTCCATGAATTGGACTCTTGATTTTATTTGTCAGTGAAGCTTAAGAAAAGTGGAAAATTATTCATTTTAAAGTGGTGCTAGGTGCAGGCTCCCACAAAGGGACTGGGAAGCAAAAAAGGGTCATTTTGTGCAGCTATGGAAGGAAAACATTCAAGAGCAAGCTTAAGATGTAAAATACATTTTTAAAAAGTCTATTTGAAGAATAATAGAATTTTGGAAGTAAACAACAGGCTTCATGTGTTACTAGACGTGTTGCAAGGAGTGTAATTTAATGGCTTGTGATAATTTAATGGCTTGCACTTTGCTGGTTGCTTCATGAGGCCATTTTTTTTAAACCTTCCTCGGAGGCATTTGGTGTTGGCTGCAGCCAAGGTTGAGGATTTTGACTGGGGTGTGCCTTTGTTTCTTCTGGGACACATACCCAGAAATTCCTGGCTAGAAGCTCTTGCCCCTCCACTCAGGGTCAGAACAATTTCTATATTTGGGGTCAGAAAGGAATTTTACCCTATGGTATGGACTGTGGAGATTTTTTCCTTCCTCTGTAGCAGCTAGTGTGGTGGTCTACCCAGTATCTCTTGAGATATTTTTAACAACCTTTGCAGCAGCAGGACATTGGCTGCCATTGTCCCCCTGTTTTACCTGTGGCAGATTAGGATGTTATGTCTTGTGTGTGTCAGGGCTTACCATGTAGTTTTGGGAAGAGGTTAGACAATGTATTTTTATGGGATGGTTTGGATAGGGATGATAGGGATAATCCTGCCTCAAGCAGGGGATTAGACTGGATGACCTCCAGAGGTCCCTTCCAGCCTTACTTCTCTATTAGGAAGTCAGACTAGGTGATCTAATGGTCCCTTCAGTCTTCATAAACTATGAGTCAAAGCAGCCAAACACAGGTATTGTTGGCTTCCAGCCAGGTGTCAAATATAGGTAACATTATATATATATAAAGGACTTAGCCCGTGTGTGTGTGTGTGCGCATGTCTGTAGTGCTCTTAAGGGGCATGGCTCCTGGTGGGGTGTGGCTCCAGCCAGTGTTGCATCAAGAATGCCCGTGAAGAATGATGGGTGGGGCGTGGCTCTAGCAGAGTGGGCTAGGTGGATGCAGAGTGGGGGGCGGGGCCGGACGCAGAGTGGTGGGTGGTGGCGCACAGCTGGATGCAGAGCAGTGGCGGTGTGGGGCAGTGGGCGGCAGCGGCAGCTGGACACGGAGCAGGGGGATGGCACGCGGCTGGACATGGAGCGGCGGTAGTGCAGGGCGGTGGGTAGGGGTGGCGGCGGTACCCACCTCCCTCCCCCACATCATTCTTGATGGGCAATTCTCTACTTCTACTATAAAAGCTGCCAGTCGGAAAACATTGTAAGTAAGTACATATAGACAGAATTAATACAACTGAACAGGTATCTTGCATCAATTCAAGGGAATATGAATGACTTTAAAGGCTGCAAGTGTAATGTCAATATGTGAAATAAGCTTATGATTTTAGTAAGGTGAATTGTAATTTTTTGCCATCAGACATCAAGATATGGGACAATGAACTCATGGTAATTTTCTTTGAAATGAGGGATATTTTCAAAGCTGGCATATCATTCCATATCACTTATCTTTTTTGTAGACTTGGATGGTTTAGACTTGATCTAAACACAAAGATGCACAAATTTAACTAAATATGATTTTATACATTTACCTCAATTTAAACTGAGTTAGTTTGTGCCTGTGTCTGTCTACTCTGGATACTGGTGAAACTTATAGTGATGCACAAAACAATCTATGTTATACAAGTGTAAATATGTTGTGTGTTTATAGCCAAAGACCGTCTAGATGATTCTGGGAAGTTTATGTAGTACAAGATGGAGGGACGTGACTTTGAAGTAATGGAGGGAGGGGTGATGAATGGGGTTGGACTAAATGACCTCTTGAAGTCCCTTCCAGCCCTACCTCTCTATGATTTTATGATAAAGAAATGCACTCCTGTTGTTAAATGAACAGTACTCCATCTCTACCATTTTGTCTGTCACCACTATGCAGTTTAGAGATTATACCATTGATAACTTAAGTGCTTGGACAGGTTCTTTAACTATCTAGAGAAATAACTTTAGTCTATGAGATATTAAATTTAGTTTGGCTAACTTTCTGTAAACTTAGGCCTGGTTCAAGCAGAGCTCACTCACAGATGTGTGATACATCTCCTTTCTTCATTAGCTCATCTTAAGTAATTAAATTGGAGACATTTCTGTCTTGGCAAGTAACAACAGTTCCCATCAAGCACAGCACATCAGTAAGTAGATTCATCCAATTTTTTTCTGCACATTGGCAACACTTAAAACTTACTATTCTTGCATGCATTTTAAGTATGAAAAGCCTCTGGCACCGCATTAATGAACAAATTTTCAGAAGCAAATGTATAAGAAGGGATGGCTTTCAGTACCAGACTCTGTATTATCATGGCTTGCCTCATCATATATTCTTTGTCATATGAAACTAGTTTGTTAAAGGCACAGTAGAATCATACACACAGAGAGAATAGAAGAGAGAGCAACCGTTTTTGTTGCCAAAATATCACATATTCTAATGAAAATAGGATTAACATGCCATTAAATCAAACAGTCTGCTTTATTCTCAATACTTTTTGTGAGGATTTACTTGAAGCAATTGTCATACTGACATAGAGCCCTTGTATTTTTCAGCCACCCTTCTGATTAGGTGATGTGCAACGTTATCACCCCAGACCAACAGTTCTGGGATGTCTTGTCCATGTTAAGCCTTAGAATGGCTGCAGACCCTGGAAAGGCCAGGTTTCTTGAAGCAAGGGCAGTCTTTATGGTTGGGCTGTTCTAGAAAAAAGGAGTCTGGAAAAACCATGGTTCTCCAAGAGCCTGCTAGAAATTTAGACAGGGGTTTGATGGGAAATATGTGTCTGATTTGCTCAAAATTCATCAAACCCATGAGATTTCATGTGAAATATTTGGGCTGTAAAGAATCAGCATTTTTTCAAGGAAATGGTTTTGCTAAAAAAAATCTAACCCTATCTGTGCAAGACCACAAGCACTCCCCTTGTTCCGGAAGGGACCTGTAAGACTAGATCATCAAGTCCGGTCCCCGGCCATGGGCAGGAAGTTATTGGGCTCAGACGAGCTCAACAAGGTGCTTGTCCAGCCTCATCTTGAATACCTCTGAGGATGGTGACTGCCCCACCTCTACTGGGAGAAATGCCCAGCTATAACAAGCTATAACAAGCTTCCAAAAAGCCCTTTTCCTGGACCAGCTTTTCAGCTTGTGGACCTAAGCAATGACTGATAATAAATAAAACTATGTGAAGGCAGGAAGTGCTCGCTGCCATATTGATTTCCTGCTATAATTTGGGAGAGACCGGTAAGAGTCAGGGAGAAAATCTAAGGCAGAATAAAGCAAAGAGTTCATTGTAAGCACCCAAAATAGAAAACCTGAATTTATACTCCCGTGAAAAGCAAATTAATTCAACTTCAAAGCTTCACTTTTAAGCTCAGTGTTCCACATCTCACACTTAGGTTGGACTTTGGCTTCTCCTTTTAGCCTTAACCTATAGGCCTCTTTCTCTCTCTCTCTCTCTTTTAACTAACAACATGTTTCCTTTGAATATGAAAGTAGAAGGGAACACCAAAGCTGGTTAATCACATAAACAGAAAACAAACCAGCAGCTATTTTTTGATAGCTATTATTGATGCAGCTGTTGTTATTTCCCCTCTCCCTTCAGAGGAAGGCTGCATTGCTGCATTCCTAGCATCAGATGGTGCTATGTGAAGGTATAAGGAGCTAGCACCTCTCACCTGGCCTAAAATGGAGTCTGATGCTTGATATCAGAAAAAACAGACCAGTTGGAAAAATGCATCCAGTAGGTAAGGGAAGCCTACAGAATTCTAACGTTTTGTAAAGGCAGAAAGGAAGCAGAACCAAGGCTCCTGTATTGTATGCTGTTCCCTGTAGCTGGTCTTCACAATTTTTTCCCTGTTGATTCTGATTGTAGTTTGAACAGTGAGAATCGAAAAGGTCAGAATACCTCTATATTAACACATTGGTTATTTTACCCATTTTTTAATTTGTATTCATGGGAGTCCTTTGCACCATCATGCTTACAGGAAATGTTTGCTGCATTTTCAAAAAAATTGTAATGATAGAATCTTGAGCCAAGGTGCCTAAAAACTGTAAAACCAATATTTGCTCTTCCTTAAACTATCTGTATGTGGGAAAATATAAAAATAGCACTCTCTTTGCATCTTTATTCATGGGTTTTTAATTACACAATTCTTTCTGTGTTTACTGATGTCCAACATAAGGGCCTTCTATGCAGTTTTTAGTAGCAGTTTGTAATAGCATTCTTGCACAAACCCTTGATCCTAAGCTAATTAGAACTGGGAGTGCTGTAGAAAAAGGATTTAACCTTTGGGGAAAAAGCATTAGTGCTTGATGTTGTCTTATGCACTATGTGAATGAAGGAAGGCCATGCATAAAAAATTTTGAAAACCAAAACCCATCCCCTGATTAGAAGGAATATCAGTGAAGCATAGTTCCAGCTATACCAGTGTCCAGCATTTGGGAATTTGGTCCACAAAGTTCTTAAAGCAGAGAGAGTCAGCGGGGATGATGTGAAAACATTCAGGATGGATCCTGAGTTGGATGAATTAAGCCCTGGCAAGCAAGAGACGAGAGCTGATCTGTCTGCATGTACAATCCTGCTGATTTTACATAGTCAGTTTACCAGACTCTCAGATACAAAGTTCTTGAGTTAAACAATAGTGTTCACTGCAACTGGTTAGCTCTATAATAGTCTCATCTGCCAATGTTTTAATTACAGGATAGCGTTCATGAAGGGAAACTAAAATTAGGAGTGGCTGAAGGGATTTTGATATGAAGGGAAAGATTTTCTTTCTCCGAGGAAATTATATTCTTGGTAGAAATGCTAAACCAAAGAAACCCGAAATGACTTCTCCTGAGCCATAGGGTGGAGGAGGCTTTGCAAACCAAAAGACAGATACAAAAAGTCATCTATTTATAGGTGAAAGGGCAAGAGAAAGAAAAGAAAGGGGAGGATTTGTAAATTGGGGTAGACAAAATCAATCAAAATCAAATTTATAGTGCTTGGGCAAAGAAGTACAAAAAACTAGAACTCCTGATTCCAAAATGATACCTTTTATTAGACCAACTGGAAAATGGCAAGAAAATTGTCCTTTTCTGCAAGCTTTCGGGATCTAAGTCCCTTTGTCAGGCTCTGGGAAAAGTGTAGATGGTACAAGATGGTAAAAAGTCCCCATAGGTAGGAAATAAACTTCATTTTTGCACAGAGGGAGCTGAAGATGGATGTCTGTCCGTCTGGGTCCATGAGAGTATCTTTGTGAGTTGTGTTGAGTAGTTCTTTGACGTGTTGATCAAGTAGAATTCCTTCCCTGGAGGTGTCAGATGGCAGGCACCTATATCTGAACCTGACCTGTCATATTGATGGTTGTGTTATAACTTCCATCCATTGCCTTGCAGACGAGTTACATATAAGGCTCCAAACCTATGTTTTCAACTTCCTGTGCAAGAGATTGAAGCACTAGGTTGTTGTATAAAAGGCTGTCAGCAGCTGCCACTGTGCTTTAGAAAAAATAGAAACTTGCTCAGGTCTTCTAAAGAACACTGTGAAACACCTGCCCTCAGGAATGGGGTCTAAGCTCTAGATCCCAAGTGGACAGAGGTGCTTTTCTTGCAATACTGACTCAGGTGCTTATAATTTCCCAAGTGGCTGGGGAGTTCAAATAAACCCATATGCTTTGCCTTTGCTATTGGCTATCTCTAGGCTACTAGCATACAGCATACCATTTTTTGGATTATCCTTCTGGGGTATTCAGCTCTCCCTGTGCCAGGGAGCTGGATCACTTAATCCTGAGTTTTGGATTCTACTTTGGGGACCAAACATTTAAAAGTTAGATCTTTTGGTGATTAACGTGGATATGCTCCAAGTCCTTCTTTGGATCCGGCCTGAAGAAAATGGGAAAATGTGGGTTTACTAGGGAGCATTTCAGCAGCATGTTCCAGTTTAGCATGCTCATGTTGAAAAAAATTAATCGTTCTGTGACGGCAAAATCAGCAGATTTTGTAAGATGAATAAGCAAAGGCAATGGATTACTGCTTTGTTATTTTTATCAAAAGATGTTGATTCTATACACTATTTTCTTATGTTTTCTAACTTGTCCTATAATTTAGGCTGAAACGTATGTCAAGACATTCCAAAGAATTGGCTGTAGTTCTCTGGGCTTTGTATTCTGCATAATGCAATATCGAGATTGAAAAACAAACAGGCAGATCAGGAGCTTTATAGTGACGTTTTCTCCATTCTCATCCTCATTGCATTCAATCTTTATGTTTATATAGTGGACATTAATATACAATAATAGAGTAATACCCATATGCTGAACAAAGAAATCAAACCTACAAAAGGTTACGTGTGTAGAATTACTTTAATTGCATTAATGCAATTAACTGCATTAAATTACTGCATTAATGCATATGCAGTAAGTACCTTTATTTAAAAGAAGAGAAGAAAGTCATCTGGGCAATGACAGACTCATTAGTCTGACCTCTGTGTCATTCAAGGCTTTAGCACAATTTTTGAAGGAAATAATAATTTGAAGATGTGGAAGTAAATGGAACATGGGATACAATAAAACATGGGTTTACTAAAGGTAGATCATGCCAGATCTGGAACCTCTCTTTAACGTAACTGATTTTATGGACAAGTAAAGTGAACTAGCACAAGCTTATCTGGACTTCCAAAAAGCATGTTATATACTGCCATGTGAAAAATTAGTAGTCAGGGTGAGGAAGGTGGGGAGTAAAACAAAGATTGTAAAGTAAGGAAGGAAATGGCTAAAGGGGAGGCAAAAACAGGCTGTGCTGCAAGAGGAACTGTAGGTTTGGAGGGAGGTTGCTACTGCAGTTCCTCAAGGGCTGGTCACAGAGCTGCTCTTATTTCATATTTTCATCTGTGATAATGGCATGAAAATTGGGAGTGTGCTGATCACATTTGCTAATAACCACAGAGTGGGGAGGTGGTTGTCATTACAAAGGAGGATCAGAATATAATACAGGAATAAGTGGATGGCTGAGGATGCAGCAATAGAAATGGAATGAAATACAGTAGTACAAGTTGCAAGGTTTAAAGACCCATAACATGAATTTCTGCTGCAGGCTGGGGACTCAACTGATGGAAACAGAAGCATAAAAAGACCACAGAATAATTATTTGTGAGAGACTAATGTGTTACAGCTGTGAAAAAGGCAAATGCAATCCTAAGGGGCACCAGTCAAAGCATTTTCATTTCGGGGAGGCAAAGCATTAATGACATTGCACAAAGGCCTTCTGAGACTTTACCAAGAATATTGTATATAATTCTGGTCACTCACATTTAAGAAAAATGAATTCAGATGGGAACAAGTGCAGAGGAGGGCCAAGAGGACAATCAGAGGGATATAGAGCCTGTCTTATAAGAGGAAACTTAGAGCTTGACTTGTTTAGGGTAGCAAAATAAAGGCTGAGAGGAAAAACAACGTCTCTGTAAATATCTGGGAGTGAGAAGAACAGTTTAAGCTGAAAGATAACATAGGCACCAGAACAAATAGCTTTAAACTAACAATTGGCTGAAAACTAGAAGGAGGTTTCTAAACAGTGAGAAGTAGAAGAAGCAAAAACCTAACTATTAAGATAGAACATGACAAATTAATGAGTAGTATTAGATAAGGTGACATCAGGGATCTGAATTTGATGAAGATAAGTCCCAGGATGTCCCTTCTAGCCCTGTGCTCCTATATGTTGGCTTCCTGAAACTAATATAAATGCATTTAAAAAGAAAAAAACATTTTAAAGCATTTTGCTTTGTGGTAGCTGTTGGAGTTGGAAAAAGGAATGCTTGTAAGTTGTGTGTTCTATTGTTTTAAGGCAGCTTTAAAGACTGGTGCTAGCAGCCACAAAGTGGGTAGGGTTTGTATCATCATCTCTCAGTTCTTGTGCTCTTTGCTTTAATACTCTTTTTTCCCCATCTGGGACTGGTCTCCTCTGTCAGAAGTGAGAGCAAAAGCATGTGGAGACCTGGTTTGCCCCACCTCGATGCTATTAACTCTTTTAAAAATGGTTTGGTTTAGGCTACTTCTGCTGCTTCTTCCTTTCAGCTAGGCTGAGTGCAGGTCATCATGCTGTTCCCATCCAGGTACAAAAGCTTCCTTGACCATGCTTTTCAAGAATTTTGCACACGTTAATGATCTCACTTAGTGTGCACTAAGAATGTTCAGTTGGTCTGGAGACTAAATTCACACCCCGGTTTGCTGTACACTAAATTCCCCATGTAGACAAGCTCTAAGCAGAGGAATTACAGGCATCAGAAAGGCAGGCCCCTTTTTGGGATTGTACAGCAGACCAGCTCTAGCAGACAGCATGGAGATAGAGGTGTTGTGATATGAGAGCCACAGAGGGTCTTTGTACACATGGCCCTAAATCCAAGAGTATCCCTTCAGATTCAGACTATACATGGGATTTGTGAGCTAGGCTTGTTTTCTTCTATAGGAAGTAAACCCTTCCCTTGATTTAAGAAGAAACCCCATAGCTGCTTTTGTGTGCCCACTATTGCTAACGTCTAATGGAGTCAAATGGTAAAAATCTGTGTGGTGATGTGTAAAATCCTAAATGTAAAATCCTCCTGACAAGATGCAAGTGTATGGATGTTTTGTATGCTGCTTCCAGTTCTGCAGGAATTGTTCCATGCCCTTCAGTTGGGAGTAGTATCAGTCCTAAATTCCATAGGTTGGGTGGTGTATGACAGAGAACTTTTTAGGTTTCCATTCCTCCAACCTGACTCTGAATGTTGAACATTAAATTCACTCTACAATACTCTTCTCAGGCTTCTTCAGCTTTATAATTTGGCTGCATAATGTGAAGATTACAAAACTGCTTGAAAAGCTAACCTCGTGGAAGCTCACTGGCATGACATAATGAGTATATTAGGTATACCTTTTTATTAAGGGGAATTAAAGGGTTAAAATATATTGGGGACTCTCACATTTTTATGCTAATGATTATTTTAGTTAGCACTAATTTGCTAAGTATAAGTCCTTTGTTGTGTTGGCCTTAGTTAAGCAGTATTATTGAAGGCTTTCAAACATGTAGGGTGCATCCTAGACAACACTGACTAAACATACACAATTAATAATGTGTATCAGCTTGGAAGAAGCCTGTTAAAATTACAGAAAGATGTTTAAGTATATTATAGTCCAGCTCTCTGAGCAACTTGCTGCACTGCTGTAGCTGTCATTTGAAATTCTTTGGAGGATCACAAGGATTACATTTTGGGCACATATATTTTTATTGTGGCACACAAAAAAGGAGGCACTTCCAGAAAGGCACAATACCTGCTGAGAAGGATCTTGGAGCCAGATCCAAATAAGGATTTAGGGGCTTCCAAATTAGACAGGAACCCTTCCAACTTTTAGGTACCTGGCTCCTTGAGTGGTATCTGTAATTTAGAGTTGCATGGGGAGAGTCAGGTGTCTCCGGGTAAACCAAAAAACTCATGCAATGAGTGGGTAGCCACTTAGGTGGCCAGAAAGCAAACGCAGGTATGTATCTGAACTGGAGCATAGTCCCATCCACTGGTAGTGCATGGGAGTCATGTCCATCCACTCAGATCTAAACCTGAGAGCAGGTACTTACAATTTCCTGTAAAAACTCAGCAGCCTTTTATGTACTAGCCTGGGAGTTAGAGCCCTCATGCAGGAAGTGGAAAACCTGGCTCTTAGGGCCTCCTCAGACAGCAGGGGTTCTACCTTCCATCTTCCACTTCCCAGAAGAGTGAAGTAACAATCAGATTATATGGGCACGTCTACATATTCATTAATGCAGTGGTTACTGCACATATAATTTAGTACTTGTACAATCAAGTACTAAATAAATGTGTAGTAAGTGGAGTTACTGTGCAGTAGTGCTGGCGAATGCCTTTTTAGTTACACTACTGCTTGGTAGCCTAATAATACTGAGCAGTAGCATATTAGCTAGCACTGTTTGTCCTGTGATGTGCTACTGTGCAGTTTTGTTGGCTACTGCACAGTTAGCGTCTCATATAGATGTATTGTGTGAGGGTAAGATGGGGGCACTTTACTCTCCTTAAGAGTGAAGCCAAGAAAGCAGTTGTTCTAAGGCCAGATCGAGCAGCAGGCAGGATGTGCCTCTGTAGCCTAGAGAGATGGCAAGAGCAAAGAATGGGTACAAGATGCAAGTGAAGTGGCCATGGTGATGCTTGAGCCAGACTGTGTACATCAAGTAGACTACTCCTAGGCAGCATGACAGAAAGGGGGTCTTATCATACTTAATTACCCTTGGAAAGGATGTGTCATGTGGAGGGGAAGGATTCTCATTTTTATTTTTGGAGATTTACTATATTATCTCCATGTATGCTAAGGATTTTTTGCTGGTATAGTTTTTTTGGACAGAGAACAACCTTCTAACCCTCCTGGCAGACATAGTCTTGCCAGCCAAAGTCTACAGAGTAGACTTGGCCTAAGAGAAAAGGTTAATTTTG
>NW_005842160.1:1309217-1321027 GCF_000455745.1 Alligator sinensis | reverse complement strand
GGAAAGAGCTGAATGTTTTGATAGTCTGAGTTAAACCTTCAGCTTTGTCTTGTGGGTTTGCCAATTAGTAGTAAAATGATGCTGGTTACCTCCTATGCTAACTAAAGTGATGGTAACTCAAAGATAAACTTTGCACTTCTGTTTCTCTGCCATTTAACTTAATCTCCTTTCATTCAGCGAGGTTTTGATGAGAAAAGCCTGCAGCTGAGAGAAAGGAAATTAGGATCCTTTTTAGTGAAACAGAAAACTGCCAACTGTTTTGTGGAGATTCTGGATAGCAAGTTCAGAAGCAATTGCTACTGCTAGGGTGCCAGAGAAAATGAAAAATTGCAGCCTTCAGGCATATTTATTTAATGGAAGGAGGTTTACACAGCTTTGAGACAACTATTTAGTAGGCAAAAATCTCTGCATAGTTCTTCCATGTCACACACAGCATTTCCCAGATTTCCATCACGTCTGCTACAAAAGCACTGGCAATGCCTGTAAATGCTCTGGAAATGTCCAGAAAGCCAAAAAGCTAAAGGCTGAATCGATGCAGTCTTTGCAGGTTAATCTAAAATGCAGAGATTAAACTGAGAAACAACTGGACACACATTCACTTTTGATTCAGGAAATGCAGTCACATGCCTGCAGTGGCTCAGGCCAGAAGCCAGAAGGTGCTAGAGCACGGGTCTCTGGCACGTAGCCAGCTTGGGCTGTGTGTCCGCTTCCACTTTTGGCTGCCCCTGAGGTATCTGGGATTTGCAGTCCAGAATCACAGTAGAAGGACTCTGCAGGGTTGCTTATCACTTCCTCTTCCTATTTCAAGGTGCCTCTGGGATTTTTAGTCCCCAGTCACAGCCAGCAATATGTTTTTGGCAGGGAAGGGCAGGGCAGCTCTGTACTCAGCAGAAGGGAAGTTTAACCCCGCTCCCTGGCCCCAGACCCCAGCTGGGGTTGCTTGGAGGTGGGGCAGTCCATGCTTCTTCCCCTCCCCTTCCTCCCCAACCCTTCTCTGCTGGAGCAAACAGCACAGCCCAGCCCAGGGCTGGAAAGCATGCTGAGATGCTGGGGGACTGTGATTTAACTTGAACCAGGAAGGGGTCTGGGACAGAAGTTTCATAAACTGTTTTGACCTAAATCAGTTAAGTCTGATGTTATATTCAACCAGGTTTATCTTAAACCAGTTTCAGCCATTTTGAAGGTGGTTTACGTGTACCGAACTTCTGCCCTGTTACAGGTTTAAACCAGTTTCTGATGACTTAAACTGGTTTATGTGTAATTTGGGGCCTAGCCACAGAGACCAGGGTGATCCCAGTCTGGGGAAATTATGGCTGCTCCAATCCTCCCATTCCAGGGGGCACTGAAGCAATATGGCAAAACCCTGTGGCTGCTTCTCACTCCAGGGACTCCAGAGAGTTGACATCTCATGCAAACATGCCCAGTATCTGGGAGCCAAGCAGCAGGAGTGGTAGGACAAAACGCCCTGCCTGCTTTTCATATTGGGGACTCTGGAGTGAGAAGTCGGGGGCTGTTCCCCCCCCTCCCCCACACACTTCTGGGTCTTGGGGAAGGACAGGATTAGCTGACCCTTGAACCTTCTCCAATTTAAGGTGACCCCAGTCTCTGGAAGGTATGGATCCCAGTCTTCTGGTCCCTAGAGAAAGTTAAGCCACAGGCAAATTTATAGACACTCATTCTTCCAGAAGAGTTTTCTACATGGTTGTAGTTGGGTTATTTTTCTTTTGGAAAGGACATTTTTTGCTCCAGGACAAAAAGCTGGTATGTCTGTATACTTTTGGTTTCTACTGAGGGAGCAGCAATTCACCAGGTAGAAACAGAACGCCCATATGTGGCCAGAGTAATAGTGTATGTAGTTTGTGATTACAGTATAGTGGTGCTTGGAGGGAGGTGACATTTTAAATGGTCGCCCCACTTGTGAACACTTTATTGTGCTCTGTGCTGGATAGTATCTTCTTAGGTGATATGATATAGCATGCTTTCTCAAGTGGTCTGTTAGTGGTTGCATGAGATCTTTGCCCTCAGCACGATTAGGATAGTATTTTGTATGCAGGTTCTACCTGTCTCTAGTAACATTAATCAATGACAATCAGAAATCTATAACAATCAGTGTGGTTCATTGGGTTAAAATAATGTATTTTCCAGGGACACAAGAAAACACTTTTTATGTCTATAGTCTGGTCAGTACCATCATCTCCCTGGGGGTCATGTGCTGTCAGGACACTGCTTTCTCACAGTTCACAGGCAAGTTGTAGACACCATCTTGTATTTATCTGGTTACCTGATCTCATTTTCTGTTTTACTGCTTTTTGTTTTCACAATGTCTATGCATCAACTCTTCTTGTGGTGACTGATCATAGATTTCAGTCATCCGCTGGTTTGCCACTTCCTCCTTGTCCAACAAATTGAAGACTTTAAAATGAAAGGCAGTTACTTAGGCAATCTAGTGGTTAAGTTTTGTGGATAGTCTAACTTTTTTATGGTGGTTCATACTATGTTGTTCTTGTGAAAGGACAGATGTAACTGTCACAACCTCTAGAACTTTAATTTGTAACATTTTACATTAAATGACAATACAGTGTATTTCAAGAAATATCATTACATTTGTAATGTACATTATTTTTAGTTTTGACTGCCAATGGATTTTTTGTTATGTATATGCAATGCAATTCCTTACTCTGTAAAGGGACATTTCCCTTATTTTGTTAAGCTGCATGCCGCAGATGAAGAATGACAAGAACAAAGCATGAAGTTAATTTTGTTAACTCTTTTTTTCTAGGAGACATGATTAGATTGGAGACTTTCGAAGTGTCCTGTTGGAGGGACTTTTGAATAACAATAGCTCATCACCATGCTATTTTTAAATGTTTTATGAATAAAGTCAGCCAAACTATACACTGGACTAAATGACAAAAAACAAAAGCCTGCTTCAATTCTATTTTATGCATACCTACTACTGTCACTGGGAGTGCATAAGTAAAAGTCCCTTAAACTCTACAATACATACTGATTCTGTAGACAATGTTTTCTGAGGAACAAAGATCAGAACGTTGATGATGAGGAATGTTCAGATTTCAGCTTTCAAGAAGCTTCTCATGTGGAAATCTAATAAAAGGCATCAAAGAATAAGATGTTTGGAGAAGGAAAAAGACACTTTGTGTGGTTGTGTGTATGGGTTTGAACATAACTATTAATAGTTGTTGTTTTGAGGTTTGACACAGGTTGGGGAACAGGGTCTGCTTCTCAGATCTGCCTTGAGTACTGCGAAGGCTTTAACTACTTCTCATAACCAAAGTGATTTAGCAGCAGTAACATTTAAAGAAGTAGAGGCTTGTTTTTTAATAAAGAAGAAAGATGATGTCAAAGGAGAACCTCCTAGGAAAATCTAGAATATTTGGAAGGTTATCATTAAGACAATATCCTGCTGTCTGCTCAATAGGTAATCTTACTTAGAGTAGTCATCGCTGGGTTCAATAAATACAGGTATACATGAATGAGAAGAACTCACAATAAACGTTATTTGTGAACGAGTAGACAAGCCCCGGAAGTTTTTTTAATTTCTCTGAATAACTGATCCGAGGGACCATCTCCAAACTCCCAACCACTGTTGTCTTCCAAATAAGGGAGCATCTTCAAATTACATCTTCTATCACTACATTTCCATCTTAACAATAAGTAAAAAAAAGTTTTAATACAATTAATACAATATACATTTTAATACAATGCATACAAATTAATATAAAAATCGGCGAACACCCATCTCCAGAGGAGATGTTACTAGCGTGTCACTCTAGAGTTAGTCTTAATCACTCACTTTCCTATTCCCCTCTTTTCTGCAACTCTTTTAAAAAGTCTCTGAACCTGTCAGGTTTCACTTATTCTTCTCGGACTGATTAAGTATCAGATCCAGGTTCTGATTTGGTTTTTTTTGGGAAAAACATGTCTTGATAGATGTAATGGGATCTAATCAACTTGCACTTTTGGCAGCTCTCCTTCTGCACATAGCACAATGTTATGAGGTTGATTTCCTCTTTCTGCATGATAGTATTTGCATTTATGTCTGTAGAACATTTCTTTGCCATAAGGACACTAGTGCTTCTTGCATTGTGGAATACTTGGTTTCTTCCTAAGAAGATTGTCCAGATTTGATGTCCAAGAGGATTATCAGGAGGCATTAATGTTGTGTCTTGTTGTTCTGCAAGCACACACTTAACTAGATTCAGTTTCTCACAAGCTATCAGACATAAACATGGTGTCACCCCCTGAGGTACCACAATGAATGGGAGTTTGTACTCTCTGTTTTAATAGTGCGTGCTAGTGATGCATCTCTCTTTCTCTGGTATATTTGTTCCTGAACAGCCAGTAGTTTTGATGTTTATTAGACTCACTTTTGGTTTCAATTTTTAACTATCTATATTCATGCTCTGATAAAATCATAACCTGGGCTGTGTGTAGACACAACGAAAAGTGTGTGCGCACGCCTTAAAGCGGGCTAAATGCTTTTGCACTGCTTTAATGGTGTTGGTGTTTGCACACCTCGGTGGTGTATTGCACATTAACTCCAGCTGGTGTAGGAAATTCAGTAGCATAATGGACCTTAAATGACTTGGGGTGAAGCAAACTAAAGCTCCACAGCTCTGCAGGAAGCCCTGTGTTGACTTTACACATGCCAGATCAACACTCGGGATCCCAATATTGCGCCGTTAGACAGGAGGACGTGATACACAATTACACACACACACACACACACACACACACACAAACTACACAAACACCATTATGAGTTCAAACACACATGTACACATACACGAAAACACAAACATGCACTTTTGTGGCTGTGCTAACACTAGGGGGCGCTGGGGCAACTTGGTGCTTGTGGTTATTAAAGGTCAAGTGGCCCTGGGGTTACTTGAAGTCAGTGGGGCTTGAAGTTACTTGAGGTCAAGTGGCCCCTGGGGTTAGTTGGGGTCAGTATACCCCGGGGTTATGCAGTGTTACTTAGGGTTGAGGTTACTGTGTCCCTCATTGGGGCTTGGGGTTACTTGAGGTTAATTAGTATTAATTAACCAAAGGAAAAAGCCAAAAGCCAGCAGAGCAAAGGAGTGATGCTGGGGAGAAGCCAGCACAGAGGCTGGGGCCGGAGCCAGAGCTTCACGGGAGCTGAAAGATACCGGGAGAGGGAAACTGGGACCAGGGGGAGTTGGGCACTGAAGAGGGGCTGCAGGGGAAGCTGAGGGAGGCTGCAGGAGCCGGGAACTGGATCAGGGCTCTGGGTGCTGGGAGCAGGTAGGAGACAATGGGCGGAACTTTGGATGCTCAGAGAAGCCGCAGGGGTGCTGGGAGCAGCTGCAGGGAGACCAGGAAGCCAGGGAGGGGCTCCAAGTACCAGGAGCTGGATTGGGGCTCTGGGTGCCAGGAGCTGGAGAGGGGCTGCTGGGCAAGAGTCTCCGTGTGCTGAGGGGCTGGGAAAGAAAGCTGGGAGCCAGGTAGGAGGTGGCGGGTGGAGCTGGGAGGAACTGGGCTGGGTGGAAGATTGGGGAGAGAAGGCAGGAGTGGCAGGACACAAGTGGGAACAGGAAGAGAGACAGGGAAGATCAGAGAGAGCAAGCAGAGGTGGCAGAACAGAAATGGAAAGCTGGGAGATCAAGGAGGAGGAGGAGGAAGCTGGGAGACAAAAGAGCAGGGTTGGGAAGAGTCGGAAGGTGGAGAGAGCCAAAGCCAGGGAAGGAAGCCAGAAAGCAGCAGTGGCAAGCTGGGGCTGGGACGCTATAGGAGGACATAAATGGGAACAGAGAGAGAGAGAGAGATCGGGCAGGGGATGGGAGGGAAGAAAGCAGAGGCAGTGAGGAGAACAGAGAGAAAGAGACAGGGAAGAGCAGGGAGAGAAGGCAGAAAGAGACAGGGATTGGGGAGGAGGCAGAGGCAGTGAGACACAAGCGGGAACAGAGAGAGACATCAGGGAGAAGGCAAAGGCAGCAGGACACAAACGAAGTGGGATTGGGGAGAGAAGGCAGAGAGAGACAGGGATCGGGGAGAAGGCGGATGTTGTGGGACACAAACGGGGAACAAAGAGAGACAGGGAAGATCAGGGAGAGAAGGAAGAGAGAGAGGGATCAGGGAGAAGGCAGAGGTGGGGGACAGAGGGCTAGAGCTGGGAAGCCAAGGAGTAGTGCCGGGAGGTCAGCAGAGAGGGAGAGGAAGCCAGAGCTGGGGGAGATAGAGGTGGCAGAGAGGAATGAAGCCCAGAGGGAGGTCAGAGAGATGGGGATTTAGTTGGGAGCCTGCAGGAAGACAAAGATGAACTCGGGTCAAGATTATCAGTTTTATTAGACAGGCAATGTACTATACTGCTCAAGAAGTTATTACACCCACACACAGATGCACTCACACACGCACCGACACAGTGGTAGCAGGAGAGAAAAAGGCTTGGTGGAAGGATTGAAGTCAAAGTGTGTAGGGACAGAGTCCAGGTCCTTTGCTTGGAAAAGGAAGGTGGGTGATATCTATCTATCCTGGGCTGTGAGTTGATCTTTCATGGCCAGTCGGGGTCTTCTCCAGCAAGGTGTTGTCCAGAGGGGGTCACTGGCAGGGCCTCTGGGTGGATAGGTGGCATGACACTATGCTGGTCCAGATGGAGAGGGCGTCTCAAGGAGGTCACACTCTTCCACCCCTTTTATAGGGGTGGGCTACCTGTGTCTCCTATGGGAGGGAAACGTCCAGGCAAGGACAGTCTTGCTCAGATGCCTACATGCAGATCCAGGTGTCCTCATTATCTGGTGGGACACAATGGTGGGGTTGTTGGTTTCTGTAGCGTCTTTGTCTTTCAAATCCTGGGTTTCTGTTCTGTTCCTGGGTAAGGTCCACGGTTCCTGGTTGAGTCAGTGCAAGGCAATGGTTTGGTCATTGAATTTATGGTCCAGTCGTTGAGTTGATCATTCAGTAGAGGCCTGCTACCATTGTACCTCAAGCACACTCATTCATTCCCATTCATTCAGGAACCAATGTACATGAGACTGGTTAGACATGACTCACAGTTACAACATAGGTTATACGTGGGCAGAGGATACAAGATGGAGTCTTGACATTCAAAATGGAAACTTGACATTACTTGACATTACTTTGCAGACATAGGCCTAAATCATATCAATTCAATATAAAACAGTAACAATCAATACAAACATAATAGAACACTATTACATTATAAAAGGAGCTTGTACTATAAGGGAGTATAAGAACTTAGTTTACCTAGTACTACTTGTAATCACTTACAAGGGATAGAGAGGGCAGAGAGAAAGTCAGAAATGGTTGGGGAAGGGAATGTATTTTTTTAAATAATAAAAAAAGAAAAAGAAAAACTGGGGGTTTTGCTACACTGCAGGCAGCCTGGCAGCAGCCCAGGAAAGCAGCCTCTGCCCAAGAAAAGCAGTGAATCTGATCTTTTTCCCTTCTCCCCTTGGAGCCTGCCTGAGCTGTGCAAGGGCCCGGTGCTTCCCTCCACAGCTGCAGTGCCCCCCGGGACCGCCCGAGCTGGGTACCTGTGGGTGGCTGCCACCCGCCCCTCCCCGCCACGGCAGGTAAGTCAGTGGGGTGTGTGCATGACACAGGGGTTTAATCAGCCCTAAATTGAAGCAGTGTTTTTTTAAAACCACCGCTTCAATTTAGGGTTCCCATTTTGTCTACACACGCCCCTGAGCTCCAGTGCCCAATTTAAATGAAACCACTGTTCCTGTGGCAGGGCACTGGTTATGCCTGCCACTTTAAGGACTCAGCTAAGCAGCCAGCAGGTGCTCGATTGCGGTGGCCATTTTAGATGTCTGGCCGCCTATATAAACAGAACATTTTGCTGCTGGCAGGCCAGGCAGCAACATCACCTGGCTGTAAGGCTGCTTAGAACAGCTTGGTGGTAAGGGCAGGAGCTGTAGGGGATGGTCTGGAGTCTCCAGGTCCTGGGTATGACCTAAAACTGCACCTGCCGGGAGTGGGTGGCCTGGTGGGGCTTTCAGTGGTATGGTGGCCCCCAGGAAATACCAGGCCAGTTACCACCCCAGTGAAAGGCAGGTCGGGGTGCCTTAATAACCCCAGCTCCCACAACCGGGTGGGTTACCCCCTTGTAGGGTCCGGAAGGTGGACCCTGGAGAGAGAGTGGGGCTACAGACTCGGAAACCTGTCTTGAAATTGCCCGACTGGTCAATGAACAGTCGAAGGGCAGGGCCCCACCGTGAGGGATGCCCAAAGCTGAAGGCCTGGGGCTCCAACTGGCCTGGAGGTGAGGCCAGGGCCAGTGTAGCCAAAGGTCCTGGGGGGACCACACCCATAATGGGGAAAAGCTCAGGGAGCTATGCAGCCTAGAATGAAGGTAGAGTAGGATGCCTGAGTTGAGGGATCCATGTGGGGTTCAAACTGGAGGATTCTGGGGCCCAGAGTGGGGCTGGTGATGTTGACAACAGTGGATGCCATTGCGAGGCTTGGGCTGCGGTGTAGGGGAGGAACGGAGCCGCAGATAGCACCCCCGTATCAGGGCAAGAAATGGGCAGCCTCCCGCCTAATTAAATTAACAACTTAATTAGATAACAACAAGGAGTGGCAGGAGAGAAGGCGGGCGGTTGGCCCAGAACAGGTGCGTGGGGCATTGGTAGATCGGCCCCGGAGAAGGCCCCCTGTTACAATTCCATACACTTCCATTGGCAGAATCCAGTCACTCTCGCTGATTTTTCCTTTCTTTCCTTGATTTTACCATATCTATATAAAATTCTTCTGGTATGCTCTCAACTGTATGCAACTGAGGTTTTTAAGTTTAGAATCTGAAATGCCTGTACCTCTTGTTACAGTTAAAACAGAACACACGTGCTTGGGGCCATGTTGCTTTCCATACTTGGTACATGTCTACTTATTTGCTTTCTCACACTTAGCATGCTCCTTGCTGATGGAAAATACCATCCTCTGAGGTGGCTTCTTACCAGCCAAAAAGTCCACCTTGTAAAATGGCTTTCTCTGGCCACATTCTTTCATTTCATACCTAATGCATGGATGACCCGTTTTGGTGCATTCAGCTCTGCAGCCTGGGCCTTTCACAGTTTCTACTGCATTGCACACTTGGACAGTTTTTCTAGGGAGAAGTCTCTCTCATGCAGTAGCCTATCTTGAAATACGGTGTCTGTGATGCCACAAATAATCCTGCCTCTAATCAGAGATTCTGTCAAGTTCCTGAAAGCAAAGTCTCTTTAGTCTCTTTAGTTCAGTAATGTGCAGTTCTGTACGTTTTCCTGTTGTTTGTTTGCACATAAATCATCTATAGTTCAAGTGTCTCATTCTTTTTTACATGCAGTACTCAAATTTGGACAGTATTACAGTTAACTGTATATTTTGACCTTCTTCAAAGGCAAAGGTGTTAAAAACAGCCAGGACTTCCTCTCCTACAATATGCAAGAAAACTGAAGATTTTACTTAAGTCTTTTCTGCCCTTGTGGCTGCTAAGTAAAATTCGAACCTTTATCTTCTTTCTTTCTTTTTCATGTCTTTGTGACAAGGTATTAGCAGAATTCACAGATTTGTTGAAATCTAACAGGCTGCGCCATGAGCACTTCTGCAACCTCTTAGCTGTCAACCATGCACCTTAGCACCCATGCCACCCCAGCCCCCACCCAACCTTTATCTAACTGCTCTCCAGTTCTCTACTGCATTGCCCAACAGCAGAAGGGCAAGTGAAGGCTGCAAAATGTCCATGGCTAGCTGTCCTTTTATTTAACTGTGCAGTCACAGTGCTTACAGAGATCCTTGTCCTTCTACCTCTCTATGTTTCTCCACTTGCTCTCAGTTTCCAACCTTTTTCAGTTTGGATATCAAATTCTTCAAGCCCTTTCTGAATCCCACTGCTCACAAGCAGTGATCACCAGGTTTAAGAAATGCAGGAATACGTGAATGAGAAGAACTAGCAAAAATTAGCTTGGGGGAGCAGTAAACAACCCTCTGCGGTCCTTTAGTCTCTCTGACTAACCAACTGCTTCTTAACTCAGGGATCATCTATCAGTTCCTAACTCTCTGGCTCTCCTATTAGGGAGCATCTTTACATTACAAATCCTTTCATTATGTTTGAAAGCAGGTCAAATCTTGTTGGTGCTAAAATTTAGGATTCAGGTGTCTTGGGTAGTGGTTAAAATGAGTATTTTGGGCTCTAATCCTTGTTATCTCTATTGAAATGATGTAGGTAAGGATTAGGATCTAATGCAATAGCATCTAAAGATGCTGATTTGGACTTCATGGCTATCAGCTGCTACAAATAGTCATTAAACAGATACAGTCACGGCACCAGACATCTCTCACTAAGAACTGGACAATGTAGGACAGGTGAATAAACCAACAAAAAGGTAGGCACTAAGTATAACTGCAGATGAGTATATTTTTGTAAGCTAGCAGCCACAGGCTCGTCATATACCAGCCTTCTATATCTTCAGACCCTCCTACAAACTGCAGGCCTTGACTTACCCAGATTTCTATTCCATTTTTACTGTTGCTTGCCCAGCACACGTGACTAATAATCCCTATTCTTGGGGAGGCCAAATACTGCAGAGAGCTCCTGGGATGGGACCACTAGAACAGAGCAATTTGTTATTTTAATTATAATTGTTATCATCTCATGTTATCCCCATCTCTGCACTGTCATGAAAGTTCCTCCACCTCTTACTGAACTTCATGTTTTCATTAGGCAAAAAACATTTTTCAAACAGGAAATTATAAAGGAGATAACAAAGTTGCTGTGTCACTGTTTCCCGTAACGTATTTATTATAGTTTTGCAACAACTGTGGTTAACTCCTGAACTTTAAAGAGTTTTCATCATATATTGCTGTGAAGCAAAACAGACTTGACTGTCTGCCAAAATAATTGCTAGAAGTGCTATAAAACTGGGCAGTTTGCTTCACAGTATCTTTGGGTTGAGGTTTGTTTGGTTTCTTGCACTGTTGTACACTCACTACTGTACATTTGTAAACCTTGTTCCTGTCTGTTTTGTTATACTCTTAATTTGTGCTATCAGTAGCATAAGCTGCTTCTTTGCTACAGGCAAGTAGATAGGCCTGAAGGCTTAATAATTATATATGTAGGGATAGATTGTGGCCTGATTTATAACATTACAAGCCCTGATATATAGCTTGGCCTTGTTATGAGCTGCTTCATGCAGAGCTTACTTGTGTTGGGTTGTTTGCAGTTACAGGGGTTATCCCATGAGTTCAGTAGGATAGCTGACAAGGTAAAATACTGGTCAGCTTAAATAACAAGACTTAATTTGGGACCAGCGGCTGGAGGATGTGCAAGGCTACTGCTGGTAACAAAACTGGCCTCCACAGAAAGGCCGAGGTTAGGGTAGCAATTGGGGAAGGAAGCAATCACCTGGAGCAGAATTCCTCCACAGGATATATGTGAGAGCTTGGTACTCCAGCAGCACATACCACTACACTGTATCCACAAATATACACAGCCGGAGCACTTGAGAATGCTAGGCTCATGTGCATGTGAGTAACTGGTGTAGTACTGTTTTGCATACCACAGTGTGATTTAAAGTTTTTTGCTAATGTCAAACTCATTCGGTTCCACAGGGCGTTGCCTGTGGTGCCCTGACAGGCCAGTTCATGGGCTAGATTGGGACCATGCACTAGAGGCAGTGCACAGAGGCTTGCCCTGCATGTCACATGTGGGCAGGACCCTGTGCCATGGGCCAGGTGTGGCTGATGAACTCCGACTGGTGTGGTAGTGGAGGGTTCCACGGGAGTGGGGGTAGGGGGAGTTTGCAGCTGGCTGGGAGTGTGTGGTTGGGGGG